>NC_092879.1:97882484-98189054 GCF_028372415.1 Notamacropus eugenii | reverse complement strand
TGGCCAAAGGCCCTTTTCTTGGCCCCTCACCTCCTCTGGGCATTCTCCATCTCATTCATGTCCCAATACTCCCCTGTGCGCCAGAAACTGGCTTCTCTTAAGACGGCCCCAAGGTCCCACCACTGCTGACTCATAGTGAGCTGGCAAGTCACGAATTCTGGAGATCTTTTTCAGACAAAACTGCCATCTAACCAGGCTTTTCCCACCTTGTGCTTACGAAGGTGATGTCCAGAACTTTCACGTTCAGAGCAGCGTTCCAGCCTAGCTAGATCTTTTTGGATCATGTCATCCAGTGTGAGCTCTCTCTCCCAGCTTGGCCATCTATACCTTTATCCAAGTGTCTGATAAACATGTGGACCCACACCAGGTTCAGCACAGATCCCTAGGGTACTCCACTGGAGATCTCCTGCCATGTGGACACCAAGTCACTAATGATTATTCTACAAGTCTGGCCTTGTCTCTCATTTGTTATCATGGTCACCTCCAGCCTGAGCACCCACTGGCCCTCTCTTCTTGCCCTGAACAAAGATTAAAAAGAAAAAATTATTTGACTTATAATCATAGATTTAAAGTTAAACTGCATAAAAATAATGGTTGTATATTTATTATTTAACATATGTGTTATAATTAACATATATAATAATTATATTATTAACAATAGCTAGTGGTAGCTTGGAGGCCCACTGGATAGAGCACTGGTCTGGAGTCAGGAAGACCCAAGTTCAAATCTAGCCTCAGACACTACTAGCTATGTGACCTTGGGCAAATCACTTCAATTTGCCTCAGTTTCCTCATCTGCAAAATGGAGGTATTAATAGCACTTATCTCCTATGGTTGTTGTAAGGCTCAAATGAGATAATATTCGTAGAGTGCTTATCACAGTACTTGACACATAATGGGTGCTATATATTAATATTATTATTATTTATCTAAGCTAGAAAGCATCACTGAGGTGATCTAGTCCAATTACCTCCTTTTCCAGATGAAGAAGCTGAAGTCCAGAGAGGTTAAGTGACTTTCCTCAATGTCACAGAGGAGACAGAACTGGGCTACTCCCCCACATCAGCATTCTTTCCACTGCACAGGGCTCAAAGCGGGACAAATAAGAAAGTCTGTGAGACTATGAGTGCATATGCAGAATAAAATAGCAGGTTGGGGGAGATGGTATGTCTTGACTAAGATGTAGGAATAAAGGAACCGAAGAAATTCAGTTGGCTTTTATTTTTCATTCCACTGAAAACTTAAAACTCAAGCCAAAGTAATGCCTAAAGTTTTGTGGGTTTTTTTAACAGTACATCATATGCCAATCAATGGAGGAATATCCTTCAAAAATATTTTGCTATAGATAAATATATCCAATCCATTCACATCCATCCTGGAAGCTTTCAGAAAAACAGAGATCTCAACCCTTGAAGACTGCCCCCGCTGCTCCCGATTCTGTCCCACTGGGCTGAGAAAAGCCTATGACAATAACCCCTTAACGTCTCTTCAGACATGAACTGTTTTCGGCAAAAACTGTCAGGTCACGCTTCCTCCTCATGGGTGTCTTTTCCCTCTTTCCCATCTCAGCACCTCCCACCAGTTCATCTCTGTGCAGTGACTGCTAAGCCTAGATGACCAGACTTTTATCCCCAGCTTTCTGGGGATAAAACATTTTCACTTAGACTGCCTGTAGGTATCTCGTACTCGACATATCCAAGAACCTTTTCCTTTTCCTGATCCCCTTCCCCGCAAACCAATCACTCCTTTAATCCTCCCTCCACAATCCTTGCAGTCAGTCACCCAGGCTGCCAAATCCAGAGTCATCCTGGACTGTGCCCTTTCCTCTCCCTTATACCTCCCCACATACCTAATCCGTCGTCAGATCTTACCCATTCTACTTCCACAATACCTCTCATAAAGGTCTTCTCCCCTCCCCCCACCCCACCCCACCCCACCCCACCCCACGCCAGCTCCTGACTTCTGCCCCGGACTATATTCATTACATTTAAAGTCGTTCAAAATCTGGTTCCGTCATACCTTTTCATTCATTCGTTCGTTCACCCATTCAATAAGCATTTATTAAGCATCTACTATATTCATGACGTCTATACTTAGCTGTGGCCTTCGAAGCGGGGCAGGTTAAATCACCCCAACACCTTGCACATAGTAGGTGGTTACTAAATGCTCATCGGCCTGTATTGGATAGGAAGAGTGAGACAGGAGCGGGAGCGCGTAGGGCCGGGAGGCTTTCAGAAGTCTCGCCAGGAGGATCCTTCGACCCCTCCAGCCTCTGCGGTACCTGGGGCCCTGAGGGCAGCGAGCCACACGGACAGCCGAGGAGGCGTCGGGAGTCCCAGTCCCACAGGAGTTGCTGTCCGGGGTGCTGGTGTGGCTCCAGGGGCTTCGGGAGTGGGGCTGCTGCTGCTACTGGTGCTGCTGCTGCTGGTGCTGCTGCCGCTGGCGGGACCAGGAGACTGAGGCCAAGGCTGCTGCGGCGTCTGGTTCGAGCTGCAGCTGTGACTGGCTGCTGCTGCAGACAAGCCACCTACAGACTGCGGAGGGAACGCCCAGGCCTGCCGCAGTGACCCCTCAACTGCTCATGCTCAGTTTTTTTCCAGCTTCACCTTGCGCATGTGCACTGGGCGGGGGGGGGGGGGGCGCCTCTTTTCCGCCCCCTCCTCACTCTTACCTTAAGGGGCTTCTCTTCCCCCAACGCCCTTCCCCGCGCATGTACACAATGGAATTGCTTCTCTTCCACCACCCCCCAACTCATTTGGGGGCTGAGGGGTTTCTTTGCCCCCTCCCCTGCTGCTGGTGCCCTTAGGGGGTCTCTCAACCTCCCCCTTCTTGTCGCTTCTCGTCCCCCTCATTCCTTGTGAACTAAAGGTCGTCTTTCACCCCCCCCCCCCACGTGTACTGTGGGGGCTCCTGCCCCTCCTCACAGGTGGAATGCAGAGCCTCTCTTCCTCCTCCCCCTCCTCCCACTAAGGTGCCTGTAACCCCTCCCCTTGTAAAATAAGTGGCCTTTCCTCCTATCCCCTGAATACGCACTGAGGGGCATCTTTTGCTCGTTCCCCGTGAGCTAAAGGGCTTCTCTCTCTCCTCAGTGGTGGGCTGAGGGACCTCTTCACTCAATGAATATTTGGAGAAGCTTGAGCCCGGCCCTTGCACAGTAGTCTTATCCACATCAAGGCCTGCCAAGTTCCTCAGTTTTGAATCTCTGCCCACCAGGCGCACTCACTGTCTTAGCTGGTCGGTCTGAGACTCACACAGGTTAAGGGCCCAAGGCCCCCCCAGCTGCTAAATGTCAGAGGTAGGCTTTGAACTCAGGTGGGCCACACTGCACAAGGCCAACACTAGGCCAGTCAGTCTCTCTGAAATATGCCTAAGAAATACAATAAAGATCTCACCCTGTTTATGGACCCTTTTAGAATTACAAAGCACTTTCCTATCCATTGATCATCATCAGGGTCTAGGGGAAAAGGAACAGGCTCAGCAGTGTCAAGCTACGAGCACCGTGGAGCATGGATCTGTTCCTCCAGTCTCAGAGGGCTCCGGCATGTGCTACATCCAAACTGGAAAGCCTGAAAGGACAGTCATTAATCATGTCCCTGAAGTGCAAAGGACAGGGTCTGGGGCTCAGATTCTGCTGACCTCTCACTGCTGACTGATCTTGGACCATTGGTTCACCCTCATCCTAGAGTAGAGGTGTATATGGAGATGCTAAGTTTCAATTCAACTCCTTCCTCTATTACATTGGTGTCAATGACCTCCTTGCCACCAATATCTCTTGCCCTTTCTCTCTCTTCTGTCTCATTGGACTCCTTCCTTCCTCCTGTCTAATGTTGGTAAAGCTTCGTCTCCCCCAATGCATCACCACCACCACCACCCCCTGCACAAGCCCCACAAAGTAACTAATCTTTCTTCCTGTTTCTCAGTTACTTCCTCCCCTTATTTCCCAGGAGGACCCTCTACAACTTCCCAACTCTTAAGCCTCTGGAGGCAGAATGTTCCTTACACTGGGTTTCTAATTAGGGAAAGGTTTGCTAACTCCTCCTTATGGATTTTTTTTTCAAAATCTACGGAAGCTTTTAAAAAAATTGTTATTGACAAAAATAAACACAACCACAACTGCATTTGTTTTGTAGTAACATTCTAAAGTCTAAGACATCTTTTGGAAAAACACTTCCATCCTGGGACAATGATTTATTTAAAATACTTTGGCTAGCGGTAGACAGCATTTACGACTGAATTCGATTCCACCAAGTCAAGAAACAATGCCAGTTGAGAGATGATTAAATATCACCTGGCTTGTAAAAAGTTAGTCGAGAAATCTAAGGCTAATGTTGAAGTAGACATAAGAAAAGTAATCTTGATTGTAGAGTTGTAATCCAGGGATATCCAGAGATATATCTGCTGCGCTGGCTGCCATTTCATCCAGGTGCTTGAAAGTTGAATTGAGAATCTTCCTCAGACGTTTGGGGGACCTCCTCTGGGGCTGTAACAATACTGCCTTAAAATTCACAGGTAGGCCATACCTCAATACCGATTCAACAAATACTCTCATAGTCTTTATGTGAATCCAGATCACAAGTATTTTACCAAAGTTCACCTTGAGCCAACACAGAAACGGACTCCAATTGTCCTCACTCTCAATCTCTTCCGTTTTCTCTATCTGTTTTGTTTGATGCTTCCGGGGATTACTCAATCTGAAGGTCCTCATGATGTGATCAAGGAAGGAGGAGGATTGCTTTCTCCGAGCTCTTAGGGAATTATCACGTTGTTTCTTTGCTAAAAGCAACTTGGCCAATTCTTCCCTTTCAGTTTGAATTTTTTTTTCATCATAAAAAAAGTCTCGAACTGTGAAGTTGTTAGCTGTGGCTTTGGCTTTGAAATCATCGATCACTTTACGGAAAATCGTAACAGTAAAGAGGCCACCTTCACCATCTTCAGCAATCAGTTTGGTTGATCGAGGTACCACCATGTCTGAGAGAGATTCATAAGTTTTATACCACAGAGAATAACTTGACTTTGGAACAATGACCAGGAGGGTGATGAGATATTCAGAATCCAACACAAAATCTTCTTTGCTCACAATATCAGACAGTGTCCGAGTAAGGAGACCCCCCAACAATTGCTTTGCCATGTTCTCCAGATTTCCTTTCAGTTGGTTGTAGGCCACGATTCTGCTTTTTAGATCGGTCTCCATTTGATCCAGCTGCTTCCTTAACGTATCTGCTAAAGCCCCCAATGGCTGCTTAATGGGATATTTGACCAAATCCCATTCAAAGTGAGTCACAAAGGAAGCTAAGGTAACTCCATCAGCCAAGAGGTACTCCTGAACTTCACCCTTCTTGGCTTCTGTCACCTCTCGAACACACTGAGTCATCCTCTTCAAGAGACTTTCCGCAAAGGGATCAAGTTTCCCCAACTCATCCGAGACACTAACAAGAGAATCTAAAGTCCCCACCTTGAAATCGGGAATAATGAAGTTGGTATTTCGGGACAGTTTGGACTTGGAGGTGAAATTGTTCATCTGCTCCAGGGTCTGCAAATTTTCCGTGTCCCCAGGGATAGAAATTAACCAAAACTCCGACGGCATGATTCAAACCTGTTGTTAATCCAGATTACTGGTGCTCAGCAAGAGGTTCGAATGCCAGGATTCTTTCTTGGGAAGGGCTGCAGGGAGAGAGTAGAGGCAGTCTTGGAACAATCTAACGCTGGGTTTCCTTCGATCGGGCAGCCCTTGAGACAGGACGGGGGAAAGGACTACCGGGCCTTCGGTAGCTTCGAAGCCACTCCACGGTCCTCTAGGGGGCCACCCCCCCAATAGGGAGCGGCCGACCTTCAGTTGGGCGTAGCTAAACCTACAGGACCCCTCTGTTTAGAGAGGGCCAGGTCTTTGGTTGGTCTGGTTTCCAGGCAGCAGCCACGCCCTTGCCACGCCCCATCCTGCCTTTGTTTCCTAAGCACTACGCACGTGGGGCAGTGACCCAGTTCCTGGCTTTTCTCTGCCCCGGGAGGTCCTTAAAAGCAGCTGAATTCTTGGTAAAAGAGGTGCCCACTAAGCCTCCTTCTACTGCTCCTACCCGTCCCTGGTAACCTTTAAGGCTTAGATAAGCAGGCTTTTCAGTACTGGAAGCCTTTCCAGATGACCCTCGTTAATAACAAGGGTTACAGTGTCAAATGACACCAAATTCCCTGTACCTGACCTGTACTTCTTGTGGTGGGCTTTAGGGGATTGGAGGCATGGCTGCCTGGGAGAGACCCTCCACTTGGTCCCTAGCTGCTGTCCCCACTGCTCCTCACCCAGGTCATGCTGCTCCTTTCTGCCCCAGGCTCAGTCATTCTACACCCTGCCTAGGCCATACCAACAGACCTGCAAGGGAACCCAGAGATGCCTGCAGGGCCTTTGGTGAGGTTTTTAGGAGATCATAGTAGGCTATGGGGGAAGAGTGTGGCTGCAGTGGGGAGTTATGTTGGGAGAGAGGGAGAGAAAGGAGGATGGGAGGACGATGGAGCTAAGCTGCAGTGGTGCCTTGGGACAGTGAAGGGTGGGCAAGGAGGTCTGTGAGCAAGGGAATGATGGGATGGACTGAAGTTAAGTTGGAAGAAAACTCATGTGTAGAGGATGGGGAGCAGTCCCTTAGGAAGGTCTTGAGGGCATTTGGGCTCAAACTAAGAGGGAGAGGAAAGGGAATCATCATTTATCAAGCACCTGTGCTAAGTGCTTGGTACAAATATGATCTCTTCTGATCCTCATGACAACCCTGGGAGGTAGGAGCTTAATTGTCTGCATTTTACATTTGAGGAAATGGAAGCAGGCAGCAGTGAAGTGACTTGCCCAGGGTCACAGAGCTAGGAAATGTCTAAGAATGGATTGGAACTCAGGTCTTCTGGGCTCCAGACCCAGCCCTCCAGCCACTGTGGCACCTAGCTGCATCTAAGGCCTCTGGGTTTGGAGCAGCAACAGCTGTGCAAATGGGGCAAAGGTGACTGGAGGAGACATCCCAAGAGAAGACTTCTCAGGACTTGGGGTCAGAGAAGTGGGAAGCTGGGGGGCAGAGCTGCTTTCCTCAGCATGTAGTCAGTCAGCTGATCCCTGGTCATCTACACTTGGACATCCTGGAATAGGCCTTGTTCCCAGGACGGCGCTGAAGAGGGCTTTGTTTCTCTGGTTCCAGATCACATTCTGATAAAATCTGCAAGGAACAAGACTTAATGAAATTTAGAACAGTCTCTTCACTTCAGAAAATTGCAGGTTTGTATATTCCACCTGCTGTTTGTATCTTTACCTAAATTTTGTACCTGATATAAGAATCTTTTAAAACTTCATAAGGGTCTAACTTGTAAAATGAATTCTTCTGTCCTTTAGAATTATCAGATACTTGAAAATGGGAAAATAATTTCACTTTCTTTACAATTATCAACACAATTTTATATGTAAAGTTCTTAACCCAATTTGGGAACTTTTTACTAAAACATAATCAAGATTAATCAAAAATGTCTGAAGCGGGGGAGGTGGCTCAGTGGCCAAAGGGCTAGACTTGGAGCCAGGAGAAAAGGAGTTTGGATCTGGTGTCTGACACCAACAGTCTGGGTAAACTTGGGCAAGTCACTAAATCTCTGTCAAAGGAGAGGATATAGTTCAAGAGCTTTGCAACTCTTAAAGGGATATGCATATATACATATATGTACATGCATATATATATATACTCACACGCACACATATATATACATATATCTGCATATATATTTGTATATCTATATACATTTAAAGATACACACATAACAGCTAAGTCGTGCAGTGGATGGAACAGTGCATTGGAATCAAGATTTATCATCCTGGGTTCAAATCCAGCCTTAGACATTTCCTAGCTGTGTAACCCTGAGTAAGTCACTTCACCTTGTTTGCCTCAGTTTCCTCATCTATAAAACTGACCTGGAAAAGGAAATGGCAAACCACTCTAGTATCTCTGCCAAGAAAACCCCCAATGGGGTCATGAAGAGTTGGATATGACTGAAAAATAGCAACATATATATATGTTGATATATATATGTCTATATCAAGGCATCGTTATCACTATCATCACCACCAATGCTAATAATTATTCAATCTAAGGCACATCGAATTACCGCTAGGATGGGCCGTTAATAACAGGAGAGATTGTGTCACCTGCTACCTCATTTTTCTCCCAAAATCAGCTGGCACTTTCCTCATGGGCTCCCAGTCATCTGGCCTCCTGCTTTCATCCTTCCCCTTGCTCCTGCTAGGTGGGCTCTCTATTCCTTTGCCCTATTCCTTCCCACAGTGCTGCCCTGAGCCAGCTCATGGTAGGTGCCCAATAATACTTGTTGACTGACTGCTATAGATTTACGTCTTGCCTTGGTCTTTGGTGGTATTTGTCCAAAGTCAGAGTTCCAGGATCCGCAGCCAGAGAATGGACACCAGCATGAGAACACTGGTCTCAGAAGGTGCTTTCTATAGCAACTTGGGCCTGTGGTGGTGGTCGTCATCAATGTCATCATCATCGTTATTGTCAACATCGTCATCAACAGCGTCATTAGCGTTATCAGTGTCGTCATCGTCAATGTCATCGTCACAGTCACTGCCACCACGTTGTTCCAGCCAGAGGGATCCTCCTTTGGTAAGGCAACATTGAACAACTGCTACTTCCATACTCATCAGGCAGAAAATTAGACATGGGCCCTCCTTTCTGAGGGCATACAATCTAGCTGAGAGTACAGGACTGCAGGCCCATGTGAAATGGGGGAGTCAGAGGGCAAAGAAGTATGGGACTAAGTTCCCCAAGGAACAGGAAAGACAAATGCCATGGCAGAGGAAGGCAGGAGATCCGGGTGGGCCTCAGAGGGCTGCCTTAGCCTTCTGAGGATGGACCTGCAAGGAGAGGGAGAACCTAGGGAGGCCTACCCAGTCAGGGGGAGCAATATCAAGAGTTAGGGTAGTCTACTGGGGGAAAGCGGGGCAAGCTAGAGCCCAGTGTCCACAGTGGAGACTCTGCATTGGCCCACAGTGATTTCTGCAGCCCCAGCCATCCTGCCCAGCCAGCCCATCCCCTTGGGAAGGCAGGTGGTAATCCCAGTGCCTTGTTTGCTCCCCAGATTGCCCAGGTGCAGGGCTCTGGGGCAAATGAGGCTATGGGTAGATGTACAAACTATGTATGTTGTACATTAGCTATGGATAACCATGTCTGCATCTGCCCGTGTGGAGGAAATCAGTCTATCTGTGGACGGGCTGTCTAGCGTACAAAACTGAAACGGTTAATTCTGCACAAAAGAACCATGGTAGTCTAACACAAATGATTTTATAGAAAGTGCAAAGTATCTAATTTGAGAATATATTAGCCACAAACTGGGCATGTCCTTTGGCCCGGCCACACCACTACTAGGGCTGTATACCAAAGATCATGAAAAAGGGGAAAGGACCCACATGCACAAAAATATTTAGAGCAGTTCTTTTTGTGGTGGGAAAGAATTGGAAACTGAGGGGATGCCCATCCATTGGGGAATGGCTGAACAAGTGGTGGTACATGATTGTGATGGAATACATTCCTATAAGAAATGATGAGCAGGCAGACTTCAGAAAAACCCAAGAAAACTGACATGAATGGAGGCTGAATGAGGGGAGCAGAACCGGAACATTACACACAGTAACAGCATCACTGTATGATGACCAACTATGACTGACTTGGCTCTTCTCAGCAATATAATGATCCAAGACAATTCCAAAAGACTCATGATGGAAAATGCTCTCCACATCAAGAGAGAGAACAGATCATGTCAGAATGCAGATTGAAGCAAACTATTTTCACTTTTTTGTTTGTTTTTTACGGCCCTTTCTTTTTGTTCTGTTTCTTCTTTCACAACATGACTAATGTGACATGTTTTGCATGATTGCACATGTATAACTTGTATCAGACTGTTCATTGTCTTGGGAAGAGGAGAAAGGAGGGAGAAAAATTTGGAACTCAAAATCTTTCAAAAATGAATGCTGAAAATTGTCTTTACGTGTAATTGAAAAAAACTATTAAATTTTTAAAATAGGAAGAGAAACCAAAAAAAAAAAGAAAATATATTAGCCAGTGAGTTATAAGAAAAAAAGATTAGAAAGGAAGGGGATCAATCAGTGACCATTTGTTAAACACCAGGAGCACAGCCAGGAGCCAAGTGTCACTGGCTCAGAGTACCTGGGAGGGGCAAGTGATGAAAGACCTTGAATACCAAAAACTGAGTATTTTGTACTTGATCCTAGGGGCATTAAGAAGCCACTGGAGATTACTGAGTATGGTTACTTGAATGGTTGAATGGACAGTGGATTGGAGTGGGAAGAGACTTGAAGTAGGTAGGCAGATTTTCCCCACCCCTATCAACTATTAGAATAGTCCATGCCTGACGAGATGAGGGCCTGCACTAGAACTGGGGGTGGGGATGGGGTTAGAGAGGAGGGGGTATCTTTGAGAGCTGTTGGAAGACAGGTCTCCACAACAGATGGAGGGATGACAGATGGTGAAGAATCCAGGATGACTGGGTGGGGGGGAAGGGAGCCTGAGGGATGGGATAATTGTGCTGCCTTCTACATTAAAGGGAAAGTAAGAGGGGCAGGGCTTAGGGGGAAAGATTGCCAGCTCTGTTTTGAACATATGAGATGTGTGACAGGCAGGTGGAGATGGGAGACTGGAGGTCAGCAGAGAGGCTGGGGCAGGATTGGTGGATGTGAGAACCCTTAGCACAGAGATGGTAATAAAATCCATGGATGCTGAGAAGATGGTCAAGTGAAGCTTTCTAGAGGGAGAAGGGAAGAGAGCCCAGGACAGACCCTGAGGGGAAGGAGACAGAGCAGGAGTGGTCAGGGAGGGAGGAGGGGAGCCAGGAGGGAGTGGGGTGCCCAGAGAAGTGAGCATCAAGAAGGAGAGGCCGAAGGAGAGGTCAAGGAGAAATGGCCATTGACTTTGGAAACTAAGAGGTCATCTGTAACTTTGGAATGATAAAGTCAGAAGCCTGATTGTAAGGAGGTATGAGGAGAAGGGGAGGGGGGAGGCCCTGATTGTGAATGCCTTCTTCTTCATTTCATATGTGTGTGTGTGTGTGTGTGTGTCTGTGTGTCTGTGTGTGTTGTGGTGATGGTTGTTGTCCTTCAAAGAGAACAAAAATGATGTCACTATTGCAAAGTGAAGTTTCAATGTGTCCAAGCTCAAATGCTCCACCACAGGTTGGGCACCAATAGTCCGTGTGAATATGTGGGGTGGATATCCCAAATTGGCGCATCCTACATTTACTTTGTGCTGTCTTGATTCTGCTTTGCTCAAAGAGCACAGCACCCTTTCTGATGTGAGCACGCCATGCTCAGCAGTTCTGTGCCGGGGTCTCCCATGTTGTACAGTCAAATCCAAAGCTCTTGAGGGAGACCTTGAGAGTGTCCTTGTATCGTTTCTTCCGGCCACCATGTGATCACCTGCCCCATGCAAGTTCTCCATAAAATAGTCTTTTTGGCAAGTGTACATTTTGCATTCGAACAACATGGACAGCCCATCAGAGTTACGTTCTCTGAAGCATAGTTTGAAAACTTGGCAGTTCAGCTCGAGCAAGGACTTCAGCGTCCTGCCAGGTGATCCTCAGAATCTTCCTAAGACAGTTCCAATGGAAGCGATTCAGTTTCCTGGCATGGCACTGGTAGACTGTCCCATACATGGAACCATCGGTTACAACAAATGGAGAAGTTTTGAATGCTGTGGATAAGTTCACTTACCTTGGTAGTGTACTTTCCAGGGATGTACACATTGACAGTGAGGTTGATGCATGCATTGCCAGAGCTAGCTCAATGTTTGGGAGGCTCTGAAGAAAGGTTTGGGAGAGAAAAGGTATTAGACTGACTACCAAACTGAAGGTCTACAGAGCCGTTGTGCTGACCTCATTGTTATATGCTTGTGAAACATATACATATAGGATCATAGTGAGCAGGAATAGAAAAATGAAGTGGGGTGGGGAGGGGGTTCAGATGTGGGAGCCATGGGGATGTTTGTAGGGATGCCAGAGGGGACAATCGCTGGAGGGCATGAGATGGAATGGGATTGCCTTGATACCCTCATCCTGTGACACAAGGACAAAGGAGGAGATGTGGGCAGAAGGCACCTGAGTGATGGGAGATGAGGAAGAGGGGAGAAGAGGGGGCTCACAGTGAATGAGAGAGAGAGTTGATGAGAGCAGTATAGAAGGATTGCCTAGCAGCAGTGAGGCCCAGGTGATGTTGTGTGACAGAAATTTGCAGTGGACCCAGTTGGAGTAGTTGCATTACAGAGGGACCCAAAAGTGAGATGTGGCTGGGTGGAACTGGGGTGACAGATTCAAGAAGGGAGGACAAGGTAGAGTTGAATTGCTAAGATGAGGAAATTGAGAAGAGTGGTAATGAGAGGGAGGGAGGGAGGAGAGAATGGACAGGAGGCACCAGGAGGAAGGAGGAGGCAGAAGAATCAAACGGAATGAGGAAGATGAAAGCAAAGGAGGGAAGGAAAAGAGAGGTACAGGTGGGAGCTGGAGGACCAGTGAGCAGAAAGGTCTGGACCTGGGACCCATGGCCTTTGTTTTGAGAAGTTTGATAAGAGGATTGTATTCAAATTGGTTTTCTTAGTAATCTTATGGATTTGAGGTTCTGCATCCTAGAGCATTCCTCTGAGATGGCGTCCATGGGCTTCACCAGCCTGTCCAAGGGATCCAAGACACAAAGTGGAGGAGGAGGGTGGGAAGGAGACTGCAGTAGCACCAGTGGAGAGAGAAAGGCCCAAGGAAGAAAGAAGGGATGGGGGCTGGGAGAGCAGAAGGGAGATACAAGATGGAACTGTAGGAGGAGGAGATTAGGAAAGGGAGGAAGCAGGGATTGGGGGCAGGCAGGGAACACAAGAAGGGAAGAAAGGCTTGGGAGAGGAGGGAGAGAGAAAGGTCCAGGGGACGGGAAGGGGAGCTACCTGGAGAAGAGACAGGAGTAGGGGCAAGGGAGATGAGAAAGGTAGGTACAAAGAAGGCCAGGATGGGAGGGGGTTAACAGGATGACCATGCACTGGGAAGCAAGCAGGAGCTAAGGAGATAGAAGAGGAGATGGCACAAACTGGTTGGGAGGGGGAGAGGGGGAGCCGGAAATTGGGGAATGGGAGGAGACAACAGGAGGTGGATTGAAGGGGAAAAGGAGGCAGGAGGGAAATGGGAGGGGGGATGCGGAAGAGGGACATGGGAAGAGGATGAAGCAAGAGGGAGATGGGAGGAGGATGAAGCAGGAAGAAGATGGGAGGGGGATGCGGCAGGAGGGACAAGGGAGGGGGGATGCGGCAGGAGGGACATGGGAGGGGGATGAAGCAGGAGAGAGATGGGAGGGGGGATGCAGCAGGAGGGAGATGGGAGGGGGGATGCGGCAGGAGGGAGATGGGAGGAGGATGAAGCAAGAGAAAGATGGGAGGGGGGATGCGGCAGGAGGGAGATGGGAGGAGGATGAAGCAAGAGAAAGATGGGAGGGGGGATGCGGCAGGAGGAACATGGGGGGAGGATGAAGCAAGAGGGACATGGGAGGGGAGGCTGGCTGGAAGGAGAGAGGAGGCTAAGTACCAAGAGACGGGGGATCAGAAGAGGAGGCCACAGGAGCTGGGTCCAATGTGGAGTAAAGGAGGCAGGAGGGAGGGAGAGAAAGGCAACAAAGGGGAGGAGGAGGCTGAAGGGAGAACAGAGATAGAAGGGGAGGAGGGGAAGATGGAGGGGGCATAGTGAAAGGAGGGCGAGGCACATGGAGAGAAAGGCCGTTAGTAAGAACAGGGAAATGTCAAGGAAGTGAATGAGAGATTTGGGGAAGGACCTGAGCCAGAGGTAGAAAGCAGAAGGGAGATAAGAGAAGAACGAGGCAGAGAGGCCAAATGAGAAAGAGTGAGAAGGTGAGGAAGGAGGAGGGAGAGAGAAAGAGAGAGACGGAGACCGAGAGAGAAGACCTGGGAATCAGAATTGCAGAATGCAGAAGCGAGCAGTCCTCTTTTTTTTGAACGGTGTCTCAAGTCCTAATATACTTGAAGGACACTTGTCTCCTGTCTCATCATCCCCAGGCTCCTCCAATCCCAGCTCTCTCAGTCTATTCCGAACTAGTTTGCTTCTAGTTCTTCCTAAAAATCTATTCTCACGAAGATTTGAGGGTCCTAATGGGGAGCGAGGAAAGAACTCAGATGCCAACAGTGGCATGCAACCCCTTCATTTGACTGAGGACAAACCTGAGGGAAAGTGACTTGCCCAAGATCACTGTGTGTCAGAGGGAAATCTGAACCTGGCCCATGTGACGAGTCCTCTTTCCACTGCTCTATACTGTATCCCTTTATTGTATCAGATGACAGCCACCACTCCCTTCTTTCCCTTTGGCAGACCTGATGAGCAGATACCAGGCCCTCCTCACTCTTGCCTCTGTTGCTGCCTTGGCCTCCCCCAGGATCTTTTGCCCATTCTGTGCTCTTGCCAGGCTCTGCCTCCTGAAGCAGTGACCAGATCCAACTTCTCAGTCTCACTCGAAATCTCCTTAGCTGCAGACAGCACGTTGCTAGTATGATAGGAATCTTGTGACACGAGTGTCTCCACCGAGGAGGGTCAGAGAAGGGCCTCTCTACCTGGGCTACCTTCCCTAGAGCCGTCAGTGACCTCCACTGCTGTAGCCCCAGAAAGCAATCTCAGGACTTCTCCCAGTCATTCTCTGTTGCCCCACATGCAAAATCACTGACCAAATCCTACCGTGTTCCTCATAGTACAGTAGTTGCAGCTTGCCTCACCACCTACGCTAGAAACCATCTTGGCCCTGCTTTGTCCGTCACTTCAATTCCTAGAACAAGGCAGCTTGGGCACAGTGTTTGAAGATTTGCCAGGCACTCACATACGCTCATTAGCTCATCTGAATCTTATAACAATCAGTCAAACAAATTTATTCAGCACCCACTAGCATAGGCACAGGCACTGTGCTAAGCCCTAGAGATACAAAAAGAGGCAAAAGACAGTCCCTGTCCTCAAGGAGCTTACAATCTAATGCCAACAAATGTGTGTATATGTATAAATATATGTTTGCATGCATATGTGCATATATGTGTGTACGTACATATACATGTGTGAAGATGTGGGTGTTTATACATATATATCAAGCTACAGGATAAATAGGAAATAATGAAATAATGAACAGAATAACGAATAGGAGGAAGGCTCTGGAATGAAGAGAGCCTGGGGAAAGCTTCCTAGAGAAGATGGAATTGGAGTTGGGACTTGAAGGTGGCCACAGAGGTCAATAGTTAGTGCACAGGAGGGAGAGCATTCCAGGCAGGAGGGACAGCCAGAGAGAATGCCCAGGGTGAGCACATTTAGGGTTAGTCTGTTCACATACAGCCAGGAGGCCAGTGTTACTAGATCAAAGAATACATGTTGGGGAGTAAAGTGTAAAAAACTGGAGAGGTAGGAAGGGGCAGGTGACAAAAGACCTTGAATGCCAAATAGCGAGCATTTTGTATTTTATTCTGGAGGCAATAGGGAGCCACTGAAGTTTACTGAGTAATAGAGTGACATTGTGGGACTTGCAATTTGGAAAAAGCCCTTTGGTGGCTGAATGGAGGACAGATTGGACTGGGGAGAGACTTGAGGCAGGTAGAACCCCCAGCAGCTACTGCAGTGGTCAAGGCATGAGCTGATCCATGGGGATACACCAGAATAGCGGTAATGTCAGAGGAAAGAAAGAGTTATATTTGAGAGGGGTTATGAATGTGAAATTGACAACTTGAAACAACAGCTTAGATATGGGGGGGGGTGGGGACAGGGAGAGTGAGGCATCCAGGATGACTGAAGGCTGGGAGGATGGTGCTGCCCTCTACAGTAGTAATAAGCCATTACCTAAGAGACGAGGCTAAAATGTCCCACCTCCATTAAATGCATTCAAAATCTTGGCATGCCCCCAACTTTCTGGGCTGCCTCACTGTGTCAAATGAGGCAGATGATACTAGATGCTCCCTCAGGCCCTTTCCATGTGTAAATATCTCTGACCCCCAATCACTTTTACCACATTCTTGAAGGATATTCATCTAGCCTCTTTCGACTCAAATACTTCCAGTGACATCATGAGACTGGCAGCCCTTGCCATTGACTGTTGGGAGATTCTGAGATCTGCCCTTCTTTCACCCCTACCCCAATATGTCATTAGCCCTGTTATCTGGGGCAATGACAGGTAAGTCTGACCCCCCCTATTTCCCTTCTCCCAATCTGGAGGGTATCCATTGCATATGTTCCTGAGCTTTCTCTGCCCTTTCTCCTCCCTTCTCAGCCCATGCTTTCAAAACTTGGACAAGCCCTTCCATGTGGAGGAGGCTCCTTTGGCCCCAGCTCCACTCTGCCCTTACTCATAGGTAAGGAGAAGGCCTATTCCTCGGGTCAGTGATACTCCTCCTCCCCAATGACTAGGTGTGGGCTAGGCCTCAGCTGTGTGGGCTTGGGGACAAGAGCGACATCCCGTAAGGGCAAATGCCAAGAGTTTGTAACCATGGCTTAATCTGCCTGTGTTTGTCCTTGCTGAAGAAGACCATGCCATCAGAGAAATGATGAAATCACTTGCACTTGACTTTGTTTGGAGTGAGGCAGGGCTGGGCAAGGTCACCAGCTTCACTTTCTCCTCCTGAGCCCAACGGTTTAACCAAAGAAACTAGGAACTGACAAGTGGTGCGTTGTTCTGTATGTGGCAGACTCTTCCCCTTTCCTCAGACTGCTCAGCCCTCTCCTCTGCTGCTTCCCTGATTCTGCATGGGAAGGCTGCATCCTCTTGTTCCAATCTCAGCACCACTGGGGTTGGTCGGGTAGAGAGTGAAAAGAAGTCTTGGAAACTGACCATTGTGTCCATGTCCAATAAACCCCCTGGCTGTCCTCTCCCTATCATTCCTCACCTCTGCCCTTGGGGCCTCCCAAGAGCACCCTGTTGACTCCTCCTTGAGGGAGCAGATAGCACAGGGTTGGCCTCAAGGAACCAGCACTAGGGTCAACTCCTGGTTCAGTGCTTCCTAGCTGGGTGTCCATAGGACAAGCCATGTCACCTCTAGGACCTTCAGGCTCTTCCTCTGTAAAGCAGAGAAGTGAAACCTGGTGCTATTCATCTCACGAAGTTGTAGAGAAAGCAGCAGTTTGTCAGCTTTAAAGAGCTATGGGAATGGGAACTGTTCTGATTTTTCAAAACAAATAGAATGAAATATGAAAATCACCATCATGGGAGCCAGCAACGTCTGCCCCCCTCCCCCCATCAGGGCGGTATTTGCTGTGGACTAACCAGGCTTTTTGGTACTGCTCCAATCTCTCCGGGTGCTCAGAACCCAGAGGTGACCCCTCCCGTGACTATAACATGTGTGAGAATATTCAGTCAGATCCCATTCTTACCTTGCAAGGGACACATTTTGTCTCTTACGGTATGATAGCTAACCTTAGCTCATCCTACAATCTCCCCCTGGAGACCATTCCAAACATGTTCCCTATCAGGGATGCCCCAGCTCACACTGAGGTGACACCTTCCACCCCTCCCCCTCTGCCCACACCCCTAGGTCCAAGGAGTTGTCAAATCTTCCCGATATCTCTTGTACGTATCTGCTGATCTCCTGACACTGCCACCACCCTCTTGCCATTCCAGTCCATCCTCCAGTCAGTTGTCTAACAAGCTCTGACTACATCACTCTCCCATTCAATAAACTCCAGGGGCTCAAGCCAAATCCCTTCCCTTGCCCTTCCCTACCCTTTCAGTCTCCTTACCTGTTTCTCCCTCCACACTCTGGTCTCCATACTATTCCTTACACAGGATACTTCATCTCTTGGCTGCATTATCCCTAGCTGTCCCCCATTCCTGCAATAGTGACGTTCTCCCTCTGCACCTCCACCTCCTAACTGCCTTCAAGTCTCAGCTAAAACCTTTTTTTTTGCAAGAAAGTTTTCCCGATCCCCCTCCATTTTGGGCCCTTCCCTCTGAAGATAACACCCTATTTTCCTGGCATAGATTTTGTCCATATATAGTTGTTTATGTGTCGTCTCTGCCATTACACTAGGGGCTTCTGAAGCAAAGAGGCTGTTTTGTCTTTCTTTGTATCCCAAGGACTTAGGACGGAGTCTGGCACATAGTAGGCACTTACAAAATTCTTGTCAATTTGACTTTTCTCTACTTCTCACCAACCCTCTTAGTGCTACATGGACAGCAGATGACCTAACCTCCTGCTGTCTGTCTTTGCTGGGATTATCCATCACTAACTTCTTCAGTTCTCCTACTCCAAGCTCTCTGCAGCATTTCCTTCCTTCTCTTCTTGTCCTGCTGCCCAAGAAGAAAAAACACGTCTCCCGTCCAATAAGGCAAAGTCCTGTCTTGGTGTCCTGGATCCCATTCCCTTTGCTCAATCAAGAGTTTTCTCTCTCTACCTTGCCACTGGCTCCTCTCCATCTACCCTGCAAGCATCCTCAGATCTTCTTGAGTCTTCCCTTGACTGTCCTAACCGGCTCAGGGAATGGTCCCCTCTCCCTCCCTGGCCTTCTCAGCCTCTAAGGTCACCAATAATGTCATCATCAAAGCCAATGGCCTTTCCTCAGTGCTCATATCTGTGACTGTCCTGTAGCCTTTGGTTCTGGGGCCCTAATACTACCATGCACTCATGAGTCTCCTCCCACTGCTCCCTGTCCCTCCTCTCTCTCCTTTACTAGCCCTTCAAACCTTCCCGACCCCTTTGGGTAGGCAGTGACCCAGGGGGCAAGCCTTGGTCTTTTTCTCTCTCTACTCTCTTACTTGGCTGTCTTTTACTCTGACAGCTTCAGCTACTTCCTCTATAGAGAAAACCCCCAAATCCCTATTTCCAATCATAGACTTTCTTCTAAGCTTCAACTGCCTTGAGGAAGTTTCTACCTGGACATCCCACCTGCACATCCAAAAGCAAGCTCATTTTCTTTAGATCTAAATCGACTCACTCCTTCTGACTTGGCAGTCTCCATCTCTGGCACTACCATTCACTGGCTCTCCCATGTGCTGATCCAGGTCTTGCTCTGTAACATTTCTGCATCCTGTCCTTGTCTCTGATCTCACTGCCACCTTTCTAGTACAAATATGTCCTTTGCCTATAGCAGCAGACTCCTAACAGGTCTTTGGATTTCTAAGCTCTACCCTTCTGGCCCTAATTCGATGATCTGCAAAGGTTCACTATCACCTTCCCAAGAAGTCAAATCCTTCTTGCTGGCAGCCAGAAACTTCCATTCACTGGCACCACCCTCAGTCTCCAGTCTTCTATAATATTATTCCCTTCCACACTTTGCACTCCAGCCAAAACAGACCACTCACTCCCTGGCCCCATAGCATGCTGAGCGCTCTTCTGCTTCTGTGCCTTTCCTAAGCTTACCCTTAGATTTGGAGTGCCTCCCCTTCCTGGTTTCACCCTTATAATTCCCACCAAACATTTAAATATCAATTAAAAAGCCTCCCTCTCCAAGAAGGCCTCTCTAACCTTCCCTCCTCCTGTTCTTCCATTTCCCCATCTTATAAAAATGGCTGCCCTGTAGAACCTATATAAGATTGTACACCATCTCAGGGAGAGAGTGGGAAAGGAGAGGGAATGGGGGGGAGGGAGGGGGAAATCTAAGATATATGGAAGTGATTGTCGAACACTGAAAATAAATAAAATAATTTAATTAAAAAATAAATAAAAAATTAAAAATGGCTGCCCCTTGGAATTCGAGAGGATTTTGTTTGGTGGCTCTCTGATGCCTGGATCATGTGACATTATACAACACTTCTCTGCATGTTAGTGCTCAAGGCCCCTGCCAGGTTGCATCGTCCTTAAGGACTGGTGCCAAGATCATGCCAGCTTGTCTATGTCTATGTCTGAACCACAGTGCATGGCCCACAGGAGACACTTGATGAAAGTTTCTGATGTTACCCTCTGTGACTGGGAAGTGACTCCAAGTATTTCCAATATGGACCACCCCCCCCCCCCCATAGAGACCTAATCTCTGCTATTCCAGAGCTCTTTGAGTAGAAGCTCATCCACTGGGAAGTTCCAGATCATCCCCGAAAAGGTTTTCAGTGTGTTTTCTCAGTGATGACATGGCCTCTCCCCACCCAGTGCCTTCACGCTAATGACCAGCCCTAATGACACCCACTTAGACCTCTGGCCCACTCAGATACTTCAGTGGGTATGCAATCCCTCACAATCACAACCAATCACATGTGACCTTGCCCATGTTTTCCCACAATGCTTCTAGAAGGACTGTCCTGGGGGTACTATGGGCCTTCCTCTGACTTCCAGTATTTCATGAAGAGAGCTAGAGTAAACTAAGGAATTCACCTCCTCTTGTAGCCATCAGCCAATTCCACTTTTGGACAGCTGTGATTGTGAGGTGTGGAAAATCTCTCCACTGAGGCCTGCACCATGGGCCTGAGCTAACTTAGAAGCTAAAAGAACTGATGGGGAGAGGGCCAGTGAAAAGCTGAGTCACTTGTTAGGAGTCACACAGTTAATAAGCATCAGTTATCAAATGAGAAAACATACATGAAGCACTTTGCACTCTGTAAAGTGCTTTGTAAGTGCTAGCCAAGACTACTATCCCTCCTCTCTCATATCACCACAATAGCTGATATTGGCAGAGGGCCTGAAGGTTTACAAAGTGCTATTAACTATCTGGGGCTTCACAACAATCCCTAGGAGGGAAGTACCAGAAGTAGAATTATCCCCATGTTACACAGGAAAAAGCAGAGGCCCAGATTACCTAAGTGACTTGCACAGTGCCCCACAACTAGTGTCAGGGGTAGGATACAACCCAGGCTCCTCCTGAATCAAAGGCCAGGCTCCAATCTACACCACACTGGCTCCATGACCAACCCACCTCCTTTTGTGATAATACATGTTTTGGAAAGTGTTGTCATCTACCTCCCTCCTCCCACTCTCTCAAGGGAGGAGTTCATCTATGTGTCACCAAAAATATTGAGGTCCCTCTTCTCCTCATCTCATGTCGTTCAGACACCTTCCTAAAAAGAGGAGGTGGCTTTTCTCCTTGCCAAGGCCAACCAGTCAATGGGCATCCTTTAGCCAGTCCTATCCCATCTTTCCCAGCAGAGGGTCCCCTCTGTTGGGCCATGCACTTCTGTCTTCTTCAGTCTCTCCCTATCTACTCGGCATATCCCTGCTGCCCACAAACATGTCCATAGCTTCCCTGATCTCAAATCAAATCAAAATCAAACCAGCATCTCTCTTTTACCTACCTGATGGTGAAAGTACTGTCCTTCATCTTTCTTCCCCTTCTTGGCTACACTTGAGATAGTCAGCTATACTGGATGCCTACCAACTGTATCATTCAACTGGAATTGCTCTCCTCAAAGTTACTGGGCTTTTCTCAATATTCATACTTCTCACCATTTTGGTGACCTTGGAAGCTGTCAGTCCCCTCTCTTCTTGGATCCTTTCTCATCTCAAGGCTTTCCAGACACTGCCTTCTCTTGTTTTTCTTGGTACCTGTCTGACCACCCTTCAGTCTCCTTTCCTGGGTATTCTTCTGGGTCATGTCCATTAACCCTGAGTGTATCCCAACATTCTTTCCTGGGCCTGCTTCCCTCTTCCCCCAATACTATCTCCCTGGGCAATCTCATCAGCTCCCATGGGTTCAATTCTTATCTCCCTGCAGATGATTCCCTGATCTTTGTAACCAGCCCTAACCCCTGAGCTCCATTCTCTCATCTCCAACTACTTTTTGAACATGTCAAATTGGACGTCTCATTGGTATCTTAAACTTACTACGTCCAAAACGAAACTTACCATCTTTCCCCTCAAAGCTTATTGTTTTCCTCACTTTCCTATTATAGTCCACAGCAGCAGCATCCTGCCAATCAGCCAAGTTCCCTGCTTCTGCAACATCCCTTACTCCTTTCTTGTAATCCTCCTATGTATCCAATCTATTATCCAGTCTTGTTGTTTCTAGCTTTCTGACATTTCCCATATACATCCCCTTCTCTCTACTCACCTGGTGGCCCCCACTCTGGAATAGACCCTCATCACCTCACTCCTGGATGACTGTAATAACCTTTTGGTTGATCTCTACCTCAAGTCTCCCCCCACCCACCCACCCACACAGGCACACACACATGCACATACACCTGCATACATGCACACACACATGCATGCACACACATGCACTCACACACACTACAATCCATCCTCCACTTGGTTTCTTAAGCACAGGTTAGCTGCTCACTAAACTCCAGTGACTTCCTAATCACCTCCAAGCTCAAATAGAAAATACTGTTTGGCATTGAAAGCCCTTCAGGAGCTTCTCCCTTCTTAGCTTTCCAGACTTCTTAAACTTCAGTCCCCATCAGTCTCCTTGCTGATACTCCAGCACATGACTCACTAATTCTTGTTTTCCTGCCTTTGCCCAGGCCCAGAGGAGGCTCGCCCTCTTCACTTCTGCCCGTTCATTTCCCTGGTTTCCTGGAAGATTCACTTTAAATCCGACGTCCCATAGAAGTCTTTGCCAGCCCCATAGCTGCTGACATGCCCTCCCATTTACACCCTGTATGTTGGAAAGGGCTGTTTGTCTGTCCTCTCCTCCATTGGAAGGGGAGCTCTTTGAGGACAGAGATAATAGTTTGAACTTCTTCTGTATTCCCAACACTTAGCACAGTGCCTGAATAAATGCTTGGTGACCCAATGACTTCTCTGAAAATGTGTCCTGCAGAGACCCCACCTTACCTCTCTCCTACCAGCTTCTCACTGCCCTTCTCTTGGCTCTTCCAGCATCTTTATCAGGCTCCTTTCTTCTTTCTTTTCCTACTTTTATAAATAGAATACAGCAAGGAGACCATGACAGCCCTGTTGACCTAACACACTGAGCTTAGACTCATTCAGGGATATTGGGATTTCCTCCCCCCACCCCCACCCCCAATTTGCTCAGAACTTGTTTTTTCATCAGTGTAGGAAACCCCTGGCATGTAAGCTCCTTCCAACGCCCCAGACTGGCAACTCTGCTGCAGCTTCGAGTATTATCAGGCACACTGAGGGGTCACACCGCTAGTACAAGGTACAAGTACTGCTCTTTTTATCTGTAAGAACGACTCAATTCTAACTATGCTGTTGGTGTTTAGTCCTCTTTAGTCGTGTCCAACTCTTCGTGACCCCATCTGGTAAAGATACTGGAGTGGTCTGCCATTTTCCTTCTCCAGCTCATTTTACAGATGAGGAAACTGAGGGAAATAGAGTTAAATTTTTTGCCCAGGGTCACACAGCCAGGAAATGTCTGAGACCAGATTTGAACTCAGGAAGATAAATCTCCCTGATTCCAAACCCAGAGCTCCATCCACTGTGCCACTTAGCTGCCTTTCATTCTAACTATGACAGGTCTGAACATTTTTAAAATTTACTTAAAAGAAGCGTTATTCATGTGTGAGTATATATATAGATATATATGTATGTATACATACATATATGTATACATACATACATGTGAATGTAAGACATTATCACCATTACCATCATCACCACTTGTGTTAATAGTACCAATGCTAATAATTATTCAATCTGAAGCACATTGAATTACCACTAGGATGGGGCGTTAATGTCAGGAGAGATTTTGCCACCTGATGCCTCATTCTTCCCCTGAACTCAACTGGCTCTTTCTTCGTGGGTTCCCAGCCACATGGCCTCCTGCCTTCATCTTCCCCCCTGCTCCTGCTAGGTGGACTCTCTATTCCTTTGCCCTTCCCTTCCCACAGCACTGCCCTGGGCTACCAGCCTTTGTCCCTCCTGCTTTTGTCCAACAGCCATCCTGTCCCTTGGAAAAAATTCCCAGTTGCCCTTGTGCCCTTCCCAGATACAGAGATTGGTGTCCATATCTAGACTCTGGCCTCTGCCCCCTCTGGCATGGCCATGCATGCAATGGGTTCACCTGGAGAGGGCCAGACTTGAATTGGTGGCCTGGACCAGCCTGTTTCCGTTAAAGTCCTCCAAAGCCCATCCCTCCCAACTGTCCATCTAGTCAGGCACCTGCTCTCATCACTCCTGCTCCCACTTTCTAGCGCCACAGGAATTCACACACCTGAGGTGGGGCAGTGGATCCATTCCTGTGGAATTCTGTGGACAAGGACTCCTTTTTCTTCACAATGTCCCTCCTGGCAAACAGGTCATCTCTTCTCCTGACCTCCACTGACCTTTTCTGTATCCTGGGTCTGGACTGGGGAATCTCTTCTCCAGCAGACCTAGATGATGAGTAAAAAGAAAGACAGAGGTATGTAATATCTAAATAAAGCCAAGAGGAAGCCATCTCCCCTCTTTTCTTGTAAATCAGAACCAAAGTCCCTCATGGTGCCCCTTTTTAAGTGCCTACAATTTGCCAGTGCTTTGCTAAGTTCTAGGCCAAAATGCAGAAAGGCTGTCTTCCAAAGAGCTAAGAGCTCTGATGCTCCTTCACACTTCTCTTGACTCCTTCCTCACCTCCTCAGAGCTCTCTCTCCCTTCTTCCCCCATGGCCCCATGCCTCCCAGGCCCTTCCTCATTTTGTTCCCTTTGTCCCTGCACTTTTATCATATCTGTCAGGAGCTCTTTCACATCCTCTTCGCCTCTAGGCTGAAGAATCTTTCCCCTGGGATTTCTGCTTGGTTACTTTTCCTGTAAAAGTGAGAAGAGATCCTGGTAATTTCCTTCATTCACAGAGGGAGAGTTGTTGTTACAAAAAACTGTAGCAGAAAGAGTATCTACTATCTAAGTATCTAAGAGCATCTTTGCTGCGATTTCAGTCTGACTACTTCTAGACAGCTACAGTGAAATTTCTGGTAGATCTATGATTTGACTAGTATGGATAGTCAGTCCCCTAAGTACAGATAGCAGCTTCTCTTTTCATGCACTTTTCCTCCTTGTTTCTCTGTAATTCTTCCATACACACTTGATCCCATCTCTCTCCTGACATCAGATCTCCCATCTCTAACTGCTTGCTAAACACGTTAAATGTCATGTAGATATCTTGAACTCAACATGTCCAAAACTGAACTTATTATCTTTCCCCCAAAGCATCCTAAGTTCGCTATTACTGTCTAGGATACCACCATCCTCCTGGTTCCCTCTGGCATCTCCTCCCACAAGACACCCTGTCTCCGCAATCCAGATCTTTTCACTGGCTGTTTCCCACTCCTGGGATGGCCTTCTCATTTCTGCTTCCTGCCTTCCCTAGCTTCCTTCCAATTTCAGTTAAAATCTCAACCACTAAAAGAATCCTTTCAGGGAACTTCTTAATGTTAGTGCCTTCTCTCTGCAATTTATCCTGTATGTATGTACACAGACATGTACTACATATATGTGTAGTACAAGGTCATTTACAAGTTTTCTCCTCCCCCATTAGACTGTGTGCTCTTTGAAGGCAGGGACTTTTTCTTCTTCCCTCTATCCCTGTCACTTCACCTGGCATCTGGCACTTAATCAGTGCTGCTTGACTTGACTTGTTGGGTAGAGACTTTTTTAGTTTCTTTCCTGTATCTGCTGTTTGTCTTTCATTCTCAAAGAGGACCATGACATCAAGATGATGACATGACTTGCACTTGACTTGGATTTTGAGTGAGGGAGGGCTGTGCAAGGTCACCAACCTCACTTTCTCCTCCTGAGCCATCTGGGTCCCCTGGCCTGATAGTCATCAGGAGGACTGGAGGGGGCCCAGGATGCAATGGGCCATTTTAGACTAAGGTCTTACCATATTCTCACTTTGAGTGAGATACAACCATTCAATGAATATGCTTCTTTAAGTAGTTACTCATGGAATGGCTCCTTTTAATAAAGAAAAAAAAACAGTAACAAAAAAATCTAACTAGGAGGGGCAAACCCTCAGGGTTCCTGGGTAAAAGAGAAACATTTACTATTTAGGATCTGCAATGCAAAGTGTAATGCTGAGTTCAGAGTAGGCAATGAGTGACAGAATCATGGGAAAAGAATCCCCTTTGATAATACCAAGGGAGGGCCTCACATGGAGAGACAGGAAGGTGCTTGTATTCATTAAAATATCTTCAGTAAATGCTTTTTTACAGAGCTCATGGTACTTAAAACAAAGACAAGACCTGATCCCTCCTTCCTGAGGGCTCACAAAGTACCGTAGGAAGAAAGAGCAAGGACACAAAAGACAAACAAGTCACACAAGGTGGCCACGAGAAGCAAGATAGATGACTGCCAGG
The DNA here is from genome assembly GCF_028372415.1 of Notamacropus eugenii. Taxonomy (NCBI): domain Eukaryota; kingdom Metazoa; phylum Chordata; class Mammalia; order Diprotodontia; family Macropodidae; genus Notamacropus; species Notamacropus eugenii. Next base: position 98,162,860 of record NC_092879.1, on the reverse strand, counting down.
AGCATTGGAGTGAGGGTGTTTGGGGAGGCCATCAGGAGCCTTGGGGTGCTGGCTACTCCTCACAGGCTGAGGAGGGGGAGGCCAAACAGGGCAGCAAGTCTCAGCACAGTCAACTTGGGGGAGCAGTGAGGAGGCTAGTGAGACAAGTGGCTAATTTTTGCTCCCCGACATTGTCCACCGTAACCAATCCCTTTGGGAAGGCAGGTGATAATCCCAGAGCTTTGTGGTCTCCCTGGATTTCTCACCCTTGAGGCCTTGGTAAATTTCGTGTGTGCCGACATGGCTAATTGTCACATAGGACTTCTTGCAAAGAAGGATCACTCCCAATTCCAAATTGGGAGGGTAGGGCCATGGGCCTGGAACTTGATTTCAGAAGAAGAAAAACCAAGGACCAGGTGCCACATTCAGACAGAACATGAACTCGGGTAAATCCATTTTATCACTCCATGTTTCCCTGTATAAAAAACCTCTCATCTCAGATACTTCTCTACCATCCTGTCTTTTTCCCTCCAATTCAACCCGTCACACCCTTTTTAGCTCATCTCACATTCTCACATGTGCTGAATGCATAAAAAGTTTAATACCATGAGAGGGTAGTTTAACAAAAAAATTATTTGACCGAACTTAGTTATTTTAAACCATTTTATTAGGAAATGATTTCTGAAAAGAATGAATTTCATGATAAAGTGTAATAAGATTTAAACAAAAGGAAGTCTTATCAGAAATGTGACCGAAGAGTCAGCAAACTTGTAGAGACAGAAAAAAAGAACAGCTGGCACAGGCATCTGCATCTGGGAGACAGAGACATTAAAGAAAGGGGATTGAAAAGATGAAAGATGGGAGGAAAGGAAGGCCAGAGGAAGCTAGACTGTTCAAAGGAGGCAAAAGCCAAAGCTAGAAGGATGCCAAGAGCAAAGAAAGAGGACAGAGAAGCTGGAGAGGAGGCAGGACAGGCAGCAAGAGGATGGCGCAGCTCAGAGGTGGGCACATTGCGTGAACCCACTCCAGCCTCGGCATGGGATTTGGGTGTGGACTGTGGAGGGCAAAAATGCTACCTCAGACATTCTGGGGAGAGGCTGATGGAAGAGACCTCAGAGGTCAGAGTTCAACAGAGAGAAAGCCAGGGCAAGAGAGACAAGGCAAACATTTCAGGGGCTGGTGGAAGATCTCCTTGAAGTGTAGGCATATGTAAGCCAGCACCCAACACGATCTTTGACTTCCAGAGCAACCCTGGAGAGTGATGAGTGCATCTCTCTGGCGAGATCAATTGTCCCTTTGTGGAGCGGAGACATTTCTCTCCTAGCCAGTTGAAAAGTTATTCTCTTGTAGCTTTTCTCTAATCTGTGTAACTTCATGGTTTCTATTTACTCTTTGGACTGTCTGTTTTATTACAAGTATCTGGGGGGAAGGTAACTATCACCTCCCCTTCAGAGTAACTGGGGAAAGTGGCACTGCTGCTAGCCCCTAAAACAATCATGATCCTTGCCTGCCAATATTTGAAGTGTGGTATATAGACACTATTCTAGTGCAACATTCTGTCTGTAGATGGGAGTATTAAAGGAGTGGAAACCTCTTCATTCCTAGATCTCCTGGATCCCAGCTTATCTGCCCCTCAGCTATAATCTCCCTTTGGAAATATGGAACGATGGAATGCAACGTCCAAGATCAGGTCAGAAATATATCAATTTACGGCAAAGGAAAGCCTGCCAATTGGTGGCAAACAGACCCACTATTTATTAAATCTGCACATGATACTGCTTAGGCTTCTGTCACTATTATTAATATGAAGAAATGGCCCCCCGAAAGTTATTCTCTTCAGGCAATGTATGTTGACATGGACATCCCCTCAGGGTTAATGACAGACATGCTCCAACCCCCCCTCCCTGAAATGAAGGAAGACTTTCCACAACCTTATCTCTAGGCTGCAATGAGCTGATGGCTAATTGGCTTAATAACTGTTTATTGAAGGAATGCTTGTACATTTTTATGGGCTGGCAACTTGCCCTAGCCTTTACACAGCAACATGGAACGATGAAAATCACTTTCTTAATCTTGTATGAACAGACTTGCTAGACAACGAACTCCTAGACAGCAGGGCAGAATATGGAAGCCCAGCGTCATCTCTTTACTTGTGCTCTGGCGGAAGAGGTGTCTCCCTTTTCTCATCACCACTGACCTCTTCAGAGATTTCCTGGCTTAGCCACGCCTTCCAATCAACAGAATTAAGAAATTCCATCTGTGATGACCAGAATTGCCTTAAGCTATCCTGGTACCAATTACTTCCAAAAATGGCAGGAAAGATAAGCCAACCACAGGACAGGTCCATTGTATCTATCTCACAGGCAGCACACCTGTCCAAGTAAAAGAAGAAACATACACTGAACAGAGAAAGTTCAGGCCCAAGCCGCGAATCTTCCTTCCCTCCCTCCCTCCACCATGCTCACCCTTGGTCATGGTACCAAGTGCCCAGCTCAAAGTTGAGAACCTCTGGGCCCTTCGTAACAGGAGAGAATGCCTATCAGCCCAGAATACAACAGGCTGCTTCTCTCTTCAAGGAAGGTGGATGAGCAGGCTCTCAAACCCAGGGTAGGGTGGCAAAGAGACACAGAGAGCAGAAGGCATCCCCGGATCTCTCTCCCTCCCCAATGTACAGACTAACTACGACTGGCTGTGAAAAGCTGAGACCTTTCTAGTCTTGGTTGTGAAGAGAGCAGTACTCTTCTGGTCTCTTTAAAGGACCAGGCAGTGTGGCCTAGTGAGAAGGGTGCTGGTCTGAGAGTCAGAAAGATCTGGGGTCGATTCCAGCCTTTGACACACCCTGGCCAAGGGCCCACGATCAAATCACAACCTCTCAGAGCCACAGGAGACCCTTTATGGCTATGTGTAAGTGAGGGGCTGGGGTGGTGGCAGGGGTGTGGGGGGAAGAGGGGGGAAGGTTGCCAATTTGCATAGATAGAAAGAATCCCCAAACTAGGAGTGCCCTGCTCCCATGAAATCATAGGTCCACCGTGAAATAAGAAAGGGCAGGATGTAGTCTGGACAAACCAAGGCAGAACCAAAGGCCAGACACAGGGCTGGGCTACATCTTTCCAGATGGCTAAGTTCTGGGAGCACTGCAGACAACAGACACCCCACACCTGTCTTGGGGCCCTGGGATCTCAACAGAACAAAACCAAAAACCTTGCCGCCCAAAGTGCATCCGAAGTACTCACAGTTTCAGGAAATAATGGACCGTGACATCATCCTCTTGACGGAACTCCAGGTGGCTAAGATATTTTACCATCACAGTGAAGAGACCCTACCCAAAGCAGAGGGAAAAGTCAGGAGCACAGAGGCAGACTCCCTTTCTTAGAAAGATGTCACATAGAATGACAATTCCAGGTACCAGAATGATCAGGGAGCTCTACTGGGGGGGACTAGGTGTGGAAGCACAGGAGCTTTGGGGACAGCAGCGATGGAAGGACTAAGTTGCCCCCGCAAGGGACAAATGGAGTCCCATGAAGGAGGACTTCTTGTCTGTAGGCGAAGGATTGGGCACCCCCAACTCTGCAGACACAGCCCAAGGATCTGCCCATCTGGGGCCAAATTTGAGCCCCATGTCAACACTCTCAGGGTCCTCCTCACAGGGCCCAGCCTTCTGCAGCTTGCTTTGAGATATCTCTCACTCTCCTTAGGAAGTGGCAGGTCTGAAGGGGGGCTCCAAGTTACACAGAAGCCACAGACTCTCCTCCCTGCTTTCCATTTTCCCCACACTGCTTCAACCCTGGGGACTGCACCTACCTGATGACTGGAGTAGTCATTCACATCACTCCTGAGGAATTGTTCAATGATCGGATCATCTGCGGGAAGAGAAGGACAAGTTGGCCTCATTTCGCTGGTACTGAGAGAGCTCTGTTTCCTGTCAGGCTGAACTCCAGACCCTCCTTCCCCCCAACTTCACCCCCACCCCCACCTCACAGTGGGGACAAGCAGCTTTTGCAGGGAAATCAAGGACCATGGAATCATACCCTTGATCCTCCTTGAAGAATACGAAAAAAGCAGCCCAAGGGGTCCCCAAGGTCATGTGGGCACTCCAAGGCAATTCCACCAATAGAGAAGAGGCCATCCTCGAGGGGGAGCCAGTGAGTCACCAAGAAGACTCAGCAGCTGGGGGAGCCTCAGACATCATGAGCCCTTTCACCTCCACAGCTGGCTCCATCACTCTCCAGCTCTAGGCACTCTTTTCCACTTCCGTGGAACTTTGAGTTAGTTCCTCAATCAACGGGGCTCCATTTGGCAAGCCCTGGAGCAAAAATGCTCCCCACTCACTCAGAAGTTGCTGGAAGACTGCAAAGTTTGGGGACCTGAAGGTATCCACTCTTCTCCTCTTCATCTTAATCCAAGTGTCTCTCACTTCGGTCACCATCCATTCATATCTCTTTCTTTTCTTTCCCGGTCTTCCTTCGGAGTCAGGCCCTTGCCTGTTCTCTTGGGCAACATATTTGCTGGCTAGAGGAAGAAATGGTATCAGAAACCACAGAGTAAGACTCCAAAGACAGATCTCTGCCTCCTCTATTGAACAAATAGGCACTGCAGAAGCCAAGCTCCAGGCTACCCTGGCCTGCCCTACTCCTACAGCAGGGGGAGGAGTCAAGGGGGCTTTTGTCTACTCTGTTGGGTGGAGATGTCCTGCCCAATAAAAGGAATACAGGTGAAAGAAGGGATTCTCAACCCTTTTCCTGTCATGTGAACCCCCTGGCAGTCATGGGAAGCCACAGTAATGGTTTCTGCTTCAGAGTACACAGCTGCAGGAAAAGCTTAGTATCAACCAGAAGTTAGGGAAAACAAAATATTCCTTTCTTTTTCCTCATGGACCCCCTAAAGTCTATCTATGGACCCCAGATTAAGAGGCTCTGGACTAATCAAGGGAGAATTCATTCAGAGTCAAACATTCTGCTACATTTTTGCCAGAACCAAGGTAAAAAAAATTGTTTTCTTAATCTCATCCTAAAGATTAATGGCAATCAGGACTTCATTTTAAAGTCACCATAAAGGCCATAAAAGAAATGGAATTAAGGACAGCATTTGCCATTATTGTTTCAAGGTTTCTTAATGCTTTTTGGATTTTAGAGCACAAACATTTTCCCCCTTTCCTCCTTGTAAAAAGGAGGCTATCTTTGACAGCAAACATAATGCTCCATACCCATAGCACCCCTACCTCTCTTTATCCAGGGGGCCCCTAAGCCATTCTCATTAAGCTGAGCTCTGCCGCCATGGAATTTTTTAAACTGACACTTTATTGTCACCATGGCAAATACTGTGCTCCTGGTTCTTGTTTCCTGTCTCAGAATTAGTTCATTCAAATTCATCTGAATTCTTCATCGTTGTCATTTTTTCATTTTGATTTTGGCCAGGCTCCTTGGGTGACTGTATCTCAACTCTCTCCAAGAGCCACTTTTTCCTAAACAGATTGGGGTCCATTTATCCTCCTTCCGACAGCTGCGTTCACTAAGATCACAGACAACTTCTCTGGAATCCTGAGTGGGAAAAACCTTCAAAGGCCACCTAGTCCAAAGCTGTGATGTTACAGCTAAGGAAACTGAGGCCTGCATAGGGAAAGTGACTTGCCCAAGGGTACCTAAATAGAAATCATCAGAAGCAGGATCTGAACCCAAGTCCAGAGCCAGAGTCCTCTTCACCGGCTATGCTCTTACTGAATGAGAATGCTGAGACTGAATACCGCCTGTTTCTCCAGCCCAATTGTCCAGTCAGAGACCAGTGGAGAGAGCATAATGACTTGAGCTTAAGCTGAGGAGGACAAAGGACCCAAACTTCACAATCTACAGGGATATGAAGCTGGGTGCAGCGGCTGTGCTGCTGGAGAGGATCACTGGGGTCCAGGATATGACCTATGATGGTCTTAGCCATCATAGAACTAAAGCAGACCAGGCATCTGCGCTAAGTCTGGCACAGATATCACCAAGCCCTGGGAGGAGAGGGCCACCAGGCTGCCAGCACTGGCTGGAAACACTGAGCAGGTTAATTCTACTCAGTATTCAGATCAACCCGCAAGTAGCTGCAACACTTCCAGCCTGAGTGAGATAGAGAAGCAAAGCCTCTTTTAAAAACCCCAAAACAAGAATGAACAAGAACCAACACAGAGCTGGGGAGGAGGACATGCTTGCAAGATACATGGGAAAAGGATTATCCTCTAGTCTCTTGTAGGTGAGACCCAGTGTCAAGAATAACAGGGTAAGTGGGAACAGAGGCACTCCAGGCAGTGTGGGAGTTATCCAAGATGGCAGATCATGAAAACCAGTTGATAACAAATCCAATACTGTACCACAAGTTGATGGCTATTGGAGGATGAGGACGACTGGCAAACAATGACAATGTTGATGATAATATCGAGGACAGAATTGGGAGAGTGAGCAAAGGCCCAGGGGCTTTCATTGGAATAAGTTCCCTGAGCCTCAGTTTACCCTCACTGCCTTTCATATGTTCTGATCACTGGCAGGTCAGAGAGGAAATCAAAACTCTTCAGACTGATGTTAGGTCTGTCCAGAACTCCAATGCCATCTCTAATGCCATCAGATGTCTTTCAGTCCCTCTCCACTGTCCCCAAATGAACTCTTCCATGTCCTCCAACACCATTTCCCCAAGATGTTCCTGCAAAGGTCCATCCCTCTAAAGCCCACACATTGAATCACAACTATGTCTCATTTAACCTCAGCTCAAGGGTTTGGACCATTCCTGGGAGAGTAGTGTGGGGGCCCAGTGCTCTCAGGTGATCACCAAAAGGAGGTCTTGGAGGGACCAGTCATGGATGGGATATAGTCATCTCCCCAAACCAGTCTCTTCCTCCCTTGAATTCCTTCACCCCTTACTTCTTCTCTCCCCCTCCACCCATCACCCACCACCAGGGGCTCAATTTTCACTCTTTCAAATCTGTCCCCATTTAGGGGCTTTCCCAGGGGTCCCCTTCACTCCTCTCACCCCTTTACCCTCACCTGAATTTCTTGGATCAGCTTTCATGTCTCTGATCCTGGTGAAGTGTCTGGTCGGGAGAGCTGACCAAGTCCCCCTGGGTGAAGAAATGAAATGAGGGTCATTTGTCAACTCTCCTGAGACTGTTGAGATCAGTGACCACAACAACTAGGTGACCATTAGACTCTAATGACCACCTGCCCTCTATATCTGTACTATGTTATGTTATATGACATTATTATAGGAATGGTAAAAAGAAAAGGGGGTATATACAGAGCTGGGAGAAAGATCAGCAGTTGCCCAGTACTACTGAAAATCCCTGAAAGCACACATTCTGCCACTGGCCCACAGGGAACCAGAAGGGTTGAGGAAATTGGGGGGCGGCACAGCAGCACAGGGCAAGGAGGAAAGGAGGAAGAGAAAAGGGGAGAGGGAAGGGAAAGGGGAGGGGGGAGGAGTGGGAGGGGAGGGGGAAGGAAGGGAGGAGTAGAAGGGGGAGGGGACATGAGGGGAAGGGGAGGGGACATGAGGGGAAGGGGAGGGGACATGAGGGGAAGGGGAGGGGGAGGGAGGAATGGAAGGGGAGGGGAGAAAGGGAGGAGGGGGAGGGGAGGGGGAGAAGAGGCAGGGGAGGGGGAAGGGAAGGGGGGTTGGAATGGAAGGGGAGGAGGGGAGGAGTGGAAGGGGGAAAACAAGTATGGAGGGGAGAGGGAGAGGCTATTCACATGGCTTAAGGAAAACACTCCACATCATGGCGTGTGGGCTCCAGATAATGGAACTGTTAGGGCTCTCTAAAATGGCCTCAAATGCCAGCTCGCGTACTAGGAAGCCATTAGAAAGAAAAGGAATAAGCATTTATATGACGTCAACTATGTGGAAGGCACTGTGCTAAGCATTTTTTCTCCATATTATTATTAATTAGACCCATTATGGGGATGGCGCTGCGATTATCCCCATTTTGTAGCAAATGGAGGTTAAGTACGTAAGGGGTAGAGGCCAGATTCGAACTTAGGGCTTTCTTTTTGCAGAACCAGTGCTCTGAGCACCATGGCGCCACCCAGTCTCCCACCCATCACCTCCCCCTGAGAGCCTGATTCGCATCGGCAACAAGGGCTAAGATTTGCCTGGGTGGCTAAGGAGAAGCCGGGTGGTGCAGTGGGTAGGGCACCAGACCAGACTTCCAATTCAGTCTCACGTACTCCCATGCCTCCGGCAAGTCTCTCCACCTGGTTACCCCGTCTACAAAATGGGGGTAACACTAGGACGGGGCTCCCGGGAGGGTTGCAAAAAATAAAATGAGATATTTGCAAAGCGCCCCGCAAACCGTGAAATGCTATAGAAATTCTAGCTGCTAGGATCACCTTCCACGGAGGGCGATGGGCAAGGGGGCTTCACCAACCCTGGACGGTCGGAAGGAACCAGGAGGCAGAGTCTTCGCAGCACCGGACACGCGCCAGGCACCCCGGGGTACCGGGACCCCATGGGCGCCTCCCTCCCGGGGAATTTACCTGGATCTCGGTGTTTCCAGGTCCTGCGGCTTCCTCGGAGGCCCAAAAGCGTCCTGCAGGCCTAAAAAAGATGCCCCTGAACTAGGCCGGGGAAGGACTGCCAACCAGGCCGGGCAGAGGCGCGCCGGGCAGGGGCGGACCGGCCAGAGGCGCACTGGACAGGGGCGCACTGGTCGGAGGCGCACCGGCCACAGCAAACTCCCTCAGAGAGGGTGGCGGAGCCTCCTCAGGCCGGATCTACCTCTTGGTCTAAGCACCACAGGCTCAGCAGTGCCACTGCGCAGAGTGCCAGGGGGCGGAGTCTCTACTTTCCCCGCTCTGAGAGGGCCAGGTGGTCCAGGTCAGGCAGGTCGAAGATGGACCAGAGTCTGGAGCTGCCTCCCACACAGAGGAGAGTCAAGGGAAAGACGTGAAGGAGGGGGCAGTGAGCATGGCTGTGGTGCTCAAATGAACCATTTTAACCGACAGTTTGTTAGCTTGTAGAAGAAAAACTTCCCTTCCCCTCCCCCTCTCAGGCCTGTCCTCCCGCCCAAAGCAAGGTGGGCTTGGGTGCACAGGAGTGTGCCCAGGGGCTTGCTGGGAATACCATTAAATTCCAAAGGCTCTAGGGCCTTTCCTTCTTTTGACCCAGAGTGGAAGCATGGCAAGGGGAGGGGGCCTACAGTCTTCCCCATCAAAGTAAGGCATGCATGCAAGGATGCTTGCCCAGGGAATGGGAGGCATGTTTGCAAGAATGCTTGCATGAGAAAAGTGAGGCATGCTTGCAAGAACTCTTGCACAGGAAAAGTGAGGCATGCTTGCAAGGATTAACCAGGAAGGAAAATTTGCTATTCAGAAAGGAAATAGAACAAAGGGGAAACTGAGTCAAGGGGATCTTGCAATTTCCTTCCTAAGGCCATTTTCTCAATCTTTCCAGTGCAGAAATTCACCTGGAGCAGCCTCAGAAGGCACTATCTTTGAGCAGCTCATAACATTTCCCTTGAATGGAGAATGGCTGGTATGATGAAAATTCAGCAACTGAAGTCAAAACTGGAAACAATATCAAATTACAGTTCCAGTAAATGTTACTTCAAATAGCAAGGTTCACTAATGACAGCCCATGGCAAGATACAATTATTATTTACTCTTATTATTATCCAGTTGTTGCAATAGCAGTTAACAATAAACATGATTTACCTCCCGTACAAAAGTACAAGGTCTTGTCTTACTGTTCTTTCCAAATTTAAAGACATCCTGAAGCAAAAATCAGCCCTCAGGGTTTAAGAAAAGAACCACATTCATGCAGCGAATACATGATTATTCACCACAAACCCAGAAGAACACTGACCATCGTCAATTTCCAAACTAACAAATATCTGTATCTGAAGGTGTTCCATATTAACTGTTAAGACATAAATAAAATCTTTCCATCTGGGATCTGTTACGACTGAGTTGGCTTAACAGTGTAACTTTAATACGTACTATGAAAGGTGGAATTTCGTAATTTTCATAATCAGAAGACAAACAATTTATTAGGTTAAAAAGTCACTTCTCATAAAACAAACTTGCAGCCCCCTAACTTAGGTTGTGAAGCGTCCTAGTTTCTGGTTAGAACACTACACTATTTAAGAATGTCACAATCATCTTTCAGTAACTACTTTTCCATGCTTATAAGATTTCATAGCCTTGCCCAAATAGAAAGTGTGTCGCCAATGTGATATAAGCAGCTACTATGAATATGTATGTATGTGTATACATATGTACGTACGTGTGTTTACTCTAAGGATCAAATCTCACAGTATAATAAGCACTCTTCACTCTAGACTAAAGCACCATAACATTTATTCTGCACACTAGCACAAGACAAAACATCATTCGAGAATATACAAAAACAAAGTTTAAGAGTAACAGGAATATTTGCACATCACCAGACCAGGGAACACTGACATCTGAATTCTTGTTCACATCTGGCGGGAAGGGCCTTGATGATTGCTACTCAGAGTCCCTAACCCTGGAAATCAAAAAAGTCTCAAGCAAAACATCCTTCCCATGAGCAAGCCCCCCTTAAGCAAAGATTTGGCACCTGATTGGCTCAATACAAAAAGGCATGAAAGTGGGGGCAGAGACAAGATGGCAGAGTAGAAGCAGAGACCTGCTACAGCCCTCCCCCCAAACCCCTCAAAAAACCTGTAAAAAAAAATGACCCTCAACAAATTCTAGAGCAGCAGAAGCCACAAATTGACAGACTGAAGCAAATTTCCAGCCCAAGACAATCTGGAAGGTTGATGGGAAGGGTCTATTGCACTAGGCTTGCAGCGGAACACAGTTTGGCACAGATTGAGTGGGAGCAGGCCTTAGGGGACTGAACTGCTGATGACTTCTGTGGATTCCTGACAGTTCAACCCACAAACAGTAAACACAGCTTCAAAGGTCAGAGCGAAGGGTCTCTCACCTGACTGAGAGGGGAGCATGGTCTGGCCCTAGCCCCAGCCCAAGCCCCAGGGTGGCTGCAGCCACTGCTAAAGCTGAGGCTACTTCTGGAGCCCTCCACTTAACAAAGCTCAAAAGTCAAGTAATGGGTTAGGAAAATGAGCAAAAGGGAGAAAAAGAAACAGACTATAGACTCTTACTTTCTAGATGAAGAAGTATTTTCTTATGTCATTGGTGACAAGGAAGATCAAAACATACAACCAGAAGAAGACAACAAAGCAAAAACTCCTCCATCCAAAGCCTTTAAAAAAAATATGAATTGGTCTCGGGCCATGGAAGAGCTCAAAAAGGAGTTTGAAAATCAAATCAAAGAAGTAGAGGAAAAATTGGGAAGGAATATGAGAGTGATACAAGAAAATCATGGAAAATGAGTCAACAGCTTGCTAAAGGAAACCCAAAAAATGCTGAAGAAAATAACACCTTTAAAATTAGACTAACCCAAATGGCAAAAGAGGTCCAAAAAGCCAATGGGGAGAAGAATGCTTTAAAAAGCAGAATGTGCCAAATGGAAAAAGAGGTCCAAAAGCTCACTAAAGAAAATAATTCTTTAAAAATTAGAATGGATCAAATGAAAGCTAATGACTTTATGAGAAATCAAGAAATTATAAAACAAAACCAAAAGAATGAAAAAATAGAAGACAATATGAAGTATCTCATTTGAAAAACAATTGACATGGAAAATAGATCCAGGAGACACAATTTAAAAATTACTACGCTACCTGAAAACCATGATCAAAAAAAGAGCCTAGACATCATCTTTAAAGAAAGTATCGAAGAAAACTGCCCTGATATTTAAAACCAGAGGGTAAAATAGAAATGGAAAGAATCCACCAATCACCTCCTGAAAGAGATCCCAAAAGGAAAACTCCTAGGAATGTTGTAGCCAAATTCCAGAGTTCCCAGGTCAAGGAGAAAATATTACAAGCAGCCAGAAAGAAGCAATTCAAATATTGTGGAAATACAATCAGGATGACACAAGACTTAGCAACTTCTAAACTAAGGTATCAGAGCACTTGCAATATGATATTCCAGGGGTCAGAGAAGCTAGGATTAAAACCAAGAATCATCTATGCAGCAAAACTGAGTATAATACTTCAGGAGAAAAAATGGAATTTCAATGAAATAGAGGACTTTCAAGCATTCTTGTTGAAAAGATCAGAGCTGAATAGAAAATTTGACTTTCAAATACAAGAATCAAGAGAAGCATGTAAAGGTAAACAGGAAAGAGATACCAAAAGGGACTTATTAAAGCTGACCTGTCTACATTCCTACATGGAAAGATGATTGTAACTCTTGAGACCTTTCTCAGTATTAGGATAGTTGGAAAGAATATATACATATGTGTGTGTGTGTGTGTGTGTGTGTATGTATGTATGTACAAAGAGAGAGACAGAGGGCACAGGGTGAGCTGAATATGAAGGGATGATATCTACAAAAGAAAATTCAGGGTAGAGAGGAATGTACAAGGAGAAAGAGAAAGGGAGAGGTAGAATGTAGTAAATCATCTCACATAAGAGGCAAGAAAAAGCTTTTACAATGGAAGGGAAAGGGGAAGGTGAGAAGGAATAAGTGAGCCTTCCTTTCATCTGATTTGGCTTCAGGAGGGAATATCATGCACACTCAATTGGGTATGGAAGTTTATCTTACCCTACAGGAAAGCAGGAGGGAAGGGGATAAGAGGGAGGAATGATAGAAGGGATGACAGATTGGGGGAAGGGATCATCAGAAGCAAACACTTTGGTAGAGGGACAGGTCAAAGGGGAGAATAGAATAAATAGAGGGCGGGACAGGATAGAGAGAAATGTAGTCTTTCACGACATCACTATTATGGAGGTGTTTTCCATGACCACACATGCATAACTTGTATCAAATTGCTTGCCTTCTCAATGAGGGTGGGTGGGGAGGGGAGAAAGTAGAGAATGTGGAACTCAAAGCTTTAAAAATGAATGTGAGAGATTGTTTTTACATGCAACAAGGAAATAAGATATATAAGCAATAGGGTATAGAAATCTATCTTACCCTACAGGAAAGTGGAAGGGAAGGGGATGGGGGGAAGGTGATAAAAGGGAGGGCAGATTAAAGGAAAAGGCAATCAGAATAGATGCTGTCCTGGAGTGGGGGTGGGGAGGAGATGGGGAGGAAATTTGAAATTCAAAATTTTGTGGAAATGAATGTTGAAAACTGAAAATAAATTTATATGAATTTGAAAAAAAGAATAAAAGAAAGGCATGAAATCCCACGTGACTCAGCACCTAATTGGCTTAGTGACAAAAGGCGTGTAAACCTACATGGCTCTTGTTACTCAACACAGGATGTGTTACACCTGTGAACCGGGCCACGGTTCGAAGGAGTAATACATCTGTCATTGGTAAGGGAAAATACCTGTGTACCTATAGACCTGGGAACACGACCCCTGTTCCAAGGAGAAAAAAGGAACACATGCAGTCACATAGGCCTATAAATATACAGGGAAGATATTTATATTCCATTAACCCTTCAGAAGGTTCCCAAAGAACTGAACAAATCTTCAAGGAGTTTCACAAATAAGGAGAAATTACAAGGACTGTTGTAGTCATTATTATTATTTTTATTTTAAAGTCAAATATATCCAATTAAATACTTAACAGTTTTTAAACATTGTGATCATATTTTCTGGTAGTCCAATAATTCTTAAATTATCTCTCCTCAACCTGTCTTCCAGATCAGTTGCTTTTTCTGCAAGATATTTCATATTTTCTTCTATTTTTTTCAGTCTTTTGTCTTTTTTTCTTAATGTTTCATGGAGTCATTAACTTCTGCTTGAACAATTCTAATTTTAGGGGGTTATTTTCTTCAGTACTTTTTTGTACTACTTTTACCAGTTTGGTCAATTCTGATTTTTAAGGAGTTATTCAGTATTTTTTGTTCCTCTGTAGCCAAGCCGTTAATTCTCTTGCATTGCTCTTATTTCTTTTCCAAATTTTTCCCCTACCACTTTGGATTTTTAAATTTCTTTTTGTTCTTTTTAAATCTTTTTTTAGCCCTACTAGAAATTCTTGTTGGGCTTGTATCCAATCTGCATTTTTCTTTGAGGCTTTGCATGTAGATGTTTTCAAGTTGTTCTTCTTCTGTGTTTGTATCTTGAGCTTCCCTGTCACCACAGAAACTTTTGATTGTTGGATTCTCTTTTTGTTGACTGTTCATTTTCTCAGCATACCTCTTGACTTTGGACATTATGTTAGAATTGGGTTCTGTTCACTTGGGGGGAAGGGAGATGGCCAGTCTGAACTTCTATAGTTCAATGTACAGGCCTGTAGGTTTTCAATACCACCAGTGTAGTATGATCTGAGGAGAGGTCTGTGTTCTTGATCTATACTCTGGTGCTTACCTAGGTAGGACCCCTGCTCTTTCCTAATTGTGGCTATTCCTCTTCATCCTGGAAGTGATGCAGAACTGGGTAACAGGCTATAGAGCTGCCAAATGACACCCAATCCTTCACCCAGTGCAAGCACAGAGGTCTCCTGGAATTTGTCTCTGACCAAATATTCAGTACCCTTAACTTCCCTGTGCTTTGGAAACTCCTGCTGCCGCCTCTACTACTGTTGCAATTGCTACCTCAAAGGTCCACAGCCAGTGCTGCTTCTGCAGTGCCCCACATAGCATAGTCTCCAGCCAGTCCCATGCCAGTGTCTGTAGACCTTTCTGTCTTTCTAAATTGACCTGGGCTGGAAAAAATGACACATTGTGGATTTTTGTTGACTTCCACACTCAGAATTTGATTTAATGTTTCTGTGTTGCTTTGTGGGAGAGGGTTTGAGGGAAGTTTGGCAGTTGTTGCCATCTTGACTCTGTCCTATGACCATATTCTCTACAAACTCGAGCCAGTCTGACAGCATTCAGATTAAAAGAGAAGCTAATTTGCTAAGAATACAATTGCATAACTCCCTAGGTATCATTTTGCAAATTATCTTACAATGATTTCCCAAATATCACAATGCAAGAAAGATTAGAAGCTTAACGATAACACAAACGATGTTAGGGATTTTTAAACGTGAAATGAAACTTATTGCCAGACAAATAACATCAGTTCAGCTGAATGTATTTTTTTAAATTATCTTACATAGAAAATCACTTAATTTAGCCATTGAATGTTCTATACAGACTGCATTCAGACATCATTATTAGGTAATTTTGATCTAATTATACTTTTAATTCTTATTCATGAAATTTCTAAGCATATTGCCCTAATGCTTAATATTAAGTGTATTTTGTATTAAGGTCTGACATACCTTTGGGGGGCCAAACATCACAATTATCCTAATAGAAGAACACATCCTAATTAAACGAGGTCACATGATAATTTAGTTTAGGACAAAACTCAAATCAATCAATTTCGGATTTAAAATTACAAACAGTATCATTCAAAATCTCAATCTTCTCAAGGACCATTAGCTGCCAGCACCTCAAATTATTGGACCCATTACTTTCAGTTAGTCCACTCCCAAAAGATTTGTGTTAGCAGTCTTGCATCATGAGCTCCCTCTTTTGGGGCCCATGAGGCTCTCCTAAAATATGAAAACTGAAAACTTAATGATATTCATGGATATATTTGCCTTCCATAAAGCCTGAAACAAACCCTTCTATTGGTCCTTCAAGCTATACTCAAATAATTCCATGCTGCAAATGTATTCCTACATTTTCCACTTAGTAAACGTTGTAACTGAGTAGAATACTGCCCATTTTAAACTGTGCTCCACAATTACAGCTATTTTCATGTAAAATATCCAAATTAGGGAAATAAAGCTCAGAGATCATGAGAAATTTCCAAATGTAATCTAACGGCCATTTCTCTAAATGGTATTCACAAAGCTATCGGCATAGAAAGATGCTCATCCATATTTCAATGAGATTTCTTAACTCTTCCCTCTCTTCTCTTTCCCCTGTGGGCTTTGATTAAAGGTCTACAAATTTTAAAGTTGCCTTTCCACTTATACACTCTGATAAGACCCTTCACTTACCTTCAGCATCCCTCTCATCTTTCTCACTCTCATCCTGATCTAACACTTCAGTGGATCTCTTCTTTATAAATGTTCTTATACTGCACCAATTGCAAAAACTCTCTGTTTTGAATTGCACTGTCTCTTCCTGTTTCTTTTAGGTGACTGTTTCTAATTTATCTAAATAATTAAGTTTTGGAAAGTCATGAACAGAAGAAAATAACAGTGGAAAGGTAAAACCTTTTAAAATTAAATTTTGCTTATTTTCACATTGTTTCCTGATTTAAACAAGTCTCATTCTTTCTAAAGGTGAAAAGAAGAGTTAATAAGGTGATACTTAAGTGCCAGATAAAGGTTCAGTCTGTGGACTACAGGTTTTTTTCCCTTTAAGACTTTCTTAACATTCTCCTCTATTTTTATTTTTTTTATTAATTTATTTGTTTTCAGTTTTCTACAATCACTTCCATAAGTCTTAGATTTTTCTCCCCCTTCCTCCCCGAGTTGACATGCAATCTTATATAGGTTTCTATTTATACATTCTTATTAAGCACATTTTCACATTAGTCTTGTTGCACAGAGGAATTAAAATGAATAGGGGAAACCATGAGAAAAAACAAATCAGAATAAAACATAACACAAGAGAAAATATTCTGCTTCATTCTCCGCTCCAATTCCATGATGTGGAAGGCATTTTGCCTCGAGTCCTTTGGGAATATTTTAGGTCCTTGCATTGCTGTGAAGGGCTAAGTCTACCAGAAAAATTCTTTTCACACTGTGGTTGTTGCTGTGTACAATGTTCTTCTGGTTCTGCTCCTTTCACTCAGCATCAGTTCATTTAAGTCCTTCCAGGCCTCTCTGAAGTCTTCTGTTCATCGTTTCTTAGAGTACAATAGTATTCCATTACATTGGCCACCACAAAGAGAGTGCTATAAATATTTTGATACATGTGGGACCCTTTCCCATTTTTACAATCTCTTTGGGATACAGTCCTAGAAGCAATATAAGAGTATGCACATTTTTGTAGCCCTTTGGGCATAGTTCCAAATTGCTGTCCAGAATGGTTGGATCAGCTCACAGCTCCACCAACAATGAATGTGTTCCAACTCTCCCACACCTTCTCCAACATTTATCATCTTCCTCTTTTGTCATGTTAGCCAATCTCATAGGTGTGATGTGATACCTCAGAGCTGTTTTGATTTGCATTTCTCTAATCAATAGTGATTTAGAACATGTTTCATATGACTATAGATAGCTTTAATTTCTTCCTCTGAAAACTGCCTGTTCATATCCTTTGACCATTTGTCAGTTGGGGAATGACTTGTACTCTTGTACATTGGACTCAGTTCTCTATATATTTTAGAAATGAGGCCTTTATCACAGACACTAGTTGCAAAAATTCTTTCCCAGTTTTCTGCTTCCCTCCCAATCTTGTTTTAACATTCTCTTGGCAGTGAAATTATTTTCTACTAAAACAATGAATCTATCATGCTGGAGGTGGAGGAAGAGTGATAAAAAGGGTTTTAACATCCAAAGAAAGGAAAAGGACCTATTTGTACAAAAATATTTATAGCAGCCTTTTTGTGGTAGCTAAGAACTGGAAATTGAAGGGATACCCATCCATTGGGGGATGGCTAAACAAGCTATGGCATATGATTGTAACGGAATATTATTGCGCTATAATAAATGGCAAGCAGCATGATTTCAGAAAAGGCTGGAAAAATTTACATGAAATGACACACAGTGAAGTCAGTAGAACCAGGAGAACGTTGTGTACAGCAAGAGCAATATTGTCTGATAAAGAATTGTGAATGACTTAGCTATTCTCAGCGACACAATGATCCAAGACCTTCCCAAAGGACTAATGATAAAGCCACCTCCAAATACAGACTGGAGCATGCTCGTTTTCACTCATTTCATTTCTTTTCTTTTGAGTCTTCTGGTACAAAACGACTAATATGGCAACGTCTTACATAACTGCACATGTATAACCTATATCTGATTGTTTACTGTCTTGGTGAGGGAGGAAGGGAGGACAAGGGAAGGGTAGAATTTGGAACTGGAAACTTTAAATAAAATTGTTAAAGAATTGAAAAAGGAGGTCTTAAGTGCTATCTGCATGTAATCTTAGCCCTAGCGGCTGAAACAACAAAAAAACCCCACTAGGATATTTCACCGTTTACAAAATCATTCAAACCATAATTTGGAAATTTACAGTTAAAGATATTACACTTCAGTTACAAAAATAGCCTCTAATTTGTTTTCAATGCCATAAATTTCTGTAAAGTGTAAAAAAAAAAAAAAGATTTCCTTTCTTTCTCATTTGTCTTACCTCTGCAGTCTCAACCTGGACAGGACTGAGCAGACAGAGGGTGAATTATGTCTTCTTAAAAGCTTTGAAACAACAGATAGCTTTTTTCCTGCCTATTCTAAAACTTTATCTCCCAATTAAAAAACAGTTCCAAGATCAGTGGAAGTGGGTCCCTGTTTATTGGGAAGGGGAGCTTCGCATCAGAATCACGGTAGTTACAGACATCAGGGAACAAAATGGTGTAGGACAAGGTCAAAAAAGCAATCCTGTCATCGACATGAGGTGTAAGAGGAAGTGATGCTGAGGAATCCAATGGGGAGAAGGGCTGCTCGTGCTGGAACCTACTCACACAGAGCTGGCTTAAAGAGAGAACGGACACACTTAGGAGGGCTCAGGAGAAGGGTACAAAAGGTGTCCAGATTAAAGAGGGAGCAGCATACATATCTAGAAGGATTCAGAAAGAAGCAAGAGGCCAAGGGGAGAGGCTGAGACGGACTCTTGGAGGGGAGCAGGGTAAGGAATAGGAGGGCAAGGCAGTGGGTAGAAGTAAAGCAGAGACGTGAGGAGGAGAAGGGATAAGGTGAGGACGGTGAGGGAAAATAGGGAGGAAAGAAACATACAAATAACTACAGCTCAGGATGTCAATAGGATGCATTTAGCTGTAAAATGGAAACTGCTATCAGATTATTCCTTTGAATTCAGCAATATGTTACTTTCAGGAAATGCTATAAAATGAAAGATACACACAAATGTAGAATAAAGGTCAGAAGTAGAATTTATTATGTAAAAAAGCAGAGGAAGATGCCATCCACCTTCCAAAAAACAGATGACAAGTGGATATATGTATAACGTGGTCTTACATATATGTGTATGACTATGTACTGGTGTATGTTTATGGATATCTATGTACATACGTAGACACACATACACATATCTGTGTACATACATATACACACATATACAATATATATGTATGTGTGCATGCACATACATCTCGGTGCTTAATTGTAGCTTTCTTGGGGGGGGTGGAGGGAGGGGGAAACAAATAAAGTAAAAGGTGCAAAGCTGAGAACAAAAGAAAACCTACAAGGAGGCAAAGAGAATCTGGACAGCTTTGAAAACAACGTGTAGTCTTTATTGCATAGGTTTTCTTGAAATGGAAACATATTGTTTAAATTGAATGCTCTCATGTTTTGCTGTGCACGTGACAATTTTTTCTTTTCTTATTTTGTATTTAAGTTTAAAATAAACTTAAAAACTTAAAAGAAAAAACTTTGTGGAACTTTTTGGCCAGTATGAACTCCAGAAGATAGATATCTTTTGATTTGAACACCTTGCATGGGCTATAGAAAAGCTCTACCAAATGGCTAATGGGCACATCTGAGCAGACCCTGAGTGTCAAAAATTCTGCCCTTAAACTTGAAAACAAAACACACTGTCCGATCTTCCATTTCTGCGTATGTATCTATGGGTTTTGGCCAGCAGAGAAGCCTACCTCTTTATGAAAGCACCTGGGCAGGGGAAGAGTTAGGGTCCTGGACCCGACTCCCAGCACCACACACACACACCTAACTTTTCCCTAGTAAGCAGTGAGAGGGCAATAATTGGGGTAAATTTCGAGAGCTTAGTGATGGTACAAATGAACATCCTACAGAACGGTGGGAAGGACTGAAAACAGCCTTGACGCTGTATGGGCCTTGGCCTTCCCATGAAGTTTGGAAATAAAATGGATCACTGCGTTGCTGAGACTGTCGCCACCTATTTGGTATTTGGTTTAATTTACTTAATTAACCAATTTACTGAAAAGAAACTACTGAGGAAGCTCAGTCTTTATTGCTGCCGCCATCCACAGCAGTGCTTGTCTGTGGACTGACATAAAAATATATTTTTAGGAGTTCGGTGAGTTGGTTTCAATGATTCTGATCTGGTAGAAAATTTTGTTCCCAAAACTATTTTCTTTCTGGTGCCCTCTGATTCTAGTCTAATTATTCCTGGTAAAAAAAAAAAATGTATTCCAAAGTGTGGGATTTGGTCAGGATGTTTTTCCTAAAAACATTCCTTTTGATCGTCTACTGGCTAATTGAAAAAGATTCATTCCAAGGAATAAAAATTCTCTAAAGCCCAGTTTGAAAAACCTTTATGGTGAGGGATTCTGGGAAGACGGCAGAGTAGAAAAATTCCAAGCTCTCCAGATTTTCC
Organism: Notamacropus eugenii; assembly: GCF_028372415.1. Lineage (NCBI taxonomy): Eukaryota > Metazoa > Chordata > Mammalia > Diprotodontia > Macropodidae > Notamacropus > Notamacropus eugenii. The sequence goes on along the minus strand of NC_092879.1, from coordinate 98,142,434 downwards.
TCACAAACAAGACAAAACTGCCCCAAGATGAACAAAGAGGGCAAAAATTAACAAGAGTTGATTCAAGAAAGACCCCAGCACAGTTCCCTGAGTGAAGTGTAAACACCCCCAGGCTATCTGTGCTGAAACAACAAACATCAAGCCCTGGGGCAGCTGGGTTGGGAAGTAGCCTCAGCCTTAGCCACGTGAATTCTCCCCCTCACAGACTGGGGGGGGGGGGGGGGGGGGGCGGGTCAGACATCTCAGCAGGGGAAGATTGAAGGAACCTGTTTTGGAAGGATGCCAGACCCAGTTGTGATGAGTCCTGTGAGTGCAGGAGTGGGGCAGGGATGCTGCCAGCTGTGAGCACCTACAGGAGAGCTGAGTTCTTGGTTCTGGTTCCAGGCCAGAGGGGAGAACTGAAAGTTACAGCCACTGGAGGGTCCTCAAGGAACAAGAGCACTTCCAGCACAGTGGGGGGGGGGGGGGGGGGGGGGGCGCTTGGAGGGAAAAAGGAGAGCAGAGTTTGGGCCCAGGATAAAAATAAAAAGTAACAGTAAGAAGGACCTGAGATCAGAGGTATCATCCCCCAGACCCCAGGACTAGAAGTGATTATAACAAGCTGCTTAAAAAGAAGAGAGACGAAAGAACCCAACCATAAACAATTACTAAGCGACAAGAGAAGACTGGGGTTTGTCTTTAGAGGAAGATAGTGAAGCAAAAACTGCCTCTTCTACCCCAAAGAGTAACATCAAATGGTCACTTGTCCAAAGAGAATTCTTAGAAGAACTCAAAAAAGACTTTACAAATCAAATCGAGAGATTGAGTAAAAATTTTAAAAAATAAGAACAATCCAAGAAAACCAAGATTATGAAAAGAAAGTCAACGAACTGGAAAAAGAGATCCAGAATCTTAAAGAAAGACAACTCCTTGAAAACTAGAATTGGACAAGGGGAAGCTAATGACATTATAAGAGAGCAAGAAATAATAAAACAAAATAAAAAGAACGAAGAAATGGACATTCAACGAACTGATAACCTTTCCGGAATTTTTTGCAAAAGGACCAGAATTTAATAGAAAATTTGACATACAAGATCTAGGAGAAATATAAGGCAAACCTCAAAGACCAATTACAAGGGACTCAATAAAGACAAATTGTTTACTTTTTATATGTGGAAATGTAAACTGAATGCCTAAGATTGTCATTAGTCATTGGGTAGCACAAAAGAAAGATTGCGATAGAGCTTCCTTCATATGTCCAAGTCTTTCCATGTCTCTCTAAATCAACCAGCTCGTCATTTCCTACACTACAGCAGTGTTCCAACCTAATCACATCCTATCTGAAAGATTGTCGGAAAGTTTTTCCCCCAATTTTCTGCATTCCTTCTATTCTTGGCTGCATAGGTTTTACTTATAAAAGAAAATTTTAATCTCAAATAATCAAAATTATCCATTTTATACTTCAACAATGCCCTCATTTTGTAATATAGTTTAAAGTCTGGTACTACTAAATCTGGTCCCTTCACATCTTTTTCCCCTGGTTTCCTTGAAGTTTCTGACCCTCTGCTCTTCCAAATACTGTTATTATTTTTTCTAACTCAGTAACATAAGTTTTAGTAATTTAATTGGGATGGCATTACATAATTAGATTAGTTAGGTAAAATTATCATTTTTAAATTCTGTTGGCTTTACCTACCCATGAACAATAAATATTACTTCAGTTATTTAGATCTAACTTTATTTGTATAAAATGTTTTGCGTTTATATTTGTATAGTTCCTGTGTCTGTTTTGGCAGGCATACTGTCTAGTTATTTTAAATGGTCTAAAACAATATTGTATAATAAATATGGCTGACATATATTGTAGTTTCCCTATTACATCAGTCCTCAGAAGAGCATTGTTGTTGATGGCAGCAGCAATGAAGACTGAGATTCCTCGGTAATTTCTGACCTATCCTCAACATGACACTGAAGTATTTGGCAGATGTGTATTTTTACCAGGACCATTTAACCAATGGTCAAATCAGGAATGAGAACCAGACCATAAAGTGAATTTCTGATTAAACCACTTTGGTGCTTATACCAGACTGGAGCCACTGAACCATCGTCGTTTAACCAGCGGCCAGAAACCAGTAGCCAGACTAAGACTCTACCATGGTCAGGCAGACTTAGAGACAACAGCCACAGCAAACAAACAAATCTCTTGTTTATGTGCTTGCAGAAAGAGTTGAGGCTTAAAGGTCGCAATGCATTGTCCTGGCTGCTAAAACCTGGAGTCTCTCAGCCTAACCCTTGATTTAGACACCTCATTCACAGTACCCCTGTTCATCAGAATGTCCTGGCAGCTACCAGACTAAGGCCCCCAAATGTTTCAGCAGACTCATTATTCAATTACAAGAGCCAAAAACCAAAGAGAAATACAGAACAGCTACAAGTACACAGAATACACAGACAAGACAGACTTGGTATGCTTGTTTTTTTTGTGAATTTTACACCAGCAAGATAGCAGTCTTTATGGCTTGGCTAGATCTTCCCACTCAAAGCCTTGGAAGTAAATACAGCCTTGTGTGTGTATATACAGGGGAGCTTCTAAAATAGAAGCCCCCATGTCCCCAAGCTTACTGCCTTTCCCTTCATGGCCTCGTAAAAATTGTTATGGGGAAAAATACATTCATGTGACAGGTAACTGCTGCTGAGTGATGGTATCACAATACAGAAATTTGGAGGTTAAAACCTAGCTTTTTTCATGTTTAAGCCCAGATTTAAGATTCAGAAGAATAACCCCAAACACTGATTGTCTTTCCAGGAAAAATTACATCAGGGAGACAGAGAAGTAATTTCTTTTTCATATAACAACCATTATGGCCTCTTATGCCTTAAAGGTCGCACAGACCTAGAAACAGAATTATTATCTCTTGTTCTTTCCGATTTAGATTAAACAAACTGAATTAGACCAAACTAGTAAACAAAGTTATAGATTTAAATGCTGAGTTGGCAGAAATCTGTACATTTCACGAATTCACAATTGGCCAACTGTGAAGGTAATGTATGTTACAAAGATAACTAAAGGGTCAGCAGTCCTTTCTCCAAATAAAGTTGACTAAGTTCCCTTTGTAGGGTTTAAACATTTGGTAGATTCTATACCCCCATTTCCTCTCTTTTAATTTCTTATCTCAGGAATGACTCCAAAAAGTTTTCCCTTAATATTGCTATGGGAGAAATATCTCCTCTCTGAGTTCGTGTGGTCAGTAAGTGCTGCTAAGATATATTTACTACAGAGCAGAAATTAGAGAGGTAAAAGTCAAGGTTTTCTTATTATGCTAAGGCCTTTAATACTATATTCAGGCTTCAGAGAAAACACCAACAATCACTAGGATTTTTACATTTTCTTCTATCTTTTCATTCTTTAGATTTTGTTTGACTGATTCTTGTTGCCTCATTGAGTCATTAGTTTCTACTTGCCCAATTCTAATCTTCATCGTAGTGTTTTCTTCAGTTAGCTTTTCCATCTCCTTTTCCATCTGACCAATTTTTCCCTTTAAGGAGCTATTTTCTCCATTTAATTTTTGTACTTCTTTTTCCAATCGACCAATTTTCCCAGTTAGGTTTTGGGTTTCCTTTTCCATCTGATCAATTTTCCCAATTAGGTTTTGGGTTTCCTTTTCCATTTGATTAGCTCTTCCTTTTAGGGAATTATTCTCTCCAGTTAATTTTTGAACTTCCTTTTCCATTTCTTCAATTTTCTTTTTCAGGGTGATGTTCTCATCAGTGAATTCTTTTTTTATAGTTTTAAAATCATTGGCCAGTTTTTCTTTTATATCCTTCTTCAGACGTTCCAGGTAATCTAGTTGTGCTTGCGAGAAATTCATAGTCCCATCTGAGGTTTCAGATGGAAGTACAGTCTCAGCTCTAACCTCTTTGGTGTTTGTGTTTTGGTCCTTATCCCCATAGAAAGATTCTATGGTTTTTTCACTTTTCGTCTGCTTTTTCCGATTCATGATGTTGGCTGAGTGTTGTAGCTTTTGGTTCTTTCAGTCAGAAGGTACAGATCTTTAAGTTGAATCACTAGGATTTTAACAAGCCTTCTTACAGGTAAAATTACATCAGAGTGACAGAGCAATAATTCTTTTACATATTGCACTCTTATACATTCCTCTTAGGCCATAAAATGAAAGAAAAGACAGAACGGCTCCTTCAATGTCATAACAGTTGAACAAATCTAGTTAAACAGAGTCAAAAATCTCATATATCTCCTAAGGAAACAAACTATGTCGAACTCTATAGGTAAACTAAATCAGGATACAACTGAAGGTACATTTAGATGGTTCACATGTAGGCTGATTGAGGAGAAAGATTTACATATTGCCAAGAAGTCAGGGACAGTTGACATTCTTCCTCTGGTTTCTTATCTAAAAAATGTTTAAGGCTTAACTTTTACATCTCAGTCAGTTTAACAACCTCTCAACTAAAAGAAATGGCTATGACGTTCCACTAGCATTATTATTCTACGAATCAGATTTCGGTGAGATCAGTGTGAACAGGAGATGGGCCTTTCATCAACCAAAAGTTGCAGGAAGAATACAAGGAAATCAAAAGTAAAAAGTTCCCATTCATTTTCTGCAATATCTCTTTGATCAATCACTTATAAATTCTATCATGGGTACTTTTGCCATGGGTACTTTTTCTTCTGGACTTAGGCATACATTCCTACAGGCAGACATGAATATTGGAAAACATTGGAGATAATAGTAAATTAAAAGTAACATAACGATGATCATCAATAGTGAATAACATAAAATCTCCTTGATCTAGCTTGTTCCAGGTAATCCATTCCAAATGTCCATTTCATTGGTTTGTTTCATCTTGAGTCTAACGTGTCCCATGTAGTCATCAGATCCTTAGAAGCATTTTCTCTTAGAGAAAACTAGGCCTCATCCCTAGGGTATTTCTAGAGAGGTGTTCCTTCTAGTAGATCCACTTCCCTGGTTCCAAATCACTTGCAATGGTTCAGTAGGGAATTCTGCTAAAATTTCCTAGTAGTAAGACTCTATACAATTTTGTAACACAACACAGCCTCTTAAATTTGATCTTCCAGTAATGAGCTCATTTGGTGAAAACAAGTTCAAATATTATGGAGCTAATCTTATTAACAGATCCATGAAAAGATCAAATTAGAAACCCATAATTCATCTGAAAGTTCAAAGAATTTCCTCTTTTACATGCCATTTGCTCTGTGTCTGTCTGAGCTCTGTGCTTGATATGGATAATATGATATGTGCTTGATATGGATTATCTACAGACTGAAGGAAAAATCTTAAAGAGAATCTGTGAAAATCTAACTAGTAAAATGAGCCCTTCTGTCTCAACGTTATCAGGTAAAGACTTCAAAATGGGGGGGGTGGGGGGTGGAGAAAGAGATTTTAAAATTTCTTTACAATTATTAATGCAATTTTATATGTAAAATCCTTAATCCAAGCTTGAAAATTTATTACTAAAACATAATCAAAGTCTTTATATCTCAGAGGAAATATAAACTAAGAGAAAATGAAAAAAATTAATCTGTATATATTCAATCGAACTTGAAGGATTCAATTCAACTTTGTTCTGCTTTTCCAGTCTTGTTCTTAATTACCAGCAGGACAAAAATTTTTTTAAAAAAAATATTTCATCCAGGAACATCATGTTTACTTGTGCCTTCATCATTGTTCTTAATAGAAATGTTTGGAAGCCAATCACACATGGATCATAGTTCTGAGAGAAAATAGTCTCTTTTCTCAAAATGAAGTTTACTACTGCATTAAAACTTTTACATGAAATTTGAAACATGAAACTTTTACACTGTCATTACATAACATCTTTGCAAACATGTTTGAAACTATCCCCTCTTTAAAAAACTCATATTTCCATAGAAAAGGGTGAATATGCCACTAAGAAAGATGAAACTAAAGGAATTATTAGGAGTTATTTTGCCTGATTACATATCAATAAATTTATGAACTTAAGTGAAATGGAACAACGCTTACAGAAATATAAACTGCCCAGATTAACAAAAAAAGAAATAGAATATTTTTTTCTGGTAGACTTAGTATTTTATTGCAATGCAAAGACTTAAAAAATTTCCAATGGACTCTTGAGGCAAAACGCTTTCCACATCCAGAGAAAGAACTATGGAATTGGATCACAGAATGAAGCAGATCATTTTCTTTTGTATTATGTTTTGTCTTGTTTTATGGTTTCTCCCATTCATTTTAATTTTTCTATGCAACATGTATTTAATGTATTTAATAATGTATGTGTAAAACCTATATAAGATTGTATACATCTCAGGGAGGGAGTAAGAAGGGAAGGGATGATGAGGGGAAGGAGGGGAAAAATCAAAGATATATGGAAGTGATTGTCGAACACTGAAAACAAACAAAATAATTTAATTTAAAAAATTTTTTTAAATAAAATAAAATTTAAAAAATAAATAGAATATCTAAATAACCCTATTTTAGAAAAAGAAATTCAACAGGCCATAAATGAGCTTCCTAAGTAAAAGGCATAAGGACCAGATGGATTTAAAAGCAAATTCTACCAAATATTCAAAGGTCAGGTAATTCTAATATGAAAATAAATTATTTGGAATAATGGGCAAAGAAGGAGTCCTACCAAACTCTTTTTATGGAACAAAGATGACGCTGATACCTAAATCAGGAAGAGAAAAAAGAGAGAAAGACAATCATAGACCAGTTTCACTACTGAATATTGATGTAAAAATTCTAAATAAAATACTAGTTAAGAGACTACAGCATATATCGCAAAGATTTTACATTGTGACCAAGTGGGATTTATACCAGGCATGCAGGACTGGTTCCATATAAGGAAAGCTATTAACATAATTGGTTATATCAACAACAAAAGTAAGAAAATCATATGATTATCTCAATAGCTGCAGAACAAGCTTTTGACAAAAATAAACACTTCTTCCTATTAAAAACACTTGAATGCAAAGGTATAAATGAATTTTTCCTTGAAATAATGAAAAGCATCTTCCTAAGGGATAAGCTGGGAGCCTTCCCAATAATATCAGGAATGAAACAAGGGTGCCCATTAATTAGCACCATGATTATTTAATATTGTACTAGAAATGCTAGCAGTAACAATAAAAGAAGAAAAAGAAATGGAAGGAATCAGAATAGGCAATGATGTAAAAAAAAAATCCTCTCTTTTTGCAGATGATATGATGGTGTACTAATAAAATCCTAGATATTCAGCTAAAAAACGAGTTGAAACCACTAACAATTTTATCAAAGTAGCAGAATAGAAAATAAATGGAAAATAAACCATCAGCTTTTTTATATATCACCAACAAAGTCCTGCAGGAAGAGATAGTTTATTTAAAATCACTGTAGACAATGTAAAATACTCTGGAGTATACCTACCAAGACAAACTCAAGAACTATATGAATAGAAATATAAAAAGAGCACTCTTTATGCAAATAAAGTCAGATTTAAATAATTGGAGAAACATTCATTGTCCATAAGTGGGTTGAGCCAATATAATAAAAATGACTACTCTACCTAAACTAATCTACTTATTCAGTGCCATCCTAATTAAACTACCAAAAAGTTATGTTATTGAACTAGAAAAAATAATAACAAAATTCATTTGGAAGAACAAAAGGTCAAAAATATTAGAAGCATTAATGAAAAAATGTAAAGGAAGGAATTTTAGCAGTACCACAACTTAAATTGTTTTATAAGGAGGTAATTATCAAAGCTATCTGGTATTGAGTAAGAAGCAGAACAGTGGATTAGTGGAGTAGAGTAGATACACAATGCACAGTAGTAAATGATTATAGTAACTTTGTGTTTGATAAATGTAAAGATCTAAGTTTTGGGGATAAGAACTCACAATTTGGTAAAAATTGTTGGGAAAACTAGAAAACAGTCTGGCCATAACTATGTAAAGACCAATATTTTACACCATTTACCAGGATAAGGTCAAATGAAAACATGACTGAAACATAAATGGAGATATCATAAGTAAATTAGAACATGGAGCATATTAACTATCAGATTTTTGGGTAGGAGAAAAAATTATGAATAAACAAGAATTAGAGAGTATTGTAAAGCATAAAATGCATAATTTTTATTATATTAAATTTAAAAGTTTTTGTTGCAAATAAAACCAATGTATCTAAGATTATAAGGAAAGCAGAAAAATTGGGAAAAAATTTTGTAGAGAAGTTCTCAGATAAAGGCCTTGTATCTCAAACATATAGAGAACTGAGTCAAATTTTAAGAATATGAGTCATTCCTCAATTGATGAATGGCTAAAAGATATGAATAGGCAATTTTTCAATGAAGAAATGAAAACTATATTTAGCCATATTAAAAAATTCCCTAAATCGTAAATTAAAACAACTTTGATGTACCTTCTCCTACCTATCAGACTGGCTAAAATGGTTGAAGTGAAAGTGGCAAAAGTTGGAGGGGATATGGAAAAATTGTGATGCTAATACGCTGGTAGAACTGTGAACTGATCCATCCATTTTGGAGAACAATCTGGAATTGTGCTTAAAGTTATAAAATCGTGTATATCCTTTGATCTAGCCTAAACAGGCTATTAGGTCTGTTTCTCAAAGTGATCAGGGAAAAAAGAAAAGAATCCACATGTTCTAAAATCCTTATAGCAGCTCTCTTTGTGACAAAGAACTGGAAATTGAGGGAATGTCTGTCAATTGGGGGCAATGGCTGAATGAGTTGTTGTGTACGATTGGGATGGAATACTACTATACCGTGAGAAAGATGAGGGTTGATTTTAGAAAAAACATGGAAAGGTTTGCATGAAATAATGCAGAGTGAAATGCGCAGAATCAAGAGAACATTGTATACAGAAGGAGCAATAGTGTTTGAGAAATGACTGTGAACTAAGTTATTCTGAGTGACATTCAAATCAATTACAGAGGACTTACAGTAGAAAATGCCATCCACCTCCAGGGAAGGAACTGGTCTATGGAAGGATGTAGTTTGTGCGTGTGTGCGTGCGTGCGCACACACAATGTTCGCTTTCTCTAATCCAAGGTTGGAAAGAAGGGAGGGAGACAACTCAACTCAAAATGTAAAAAAATAAATAAAATGAAAAAAATTAAATTTCTCTCCAAAATTGCAGGTATTTTTTCCATCCTAAAAAGAATAAACAGATTAATGAAATAAAACTCAGAGCTCATGAGAAATTTCAAAACCGATTCTAACAAAGGCTCCAAGGAGCGTTGGCCAATTTGCAGGCATGGAAAACAAGTTCCTCATCTTTGGATCAAGGAGATCAAAAGTCTCCTCAAAAGCCTCTTTCCATAAATCCCAACTCTCAACGTGCCTCTCATTCCTACCGTGTCAGTAAACAGATTCCAACTTTCCTTGGCTTTCCACACGTTCTCCTTGAATCTCAGTTTGCTCCAACTTCCTGTTGCTTGCTTTTCCTGAGAGACTGATGAAAGTCCCACAAACTTTCAAACTGCATCTCTCCTTTTACAGTCTGATCTGACCCTTCACTCATCTTCGCTACTTTCTTAGTCCTCTCATCTGTTTCCCAATCATAACCCAGTCTCACACTCCACTGAATCCATCTTTCGTAAAGTTAATACAAATTCTCTTCTACAATACTAATTCATTGCAAAAAATTCACTTTTTTGGGGGGGGAGGGGGAAGAACAGTGGCTCTTGAGAATATAGGTTATTCCTATTTCAGCTGACTTTGTTTCTAATTTGCCCAAACAATTAAGTTCTGTCAAATCATTTGCAGAAGAAAATATTGTAGTAAAGTAAAACCTTCTCCTAAAATTAAATTTTGCAATATTCAAATTCTGTCTTGATGGAAACCAGACTCCTTCTTTACAAGGTGGTTCTCAAGCACCAGGTAGGTTTATAAACTGTAGATTGCAACCCCCCCTCCCCACCACTTTTCTGTACGTTAAATCTTTCTTAACGTTTTCACACAGTGAAATAAATCATCCTTCCTTACACTAAAACAATGAATGTATCAGTCTCAGGGACAGAAGAGTGTTCTTTAAAAAGGAGTCTTTAAGTGGTGTTTGCATGTAACTTTGTCCTGGGGGCTGCAAGCCTTACAAAAAATCTTCTAGGACATTTCAATGACTAGAAAAACATTCAAACCATAATTAGCAAATATTTCAGTTACAAATTGATTTTCTAATTCATTTCCAATTCCATAAATTTCTCCAAACCAAGAAAAAGATTTCCTTTTTTTTCTGGTCTGTCTTTATGTCTTCAATCACAACCTGGCCCAAATCAAGAAGCCTCAGTTCAGACTGTCTTTTGGAACACTTGGTAGTTTCTCTTGCTCATTTTAATACCTTATTTCTCACCGAAAATCCAATCAAATGGTCACTAGGAGTGTCTGGTTTTTGGCAAGGGGAGTTTACTATCAGAATTGCAGTAATTAAAGACATTACATAGAGTTCATTCAGATATGAAGCTTCATCAATGAGCTTGAACTTCTGCTAGCTTTTCAATTTAAAATGTCCTTCCCAGGGTCAAAGATATTTGGTCCCAGAAGTTATCCTGGCCAAATGTTTTCACAAAGGTTTGAAACTGGGTCTTAAACATCTTGGGCTCCTTGGAAGAATTTTTTTTCCAATTAGCTAGGACACAGACCAAATCAGTGTCTTTAGAAGAAATGGGCTGACCAGATCCCATATTTTGAAATATTGGGTTTTTAATCAGGAATAACTGGACCAAAAATCTGGAGGATCCAAGAGCTAAATTATTTTGGAACCAAATTTTTGCCACATCATAGTTCACTGAACCCTTCAAAATAAAATTTTTTATGTCACACCAAAGAAAAGCTTTGTTGTTGGTAGCTGCAACACTATGAAACAGATAATTAAGCAGTAAGAATGGGATCCCCAGGTTATTTCTGACCTATCTGCCATATGACATTGAGGTCTATGCCAGATGTGTACTCTTAAATTCCAAGATAAGCAGCAAAATCACACCAAAAAAGGGATCTCTGCAGTGTTTTGAGCAGACCAGGGCCACTGAACTAGACCCAGTGGTCAAACCAGAAATCAAGCTGCCAAGAATTCCTATCCAGGACCAGGAGCACAGCCAAAGGAGTGAAACCCGAACCATGCCAACCCTAGCAAGCTCAAGAACTTGAGCCTCAGAACCAGAGGTTAAAACCTAAGTTTTCTTCTGCATAAGCGCAGGTGCAGAGCTCAGCAAAGTAAGTCAGAACCCTGGTTAGGGCTCTGACCAAGCTTATGGAGTTTACCAGTGTGCCAGAAAGACCAAGAACGTGTCCTCCCAACTCACGCATTAACCAAGAGGAGGAGAAATACTTTTCCCGAGAAAAACGCAGGGAAATTCTTTCCCAAGGTTAGGCTGCTGGGATTTACTCTCCCAGGTTCCATTTCTAAGCCAAAAGCTGCGGGCCGTTCCAGGAAGGAAGCCTGGCTGAGCCATCCCTAAATGGTCACATTCCATGGGGCGTCCCCCAAAACAAGACTAACACAGCATAAGTGGACGTGGGGTGGGTGGGGGGGGTGCCTCCCTTCCCCTCCCCCACCCCAACCTGCCCAAATGTAGGCACAGCTGAGCAGGAGCTCCCCCAACATGTTGCCTTAGGGGAGGAGGGTCCCCAACAAGGACTGGCGCCAGGGCTTCCTGGGAACAGGGTGAGGAGCAAAGGGCCATGGTAGTTGGTCGAAGACTGTGACTGTGCCCTTTGGCTGGGGTCGGGGTGGGGGGTGTCCTCAGGCTCCACAGGGCATGCATGTGCTGGAGCCCACCTGCAGCCCCCACCCCCACCCCCACCCCCAGGCTTCAGGAGAGGGACAGGTGTGTGTGGACAGGTGTAGGCCCTGATGGGTGGGCTATGAGAAGATGGGGGTTATAGGGGAGAGAGGACCAGTTCGGATAGTTTGGGCTAGAGTGCTAAAGGCCTAAATTAGGGTGGGGCCATGGGGGTGGAGAGAAGGGGCCACCTCTAAGACATGTGGATGGAGAAATGGCCCCATGGAGCTTGACTGTGAGGTTGCCAACAGGGGTAACTTGGGAGTCTGGGGGGGCCTTAGACACTAAGAGGACAATCTGTGCTGCGGAACTAGAGGAGAGAGACCAGGGCAAGCAATCATCACAGAGAAAAAGAAGTCCTAGGAAGCGCTTTGGGGGACTCCAGGGCCATCCAGTACGCCAAGGGTGGGGACCCAGCCACCCCATGTGTCCCTCTAGCTCCTCAGGTGCAGCCACAGAACAAATCCCCTTCCTAAAAGATTTGTTCTGTAAATTTTGGTCTCAATCAAAAGGCCGCACCTGAGGACCTAGAAGGATACATGTGGCTTTCCCAAGCCCTGCATTAGCTCATACTGTCTTTTAATGCTTTCCTTTGATACTCACTTGTTTTTAGTGGGGTCTGACTCTCCATGATGCCATTTGGGGTTTTCTTGGCAGAAATACAAGAGTAGTTTGCCATTTCCTTCTCCCATGCATTGTACAAATGAGTAACTGAGGCAAACAGGGTGAAGTTGATGGGGAGCTTGGGTCCCAATTTAAAATCACATTTCTCTCTAGCCTCAAAACCATCCCAGGCAGTTTGTCCCCAGCCCAGGGACACAACCTTTATTTCCCTTCCTGCTATGGTAGCCAGATGCATGTATAGAACTTATTAGTTTGAACCAACTGTGTCCTGGGTCATAAAAACATTTACCACTTACTGACCAATCATAGGTATCCTAGACTTAGACATATGTATACTCCCTTTCATGTATCTTGTCTAACAAGATGTTGATGAGAGAAACCTGGTGTTCTGTAGTCAGTCCTGACCTTTAGTTGACTTAGTGACTTTTCAGGTCTAAAACAACACCTCCATGTAGCTGCTCTCCCCCACCTCCCACCTTGGGCTATTTGCTGATGAACTCTGGGTAAAGTAGCTGTGCAGTAAGTAGATACTAGAAGTGCATGTTCCTTTAAGAACTAACCACGCCATAATCCCGCCCTGAGTTACCTAGTTAGCATGTTTGGCACATATTTTACTATTGAATATCCAATATAAACATTACCTGTACCCCTCTAAGGTTGCAGATTCCCTAAGAACTCTTGCCCTCTGAACAGTGTAATAAATCTTTACTTCAACCTCAATAATGCTTGAGTCCACGAATTCATCCCAGGCAACCTGCCCCTGGTACTCTGATCTTTTCGGGGGTCTCATACCCTACCTTCCAGCCCTCATCAAAGTGACTTGCCCAGGGTCACATAGCTAGGAAGTGTGTGAAGCCAAATTTGAACTCAAGTCTTTCTAACTCCAGAGCTGGAGCTCAATCCATTGTACCATGTAGCTGCCCCTAATACTTTCTTATTAGCATCCAAATTAGCAACTCTTCTTTCTTTAAAAAACACACAATACCTTTTTGTTTTTTATCTTGTACTACCCTTCCTTCAACCTGGAACAATTTAATAGGTATCCCCAAGGATAAATGTTACCTTGTGCCGTCAGTCTTAGACATTCAGGTGGGGCCCAGGTTAAATAAATGAGATCTTTACCCAAAGTGCTTGTCAAATTTTCCATCGGTCAGTCTATATGTATTTATTATACACCTACCATATGCTAGGCACTGTACTTAGCACTGGGGATACAAAGAAAGGCAAAAGACAGTCCTTGCCCTCAAGGAGTTCCCTATCTAGTGGGGGAGACAACATGCCAACAACTCTGTATAAACCAAGTGTAGGCAGGATAAATAAGAAATCTCAGAGGCAAGGCACTGGAATGAAAGGGGTACAGAAGGCTTCCCGGAGCAGGGGAAAGTCAGTAGGAGATGAGGAGGAAGTGCCTTCTAGACGTGGGAGACAGCCAGAGAAAGTGCCTGGAGCTGAGGGATGGAGGGGCCTCTTCATGGAATGTCCAGGAGGCCAGAGTCATTAGATGAAAGAGGAAGACTGGGTGCCAGACACTAAATGTATTGAGGGAGGGTGAATATAAAAGTTTTAAATAGGAAAGAGAACACAGAAAAATATTTTTAAAAATTGATTATGACTAAGTGAGATACCTAGGGTTCAACATTAGGAAAACCATCGTCATAATGAATTACTTTGCTGTTGAGTCATGTCCAACTCTTTGTGACCCCATTTGGGTTTTTCTTGGCAAAGATATTGGAGTGCTTTACTATTTCCTTCTCCAGTGTGCCCCCATTTTACAGATGAGGAACCGAGGCAAATAGGGCTAAGTGACTTGCTCAGGGTCACACAGCTAGTAAGAGTCCAAGGCCAGATCTAAATAAAAAGAAGATGAATCTTTCTGACTCCAGGCCCAGGGCTTTGTCCCTTGCAGTGCCACCCAGCTGCCCCTACGAAACACAAAAAGTATGTAACACAATGCAGAAAAAGTCATTGAGGCAGCTCATTTGTTTGCATATTCCAGGGCTTCGGAGTGGCATGATTTGTCATGTAAAAAGTACAGATGAAATCAAGAACTAGACTTATTTGCAGGCAATCAGGAAGCATTTCTTAGATACCCACTATGTGCCAAGCCGTATGCTAGGTACTTGAAATGCTGACTAAAATGTCACAGCCTTTCTTAAGGAGGGAGATACCATATATGATTATGTACAGAGTAAACACAAGGTGCTTTGGTGAAGGAAGGCACTTGTAATAACAATAGCTAATTTGAAGTTTGCAAAGTGCTTTACATCGATTTAATCCTTACAGCAACCCTAGGAGTTAGGTACTATATTATCCCCATTTTACAGGTGAGGAAACTGAAGCTATGAGACCCTGGACTTATACAGTATCACACAGCTACTAGGTGTCTGAGGTTGGATTTGAACTCAAGTCTTCCTGACTCCCAAATCCAGCACTCTGCATGTGCTCACCTAGTAGATGGGAGCCAAGTAGTTTAGATGTGCAGCTGAATCCTGACAGATGTTATTCAATGAGACAGCTGAGGAACGAATGTATGAGACAAGAAATGCAGTTCCTTGAGCAGGTCCCTGCCTCTCCCCAGGCCTCACTTTCCCCACTGTAAAATACAGGCTTGGACTAGCTGCGTGATCTCTAAGATACTTCCAGGTGCAACATTCAACAAACCTTTCGGCTTCATTCACTGGACATAAAGGCACCCAGCAGGATGCTGGGAAACGCCCACGTGGGGAGGTGAAGGCAGCAGGTGACTGGGAAAGGTGCAGGCCTCTGGGCAGACGTCAGGACAGCTCCAGAGGAGTTACAGCACCTAGAGCTGCAAGGGGACTCTGAGGCCAGGGGGCCAAGCTCCTCATTAACGGAGGAGGACACTCAGAGGCCCAGGGAGGGGAACAGACCCTCAAGGCACACCTCAAATGAGAGCATGCGCATAAAGTGCTTGGTAAACTTGAGAGAGCCATAACACTGGCAACTAATATTATAGGGAAGTTCCTTCCGCGTTCTGAGCCTCAGTTTTCACCAATGATAAAAGAAGATGTTGGGGTCACTGGGCTCCGAGGTTGCAGACCAGGGATCCGAGCTCTAGGAGAAAGAGGGTAAACCGAGGAGGGCAGCCGATCCGATCTGCCCCGCCCCGCCCCGCCTCCGCCCCGCCCCGCCTCCGCCCCGCCTCCACCCCGCCCCTATCCGCCCCGCCCCTCCCCTGCTCCGCCCCTCGCCCTCCCGCCAAAGGAGGCCCGCCTCAGAGCGCGCCTGCGCCTGCGCCTGCGCCCTCCCGGCAGCCAGCGGAGCTCCCCTCCCCGAAGGGTAGAGCCCGCCCCGCCCCGCCCCTGCTCCTCCCCGCCCCTGCTCCGCCCCTCGCCCTCCCGCCAAAGGAGGTCCGCCTCAGAGCGCGCCTGCGCCTGCGCCTGCGCCTGCGCCCTCCCGGCAGCCAGCGGAGCTCCCCTCCCCGAAGGGCAGAGCCCGCCCCGGCCCGCCCCGCTAGGCGCGCCGGCCGACATGCGGCTGGTGAGCTGGAACATTAATGGGATCCGGCGATCGCCTGAGGCCCTGAAGCGCCTGCTCGACTCCCTGGGGGCCGATGTGATCTGCCTGCAGGAGACCCGAGTCACTCGTGAGCATCGAGGCGTGCCCCCCTCCGCCCCGAGCCCCCCTCCCAACCCTGACCCCCGCTCCCACCCCCTCCCGTGGAAAGCCCAGCTCCGCCCCAGGAGGCCCGCCCCCCAGGACAGGACCCCTCCCTTCCATCCCTTCCCTGCCCCCAAAGGGCACCTTCTGCTCCAAAATCGCCTTCCCCCCAGGACCAGCTTGCCCTCTAGAGGACACCCTCCTCCACACACACTGCGCCCC
This sequence comes from Notamacropus eugenii, assembly GCF_028372415.1. Lineage (NCBI taxonomy): Eukaryota > Metazoa > Chordata > Mammalia > Diprotodontia > Macropodidae > Notamacropus > Notamacropus eugenii. The sequence continues at coordinate 98,126,190 of NC_092879.1, read as the reverse complement.
CCCCCCCCCCCCCCCGCCACTTCCTCCCTCCCCATAGAGGATCCCCCTACTCCCCCCTCTTCTAGAAGCGCACTGACACCCCCTCTAGGCTGGCCCTCCCAGGACTCTCTCTCCCCCCAGAGAACTCCTTCCTTCTCTTCCCCAGCCCCCCGGTGCTGACCCTATTCCACAAGGTGCCCCCAACTCCTTCAGATGTTTTCAGGGCTGCCTCTGGGTTGGCTTTAGGGGCTTAGGTCCTCTGGCCCCCCTGCAGGGAGCCCTGCCCACAGGAGCCGATCTCCTCCAACCTGGACTTTCCTTCTCTGTCCCCCAGGGGACCTCCTGGAAGAGCCCTTGGCCATTGTGGAGGGCTACAGCTCCTACTTCAGCTTCAGCCGAGTTCGAAGTGGCTACTCAGGTGTGTGGGAGGGTGGGGGGAGATCTGGGGGACTGGGCAGGCCTGGATGTATATACTTGGACTTTGGGGAACCTAGGTTTTCTACCATAAATGGCTTTAAAAGTTTAATCATTGGAGGGAAACAAAATGTCAGTTGGGGTAATAATCAAAAATCTACGTTGAATTTTTTCTGATCTGAATGACATGACCCTTTTCAGGGATGTTTTTACCCTCTGAAAAATGAGGAACTTTGGACTGAATTTTTTTTTAAGTCCCTTTCCACTTTTGATATTCTGTGACCCAAATCCCTTCCCCGTTCTGGGGCTCACTTTCCCTGTCTGTAGAATTAGAAGATTGAATTAGATTGTCTTTAAGTCTGTGACACAAAGACCCTTTCCTGGGCCTATTTCCTCCCCTGAAATGAAGAGGGTACAACTAGATGATTTTTAAGGCCCCTTTCACCTCCAAATCCTATGGAGGTCCTTGGTTAGAATAGCAGTAGGACAGTATGGCTTATAATAATTCACTTTCCTCCTCAAAACATCTCAGTCGACATGCTTAGACAATAATTGCTAGCTCTTTACAAATATCCTCTCATTTAATCTTCACAACAACCCAGGGAAGTACAGTTAGGGAAACTACGGCACAGAATGGTTCACTGACTTGTTCAGGGTCAAACAGCTAGGAAATGTCTAAGTCTGGATTTGAACTCAGGTCTTCCTTAGTTGAAGTCCAGTCCTATATCTACTTTCCCACCTTGCTAACCTGGGTTTGCCTCCTAGCCCTGCTACCTGGTAGTTACATCATTTGAGAAAAGCTTCTTCCCTTCTCTGGATTTGAATTTCCCTTGTTACAAGATGAAGGGGTTAGATTATCAGGGGTGGGGAACCTGCAGCCTTGAGGCCACATGTGGCCCTCTAGGTCCTCAAGTGCAACCCTCCGTCAAAGTTTGTTTTTGGAGCTATCAATAGTTGCTGTATTAGAAATGAAAACATCTTATTATTATGAAAAGTTTTGACTTCAGGGACTGTCTCAGGTCCTCAGATAACACTTTGAGAATCTCTGGTATGAACTATATAATCCTGGTCAAGAGCTGTCCTTCCTCTGAGCTTCACCTTACCCCTCTATAAAATGGGGATAGTGAATCCTACCTGGCCCACAGGTGTGAGGAAGGAGCTCCATGTGCCTTAAAGCACAAGAGAATAAGACAAAGTCCAGTAATGGATGAGAACAGCTGGTGGTTCTTTCTGTACAGAAAAAAAAAAGGCCCAGCGGTGTGTGGAATGGAAGTGTGTGGAATGCCAAAGAGGGCAGGCTGAAGGCCGAGGACAGAGATTGGAATCCTCATAGCGAATCTAGGTTTACTGTTGTGAGGCCTTGGCCAAGTCCTTTTCCTTCTCTAGCCTAGGATTTCCCATTCCACAAAATTAAGGAGTTGACCTACCACAATGTAAATGGAAAGAACACAAAACAATGAAATCGGAGAAATTCTGACTGGATGTGCCTCCAGAAGAAGCCTCTCCTCCCTCCCTCCCCCACTGCCACAGGTGAGGCCTTGTGGGCACAGAAGGCCCAGAGGGCTTGGAACACGTGTTTGGCCTCCTGCCTCTTCCTCTTTAAATCCCTGGCTTCCCTCAAGACTCAGTTCAAATACTGCTTTCTGCAGGAAACCTTTCCTGATGTCCCGAAGGGCTAGGGAAAGGGACAAACATTTATTAAGCACCTACTGCATGCAGGCACTGGACCAAGGACTTTACGAATATTGTTTACTTTGGTTCTCACAAGTACCCTGAGGGGGAGATACTATTATTTTCCCCATTTTATAGATGAGTAAACTGAGGCAAACAGAGGTGAAGTGAGTTGCCCAGGGTCACAGAGCTAGTAAATATCCGGAGGCAGGATTTGAACTCAGATCTTCCTGACTCCAGTCCTAACACTATTTATCCACTCTGACACCTAGCTGACTCTAGAGTTTTCCTCTCTCAAGATACCTTCTCTCTACTCTGTATGTATCTTGTATGTTTCTCGCACTGGAATAAGGTTCTTGAGGGCTAGGGCTGGTTTTGCCTCTCTCCTCAGCACTCAGCACAGTACAGGATGCCTAGTACTTAATGTTGATTGATTGCCTGCCTCTCCTGCCCCCTTCCTGAGCTCTGCCCCCTCCAAAGACCCCAAATGATGAACTCGGAGCTAATGACTTCCAAGCTTGGAGATCCTGGGGTCCCTTAATCTCTTTTGTCATCCTTTCTGTGTCTGCCTGTTGTTCCCCCACCCCTCCAGGTGTGGCCACCTTCTGTAAAAATAGTGCCACTCCAAGGGCAGCAGAAGAAGGCCTGACCAGCCTACTGACCACTCACCAGGGTGCCGTGGGATCCTACGGGAACACAGACGAGTTCACTGAAGATGAGTTACGGGCTCTGGACAATGAAGGCCGGGCAGTCCTCACTCAGCACCAGATACGGTAAACACTGGCACTTTCCTGACCTGCAGCTGAGGCCTCTTTTCCTTATGCTTCCCTTAGTGGCATCAGGGTCAGTACTAAATACCTGCTACCTCTTGGATTAAATGGGCCATTGTGGGAGGAAGGGAATTGAAGCATTTGATAACTGGTCCTGATGAATAAAAAGCCATCTTCCAAGTTTCATTTCTTTGATGCATCTCAGCAGTGTGGGCTTTCCCTTCACCTGTGCAGATTGCAGCCCATCCTGGACTACTTTTATCCATGATCTCCTCCCATTTCTACACAGGAGGTCCACCCAATGTGCTAGAGACTTTCCACTACATAATATGTCAGAAACCCAGGGGAGCATGCCATCTTGTCAGTGGGTACTGCTCTTTCCTTGGCATACATCTCTCTGCTTATACCATTTCTCCTGTACAATTCTGGGCTGGGATTTTTAAAATATTATTTTCTTTACATTCAGATATAATTTTACAAAATTTTATTGATGTTTTTTGTTTTTCCTTTATAGTAATTTCTCCCTCCCCCAAAAATGTATTATTTATTTATTTTTAGCTTCATTTTTAAAAATTTTGAGTTCTAAATTCTCTCCCTCCCACCCTCCACCACCCATTAAGAAGGCAAGAAATGTGACATCAGTTACACGTGTAAGATCATGCAAAAACATTTCCATAAAATATTAACCATATTGAAAAAAAGTAAGAAAAATGAAGAAAGTGCTTATATTTCAGTCTTCAGTCTTCACTCAGACTCTATCAGTTCTCACTGTAGATGTGGAGAGCATTTTTCATCATGAGTCTTTTGGAATTGTCTTGGATCATTGAGAAGAACTAAGTTATTCATAGTTGATCATCATACGGTATTGCCATTACTATGTGCAGTGTTCTGGCTCTACTCATTTCACTTGCCAGGTTTTTCTGAGAGCATCATGCTTGGCACTTCTTATAGCACAATAGTATTCTATCACAATCGTGTACCACAACTTATTTAGCCATTCCCCAATGGATGAGTATTCCCTCAGTTTCCAATTCTTTGCCACCAGAAAAAGAGCTGCTATAAATATTTTTGTACATACAGGTCCTTTTCCTTTTTCTTTGATCTCTTTGGGATACAACTGGGTGAATGGGTATACACAGTTTTATAGCCTTTGGGCATAATTCCAAATTGTTCTCCACAATGGTTGGATCAGTTTGCAACTCTACCAATAGTGCATTAGTGTCCCAATTTTTCCACAGTCCCTCCAGCATTTATCATTTTCCTTTTCTGTCATATTAGCCAGTCTCATGGGTGTGAAGTGGTATCTCAGAGCTGTTTGAATTTGCTTTTCTCTAATCGGTAGTGATTTAGAGCATTTTTTTGTAAGACTATAGATAGTTTTGATTTCTTCTTTTGAAAACTGCCTGTTTATATCCTTGGACCATTTATCAGTTGGGGAATGAGTCATATTTTTATAAATTTGACTCCCTTCTCTATGTATTCGAGAGATGAGGCCTTTATCAGAGAAACTTGCTGTAACTTTTCCCTCCAGTTTCCTGCTTTCCTTCTAATCTTGGCTGTATTGATTTTGTTTGTGCAAACCCTTTTTAATTTCATGTAATCAAAACTATCCATTTTTCATCCCAAAGTACTCTCTGTCTCTTATTTGGTCGTATTTTTTTCCCTTATCCATAGATCTGACAGGTAGAGTTTCCCATGCTCCCCTAATTTCCTTATGGTATTGCCCTTTATGTCTAAATGATGTACCCATTTTGACCTGATATTTTGATGTAGAACCTGCTAAATCATGTGTTATCCTAACTGTGGCCCCACAATATTTGAATTGTTTCTTTATGACTGCGTACAATATTTTCTCTTTGAGCTAGAGGGGTCTGGAATTTAGCTATCATATTCTTGGGAGTTTTCATTTTGGGATCTCTTTCAGGAGGTAACTGGTAGATTCTTTCAATTTCTATTTTACCCTCTGCTTCTAGTATATCAGGGCAGTTTTCCTTGATAATTTCTTCCATTTTTTTCCATTCTTTTGATTTTGTGTTATTGTATTTTGATGTCTGATGGCATCATTACCTTCCACTTGTCCAAGTCTCCTTTTCCATTTGGCCAGTTCTACTTTTATTCGTTGAAATTTTGTACATCTTTTTCTATTTGGCCAATTCTGCTTTTTAAGGAGTTTTTCCCTTCATTGGATTTTTGTGCCTCTTATCATTTGGCCTTTTCTGTTTTTTAAGGCATCATTTTCTTCAGTATTTTTGTGCCTCCTTTACCAAGTTGTTAACTCTTGTTTCTTTCTTGCATCACTGTCATTTCTTTTCCTAGTTTTTCCTCTACTGCTCTTATTTGGTTTTGAAAATCCTTTTGGACCTCTTGTAAAGTGGTCTGTTTGTTCCTCTCAAGGGAGCCAGACTTTGAATGGTAATTTGTGTGAGAAAAGTTTAGGAAGTGGATCAAAAATTGGCAGAGAAAATGGACCTTCCACTGTGTCATGATCTTTGAAATTTCAAAGGGATGGGACTCATTTGAGGTGAAGTTGAGCTGTAGAGGAAGAAACCTTCACCAGGTGAGTGTGTGCAAAGTACTTGGGAAATTTAATATCATTATTATTCCTACGCAGCACTTCAGATGGGCATGAAAAGACGCTGACGATAATGAATGTTTACTGCCCCCACGCAGACCCCGAGAAGCCCGAACGATTGACTTACAAGCTGCGTTTCTACCGACTCCTGCAGCTCCGAGCTGAAGCCCTCCTGCAGGCAGGCAGGTAGGAACCCACCCAGCAACAAGAGGTAGTGGGAGACAGTGCAGAGAGTTCTGGAATTGGCTGCCTCAAGCTCTAGACCTGGCTCTCTTCCTTAGGCCCCTGGCAACCTTGGGCAAATTCTTTGTCTTGGATGTCAGTTTTCCTCATTTATAAAACAAGTGTTAGTAGATACTCTAGATTGGCCCTGCGGTTCCATCCAGTGAGGAACCTTGTCCAAGTAGCTGCTCTGGGCCCACTGCTGGCCCACCTTCTGAGTTGGGGGCCCTCCACTTGAGTAGCTACTGCTGGCTAGCCTTCTTCCCTAGCAAGAAAAAGGACACATCTCAAGCTTGTCTGTTCATTCATTCCAGAAACCTTTATAAAGTTCTCCACACTGGAAGAGAGTCACAGCAGATAAATGGCCCCTTGTGAACCTCAGAATCCAATAGGGCAGTGAGGCACAGACAGGTAGCTATAGTATACAGTATTAGACACTATGTACCTGCAAGAGGTGAGAGCTCAGGGAGAGGATGCTTCCCAATTGGAGGGCAGTGCAGGCTTCCGGAAGGGAGTGAGTAACTGGAGTTGGACTTTATAGGAAGAGGGAGGAAAGAAGGCATTTGAGGTTCAGGAAGTAGCCTGTCCAGGCTTGGAGGAGGATCCAAAGGAAGGCTGAGCCAGGTGCTTTGGCCAGAGCTTGAGATTTACAAAGCACTTTCCTCACAACATTGGTGGGGGATGGAGGATAGAGGATGAAGGGAGCGGGAACTGTACTTATCCTCAGTTATCATTGATGAGCTAAAGCCCAGAGAGGGGAAAGGTCTTAGTATCATCTCGGAGACCTAGTCTTATTCTGTTGGGGGAGGTAGGGAGAGAAGCCTTTGCCCTGGTACCATAGAGGGAGGAAGAAGAGGAGGAGGATGGAGAGGAGGAGTCTGCCCACAGCCACGTAGCTCATAACCCCCGTCCAACCCCACCCCATGGCTGCTTCCTTTCCACAGTCTCAAACCATCTCTCATGGCTGATGGTAACCTTCTTCTTCCCCAGCCATGTGATCATTCTGGGTGATGTGAATACATCTCACCGGCCTTTGGACCACTGTGACCCTGCTGATCTGGTGAGGATTGCTTTTCTACTAAGCTTGCCACCTGTCTTAATCCATGTCTGCAGACACACCATCTGTTCTTTCCTCTCTACCCAGTTGATCATGGAAGTTCAGAATCAGAGCTAGGAGGGGCAGACCTTAAAAGGTCATCCATCTAGGCTCTGAGATGACATCACACAGCCAAGGTTTAAACCCTGTTCCTCTGACTGCAGAGACGCCAGGCCTTCTAATAATCTTATCAATTGATCTCTCTGGTCTTGAAGGCCTCTTCCAGCTCTGATGTTCTTTGATTGTAGGCATTTTCACCTTTCTGAAGCTCAGTTACTCTTTCTGTAAAGGGGACCCCTCTAGCTCTGAGATGCAGTGTTCCTGTAAAATTAAACCCATTTTCATGCAAAAAAATTGCCATGAAGGATCACTGTTTTTTGATGCAGGTGTTTTGGAGGGAAAATATATTGCCAGCATTGGTGTTTTCTCCCAAACCCAAAGGCCTTCTTTGTGTCATGGTTAGTGGGTCTGGAGGTTGGGTACCCTGGAGAGGCATTCACTGCTTACAGGCATTCTTGCCTTGCAGGATGGCCAGGGCAAAGGTGGTGTCATTCAGCAGACAGTGATGTTGGGCAGGGATGTATAGGAATCATGGGAGAGGAAAGTGGAGATGTAGGCAGGGACTAGATTGTGGAAGACCTTGCATTCATAGAGTGCTAGACTCCCAAAGACAGAAAGGACCCTGGAGGCTACTGGGGCTAACCCGTAACAGAACAGGAATCCCTTATACAATGTCCTTGTGGGGGAGTCCGCTTCTACTTTGGGACAAGGACTTCACTACCTCCTGAGGCAGGCCATTGCACTGTTGGGCCCTTCTCATTGCTTCTCCAAGGTTTCCACCCATTGCTCATAGGCCTAGGACTTGATTCACAAGTTCATTTGTTCAAGCACCTGTGAATAAGGAACCTACTGTGTGCAGTGCTTCATTGTTAGTGCTGAGGGGGCAGGGATTCAAAGATGATAACAAACATGTTTTCAGGGTTACAGACCATGCCATGTTGAGGCTTTGGAAGTTAAAAAGCTTCACCTAGAAATCAAAAAGAAGGCCAGGAGAGCCCAGGGATTGCTTTCTGGTTGAGGCCAAAAAGTAGAAATGTCTGTAGCTCGCTGTCCAGCACCCTTGGGAAATGGAGTGAGAAAGACAGGAAAGGATTTGCCTGAAGTCACAGTTTGCGGGGAGTGGCAGAGCTAGAGCCTGTGAGTCTGAAGGCTCACCTTGAATTGGGCTTCCCTTCTCTGTGCCTCATTTTTCCTTTTGTAAAAAATGAATTGGACTAACCAGCCTCTAAAACCCCTTCCAGCTCTGATATTCAGTGATCCCAAGTCCTCTTCTGAGTCTTTTCCCCCCCTTTTCCAAATAGAGGGATTGTATTTGGTTCTTTCTTAGGGTCTTGTCAGCTCTGACATTCTCTGGCTTTCAATTGCCTACCCAGGCGAGCTTTGAAGACAATCCTGGGCGCCAGTGGCTCACAGAGTTCCTGTGGCAGCCCAACAGGGAGAGTGGGCTGTTCGTTGACAGCTTCCGTCACTTCCACCCAACCAAAATCGGTGCCTTCACCTGCTGGTCAACTGTTACAGGGGCACGCTTTACCAACTATGGCACTCGACTCGACTATATCCTCGGTGACAGACCTCTAGTGCTGGGGGAGTTTGAGGACTCCTTCCTCATGCCTGAGGTGGAGGGCTCAGACCACTGCCCTGTTGGGGCCACCCTGAGGGCTGAACTCATCCCTGCCCCCCGATGTCCCCCACTCTGTACCCGGTACCTGCCAGAGTTTGCTGGGCGACAGCAGAAACTCTCCCGGTTCCTGGTCAAACTGGACCCAAACCCTCCAGAGCCCACCTTGCCCCAGCCCCAAGGAGAAAAGAACAGTGTACTGGCCAAGACCCGGGCCAAGAGAACCTGCGGGGACCCATGCCAAGGCCAGCTGAGTCTGCTGAACTTCTTCCAGGCAGGCCGTCCCCCAGAAAAACCCATCATCACTGAAGCCCAAGAGACTGAGCCAGCCAGCCAGGGCCCCAGGGCCGTGGCACCCCCACCTCCTGAACCAGGCGAGGGCCAGGCAGCATTTTGGAAGGCCGTTCTGAAAGGCCCCCCTCGGCCTCCCCTGTGCAAGGGCCACGGCGAGCCCTGTGTGCTGCGGACGGTGAGGAAAGCTGGGCCCAACTTTGGCCGGCAATTCTATATCTGTCCGCGGCCTGTGGGCCACATCAGCAACCCTGCTGCTCGCTGTGACTTCTTTCTCTGGGTCTCTGGGAAGAGCCCCTCCACTCACTGAAGGCCTGCCTGCTGCTGGGCTCTTCCTCTGCCCCTGCTCCTAGGTTCAGAGGTCAGCACCTTTTAGTGGCTGTTTGCAAAGGGCCAAGAAGGGGCACCAGAGCAGGCATTAATGAGACTAGAAGAGGCTCACCTGGGGTTTGATTAACTTTTTTAAAAAGATAACTTTCAATTTCATGTTAATAAAGTTTGGACCTTTGAGCTGTTGAAGCACATTTGTGGGTGTTTGCTGAAGCCCCCCAGTTCGCTTTCCTATGTGGGGGAGGTTGGCAGCCGCCTGACTCAGGGCTCTCAGGTAGATAGTGTGTGCTGTGGAAATAACCTAATCCTGCAGTACCCTTGGAGAGGGAGGGAGGGAGGTCTCGTGTGGATCTGGGGGCCTGAGGTGCCATTCAGGACATCATAGAATCATTGGATCTGAAGTTGGAAGGGCCCTTAGGTAGCATAGAGGCCACCTGTTTGATTTCTCAGGGAAAGGCCTGGCCTATGTCATGCAACAGGTCCTGATGACGGAGCCAAGACTTGGACAAAATGGAGTCTTGTCGCCTAGCTGTCTCCAATCTCTAGTACGCCAATATGTTATAGGTGGGTGTTCTTGTCTGACTGACCGACTGGCTGGGGCAAGGAGAACACTATGTCTTTCTCAGATCCATTTTAAAGGAAGGCTTTACAGTGGTCCAATGAGAGGCCATAAGCGCAGATGAGGGGCCTCTTATGAGAGCAACCTATTGTGTCTAGGGAGGGAGAATGAGGCAGAAGGGAAGGATGACTTCTAGATTGTGACCCCAGCAGAGTGAAAAGGTGGTAAAAGCTTCACCAGAAATAGGGAAGTTGTGGCAGGGGGCAGGAACATAGTGTGCTGTTTGGGAATGGCTGTGAGACATTCAGGTGGAGGCATGAAGCAGGTGTTTGGTGATACAGGCCTTGCCTTCAGGACTAGGGCTTGAGTAGGGATTTGGATAGGTGAATCCAAAGGATCTGATAAGATTGCCAAGAGAAGAGGGCCCACGACAGAGCTGTGGAGGCTATCTACACTTGGTGGGTGGGAGTAGGATGTTGACTGAGAAGGTGCAGTTAAAGAGGAGGAAGAACCAAAGAAAGGTCAGAATGAGGACTGAGAAAAGGCTGATGCTCAGCCCCCTTAAGGGGTGAGGTCTACTGGGGAATTCCCACTGGTTTTCTTGGCCACGTGCCTCGGGGGCTTCCCAGCCTTACCCATGTCGATGTTCCCCCCATTGGGGTCTTCTCATCTTCTTCAATTCTTGGTAAACTCTTGTCTTGTTCTAGAGATACCCAGCGTGTTGCGGGCCCTTCTCTAGGGTGACATCTTTTGGCTATCACTGTGGCATTCAGGCTGGTGATCTCCTGCTCTGGCTACAGCTCACTTGGCAGTCAGACATTCTCTGGGTATCTTGACCCCCCATTTCTTGAGTTTCTAATAAAGCTCATCATTCGTAACATGCTACAACCTACTTACACCTGTCTTGGGTCTCTCTCCCTTTGGGGTATAGTTGAGCAGCTAGATGGCGCAGTAGTGTTGGATCTAGGGTTAGGAAGACCTGAGTTCAAATCTATTCTCAGACACTTCTTAACTCTGTGACCCTGGACAAGTCACTTCACCCTGTTTGCCTCAGGCTCCTCATCTGTAAAGTGAGCTGGAAAAGGAAATGTGAAAGCACTCCAGTATCTCTGCCAAGAAAACCCCCAAACAGGGTCACAAAGAGTCAGACACAACTGAAAGCACTGAACAACAACAAATCTGATTTCCAAGAAGCCTCATTCTGGAATCCCCCTGGCTGGGCCTCAGTGTTTTCCGGTATCAAGTGAGTTGTTTAGACTGTGTGCTCACTAAGCTTCCTTTCTGTTCTGTCCTTCTATCTCTCTGACTGAAGGCCTAGGCTTAGGTATCCATCTGTGTTTGAATGTCACCTTGGTCCCACCTGGGCGATTTGGTTCCCCCTCCCAGATTCCCCCCACCCCACTCCCATCCCCATTGAGTAAACAGACATCTGGCTATAGGATGCAATCTTTTATCTATGAACTATCAAATGCATACATGAATTCTTACACAATTTTCCCTCCCCAAGTAGCTGTCAGGGAAGTCCACTGCAAATCTTAAAGCATTAGAGAAGCAAACATGATGCTGATGAGAGAATGAGGTGAAGCCAGTCCACTCAGCTGATGCCTGGCAGGGGCAGGGAGACCGGAGTGAGCCCGTGTCTCCTCCTTCCCCATCCCAGGCCATTAGGCGAACACAGTGACATACTGAGGGCCCATGTTTCCAAAGTAGGAGCGTTCCCACTCACTCATGAGGTCAAAGTGCACAGGGCGGTGGCAGAAGTTGCAGGCTGCAGAGGAGCCATTCTGGAGGGGCAAGCCCACTTCAGTCCAGGCCTCAAGCAGTTTTTCTGTGGGAAAGATCACAGTAGGAAGAAAGCTTAGCTAGCATCAAATCCACCAATGGGCCTGGGATCTGGCCTGTTCCCCTTCCAACCAGAACAGGTTTGCTTCTCCTCAGCCACCATCCCAGGGACTCTCCACATCAGTGCTAGCCTTCTCCTTTCTCACTAGTCTCAAACTTGAGCAATCCACTACCCTCAGCTTCTCCCAGAACGATGGATTGTAAGTGTGAGCCCTCATTTTTAGATGAGGACACAGGTCTAGAGTAGGGAAATGACTCTGGGTCACTGTGTCAGTACCGGAAAGATCCTTAGAAACCATGTCCCATTCAGGATTTTACAGAGAGTCAAACTGAGGTTGAGAGAAGACTGTTATCAAGGCTCCACAAGTGACAGCTGGATTTCAACCCAGGGCCAGCACTCTTTTTTTAAAAAAATAATTCAATGTTATTTTTTTCAGTTGTCCAGTATCTGGTTTTTCTCCTTGCCTCCTCCTCTATCTCACTGAAAAAAGGGAGGAAAAAAAACAAATGAACATAGTCAAGAAAAATGGATTCCCACATTGGGCAGGGCCCTTGCCTCTAGCCATCCCGTCAATGTCTGTAGTGTGCCAGGTGAGCCGAGGGGTGATCCAGGCAGTAAGACCTCTGTACTCAGGGCTAGGAGAGCCAGACTCTCAGCCCAGTTCTGCCCCTGACTTCTGGTGGGACCTTCATAGAGGCCCTTCTCTCTGGGCCTCAGTTTTCCCCTCTCTGAAATGAGGGGCTTAGAGCAGACAACCTCTAAACTCCCTTCTGTTCTGATGGTCTGTGATGCTTTCTGGGAATGTTACCCGATGGTCTCTCCTGCCTTAAGATCTTCACACAGAGCCCTTCTGAGGCCTGGCCCAAGCTGCACTGGTGAAAGGGATTGTGGACTGGGGAATTATTTGTGGCCCCGACCCGGATGAAGTCACAGACCCTGAGTCCCTTAGGCCTCTTCCCCATCACCCTATTGGGATTCTCTCTCACTGGCTGTGTATGTTCATCTTTCATTCCTCCTTTGTCGTAGCCCAAGGACCTGGATTTGAATTTCTGCTCTTCTATATACTGTGTGACCCTGGATAGTCATTTAATCTTTTGTTCTCAGTTTTCTCATCTGTGAAATGGAGATCTCACAAAGTTGTTGGGAGGACAGTGCTTGGCCAATCTGAAAACATGTGAGTTGTGAAGTATTATACTGAAGAGGGACAGGTAGAGAGGCCTGGCCATGCAGGGAGGGGCCAGGGCAGGATTTTAACATCTGGGACCTTTCATCTTGAAATTCATTTTTCTTTGTCTCCCTTCCCCCCTCCTCTCTCTCTTCCCCTCCCTTTTTCTCCCTCCCCCCTCTGTCTCTCTCTCCCTCTCCCCCTTCACTCTATCTCTGTTTCTATCCTCCCTTCCCTCCTCCCTCTCTCTCCTGTCCTCCCCCTCCCCTCATCTCTATCCCCCTCTCCCTTTTCCCTCCTCTCCCCTCTCTCCGTCCCCCTCCACCACCTCTCCCCGCTCCACTCTCTTGGCTTTGTAAAGGTGGACTGTTGGTCATTCACTTACACTCTGTCCTCCCTCCCCAGTTACTCCTCAGTATCTAGATAGTCTGTCCGAGTCTGGACTCAATTGAGTCTCTTCTCTCCAGGGCCCACCATTCTTTGAGAACCCTGGCCCAGGAGGGATGGGTCAGGGCCAGGACAGAAATAGGCAGGGAAGCTAGAAAACCTGGATGGGGAGTGCAGACTCACCCACAAAGTAGTCCATCATCTGGGGTGTGTGGTGAGGAGAGGGTGCCAGTCTCAGCAGCTCCTCCCCCCTAGGCACTGTGGGATAGTTGATGGCCTGCACATAGATGTCATGCTTGGAGATCATGAGGTCACAGATTTGGCTGTTGAGGGCAGCATTCCCAACCTGAGACCATAGGAGAGGACAGACATGCTCAGTCCCGCTGGTCCCTTCTGTCATCAAATCTCAGATTCCTGAAGCAGCCCCAAGAAGTGATCATCCAGCTTTTCTTGGTGACCTCCAGGGATGGGAAACTTACTACCTCCCAATGTCGCCCATTCCACTTTCAGAAAGTTTTGCACACACTGAGCTGAAATCTGGCCCTGCAAATTTGACTTACTGCTCCTAGCCCTGCCCTTTGGGACAATCAGAACAGGGCTAAGCCTTTTTCCACAGGATAGTTTGACAGCGATGAGTGACTCCATTGGGGCAGTGAAGTCTGCATCCCTATAACTTCTACCCATGCTACAGAGGAAGAAACTGAATTCCAAAGATGGGAAGCCGTTTGCTCCAGCTCAGACCAAGAGTTCAGTGGCTGAGCTGGGCAGCAGGGCCACTCCCGGAACTGCCTTGGTTAATCTCTGTCCTTCAGAGCTCACTCAGTCATTCTAATGCATGGCTTCAATCAACATATTCATTTTCATGATTTTGCTCATTCACATATTCATGCCTTAATTTACTCACTCATTGACTTGTGTATTCATCCATTCAGTCATTCGTTGAATTCATTCATTCGCTATATGGTATGAGTCCCTCTAGCCATCCCCCTTGCCTAGGCTCTGGAAGTTACCAGGATAGGTAGGATTCAGTAGGAGAGGCAGCTCAGAAGAGAGGAGGATCTTGGAGGTGGAGGATGTGGACCAAGGGCTTGGGGAGCCAGGGGAAGGGGCATGTGGGCCTCCCTCACCCGGATAGGGATGATATGGCTGGGGCAGGCAATGACAGGAAGACCCTTGTCCATAAGCAGTTGGCGCATGTGACGGACATTGCGCTGGTGAGCACGTCGCAGGGCTTGGCCCTCCTCCCCCTTGAGGATGCGCACAGAGGCCAGAGCCCCAGCCAGCACCATAGGGGGCAGTGAGGTGGTAAAGATGAAGCCGGCGGCATAGGAGCGCACGGTGTCCACCAAGTCCCGGGTGCTGGCGATATAGCCCCCAACACAGCCAAAGGCCTTTCCTGTGAAAAAGAAAGAGGAAGAAGTCCGTCCTCTGCCAGGAAGGGGGAGAGAGGAGGTAGGCCATGGCCCACGCCTCCTGGGTCCCCTACTCAGAATCTTCTCCCCATCACACCCCACTTGGTATTTAGTCATCAGTGTGTGTACTGGGTGCAGGGGGAATGGCAAGAACAAATGTCTCTTGAATGAATGAGTGCTGAGAAAGAGGCAAGAGGGGAGAGAGGGAAGGAGAAATGGGAGAGAAAGATGAGATGTGAAGGAATTTGGAGAGGTAAGGGATGGGGAGAGGACAATGGAGAAAGGTCAGAAGGTGTGAGAGAGGAAGGAATCAGCCCCCAGAGAGGCTCTTTCTGTGGTGTGTGGATGGTGTTTCCTTGAGCCCCAGGCAGGGGACTGGGAGTTGTGATAAGGACATGTCTGGGGATGATTAGGTGCCCTGGGCCCCTGGGAGGTCATGGCCTGTGTCTGCCCACCACGATTGGAGCCAGGGGCCAAGGGTGTGGCCCCACCAGCTGTTGGATGAGACATGAGCCCTCCCCACTGCCATGGGGCCCCAGATGGTGGGATGGGGGAGGGCAGGGGAAACAGCTGAATCAGGTGGAATCCCTCTCCCCTCCCTTCCTTGGCCAGTCCTTTCAAGTTTAGATCAGGCTTCCTGCTGCCTCACTTGGAGAATCCAAGCTCCTGTTCTACCAGGAGAGTCACAGGCAAGAAACCATGACTATTCTCTGAGGTCCTTTAACTGAAGGCCTCAGAATCCCCAACTATATTCTGGCTCCTCCTACCAATCTTCTAAATTTTCAGTGAAATCCTTTCAGTTGACATGTAAACCATACCCAGGGTGCATCCCGCCAGGTCCCCAGCTAAGTCCCCTGAATCCATGGTGTGGCCCACTGAATTCCAGTGAAAGAAGCCATGTGAATCTCTAGCTGTATTCTCTGGATCTTCAGCTAAACCTGCCCAAATTTGGAGGCAGAGGCCCTGAGTTCAAATTCTGCCTCTGGTATTTGCTTCCTATGTTCCCTCCTTTGGGCCTCAATGTCATCTAGAAAATGAGGGAGTTGGTCTAGATGCTCTCCAAGGTCCCCGCTAGCTTCTAAGGAACCTGGTTTGTGTTTTTTTTAGCAAAACCTAACGCATTCCCAGCTAAGCCATCTATGTCCACAGGTGGCATCTGTGGGCAGCCAGAAATGGGAGATGGCTGGAGATGGGGGAAAATGAAATAAGCCCCTCACTATCTGTGAGTTTCTCAGGAATGGCCATAGAATCCCTCAGTTTGTCCCTGGGTCCCCCCTTCTCCTTCCAAGGCAGCTCACCGAGGGTCCCGGAGACAATGTCGATCTTATGCATGACGCCATCACGCTCACCAATTCCAGCCCCCCTTGCACCATACAGACCAACAGCATGGACTTCATCCACAAAAGTCAGGGCCCCGTACTTGTGGGCTATATCGCACATCTCCTCTAGGGGGCAGATGGCACCTGTGTGGGGTGGGAGAGAGCCAGGAAGATGGATGATGCACACAGAGAGAGGGGAAAACAGAGACCAGGACGCAGAGAAAAAGATACCAGGATGAAGAGGGAGTGAGAGAGGGAAGGGGGACAGACAGAGAGAAGATAAGACTGTTCCCAATCCCAGGTAAGATTCCTTCCCCAGACCCCTTCCATTCTGTCATCTAGGGAAAAGACCCCGGCCTCCGCACTGATCAGAAAGCGGTACAATGCTTCACATTTCTTTGTTTTGTATCCCCAGCACACAGCATACGTTTAATCAGTGCTCAGGAGCTAACTGAAATTGGGCCCATCAAGCAGTGAGATGGTTACAATATTGTTGCTTTTTTGAAAGGAGAGTTGGGGAGATGGGGGCCTCTTTCCAGCTCAGTACAACAAGCACTGATGAGCTGACTGTACTGTGCTCCCACGGGATCTACCAAGGCAAAAAGAGAGATGTTCCCTGTCTTCTGCATCCTACCAAGTGAACCTGGCATGTGAACAGAACAGAAAAGGAAACACATGATAATGTGACAAGGAGGCTTCCTGGAGGAGGTAGCCAAGGAACTGGAGAAAGCTGGGAGGGCCACCAGGCAGGACATTCACACATGGGGAAATCAGGCCAGAAGGGATGTGCAGGAAGCCTGGAAAAGGAGGCTGGATCAGACTGTGAAGGCCCTTAAATGCCAGACTGAGAAGCTTGTCTTGTCTTAGAGGCAATAGAAAGCCACTGAAGCTCCCAGAGCAGGGGAGCAGCATGGTTGGACTTTAGTGCTTTCTGGATTGGAGAAATCAGATAGTGGGATGAGTAAGAAATGTGACTCTGGGAGAAATATGGCAGTGGGATGGTTTGGGCATCTTTCCCTTGGAGTAATAAGGAAGTGGGATGGTTAAGATATTGTTGGAAGAATAAGACAGTGAGATAGAATGTTGTCTGTTGGTGAAATGGAGCAGGGAAAGGTCAAGATATGTCTTTGTTAGAGAAGTAAGGCAGTGAGATTGTCTACCTGTCTTCACCTCCCCACCCCCACTCTCACCATCCATGGAGTGCACTGTCTCAAAGGCAACGATCTTGGGTGTCAGGGGGTCAGCTTTGCTCAGGAGTTCCTCCAAGTGTTCAGGGTCATTGTGGCGGAACACAAACTTGGGGGCCCCACTGTTGCGGATGCCCTGGATCATGGAGGCATGATTGCCTGCGTCAGAGTAGATCTCACATCCTGCACCCAGGTGAGAAGAGCCTTTCAGACATCAAGTCCCTGGCCTGCCCCTTATCCCTGCCTGGCCCCTGGCAACCCATGGGGGAAGCCAAGCCAGGGCTAGGACAGAGGGCCTTGCTTGAAGCCTACTTCTTCCAGGAAGTCTCTATAAACCATTAAAGCTAAGAATTAGGCGCTTAGAGATCAGTCAGTCCGAGCCTCTCATTTTCTAGACGGCCATGGCCTTTCCCAAACTCCCTGAGATGGTAAATAGCAGTCTGAGTCAGAAGCCCACGCTCCCACCCCTGGGCCAGTCCAGGCCTCTGTCTCCTGCACCGTGGTTGCACTCACTACGTGCCATCCTACTGGGGAGAGTACAGTATGGACATTCACTCATTTGTTTATTCTTTAATTTAACCAACATTGTTCCCTCTCTGTGAGACCGTGGCAGTGATGCAGTCCCAGCTTCCCAGGGGCTCACCTGGCAGGGTCTTGGCAAGGGTGAACAGGGTTGAGTCATTGGCCACAAAGCAGGAGGAGAAGAGGAGGGCAGCGTCCTTGTGATGCAAGTCAGCCAGCTCTTGCTCCAGGGCCACATGGAATTGGCTTGTCCCTGAGATGTTACGTGTCCCACCAGCCCCAACTCCAAGCTGCTTCAGGGTGTCCCTAGGGTAGAAACAGGAGAGTGAAGAGCCCTGGCACTGCAAGTGAAGCCACAGCTCTCTGGGGGAAGAGGCCCGGCCTAGGGGTATGGCCAAGAGGACCAAGGAGGGCTTCTTAGAGGAGATGGGCCTTCCCTCATGTGGCAGGTAGCATGGTGAATGACAAAAGCTGCAGATTTAAAGTGAAGGAAGCCTAGGGGTCTGTTCCAGGAATCAAATGTTCTAAGGATTTAGAACTGGAAGGGACCTTAGAGAGAAAACAGGCTGAATCGGGAAGGGACACAGATAGTAGACAACAAAGCCAGTCCTTTCCACATGGC
This sequence comes from Notamacropus eugenii, assembly GCF_028372415.1. Taxonomy (NCBI): domain Eukaryota; kingdom Metazoa; phylum Chordata; class Mammalia; order Diprotodontia; family Macropodidae; genus Notamacropus; species Notamacropus eugenii. Next base: position 98,108,151 of record NC_092879.1, on the reverse strand, counting down.
ACCATGCTGTCTTTCTCACTCTCTGGCTGAGGTCTAAGCTAGGCCTGAGCTGGAGACTTGTTCTCTGACTGCTCCTGACATTTGAATGGCCTCTGACGTTCTCTGGCTCGGAGACTAAGACTCTGGAGCTGGTAGATGTGACCATCCTCTGGCTTGGCTCTGCCATTCAGCCACCAAAATGACTTTCCTAACTCACAGAGGCTGACCACGTCATTCACTCCCCTACTCAGTGAACTGCAATGACTCCCTGTTGCCTGCTGGCTCACCACATACAAGGTCCCTCCCCAACACATACTCTTTGATCCAGGGACACTGGCCTCATGATTGGATGTTGTGTGGCATTATTGCCCCCCTCCTCTCTGCCTCCTACTTTCCCTGGCTTCTTTCTTTCCTCTGTTTACTATTTCCATCTTGTATACAGCTCATTTGTACCTAATTGTTTGTTCGCTGTCTCTCTGGTTAGGCTGGGATCTCCTTTGCCTTTCTTTGTGTCCCCAGTACTGGCATACAGTAGGTGCTTAATCGTTGTTTACTGACTACTTTCTCTGGTGAAAGAGGTTCTCTCAACACTCACTGTGTGGCTTGTAGCACACTGGGGTGCCTGCTCATGCCCAGGTAGTCATTGCTGCACCAGACAGACACCTCCTTAGTGGCCAAGCTTCCCCCTTCTGAGAAGTCCTGCGCCAAAGGGTAGGCATCAGCCCTGCGGTTGACAGTCTTGAACACACGGTAGGTGTGGTCTCTCTTCTTCTCTTCGATCTTGCCGCTGAAGAAGGCATCGTAGCCAAAGGCAAGGCTTCCTGTGGGAAGATGGGCTGTGCCAGGGCCTCCCTGTCAGATCCAGGGTTCAGGAACCCTCCCTTCCCTCCTGCCCCAAGGCTCCAATCCCCCTGTCCAGGCGCTCTGTGTCCAGACTCCCCTTCTCTCTTTCTGTCCACCTCTTCTTTCTCTTTTCCTGTATCTTTTTGGATTCTCTCTCATCTCTGTGCCTATCCATCCATCTCTATCTTTCTCCACCCACTGTGTCTCTCCCATTCCCCCGTCTCTGTCTTTTCCTCTCTGACACCATCTCAAATCCTTTTGCTTCCTCTCTCGGTCTTTGTTTCTTTCCTCTGTTAATGATCTCTGTCATTTTGTCTCTGCCTGGCTTCCTTTCTCCCTTCTTCCCCCTCTTTCCATGGGTCTGTCTATCTTAATCCACCTGGTATCTCTCTCTCTTCCCTCATCCCTCCTTCCTCTGACTCAGTTTCCCTCCCTCTGCGTTTTTCCCCTTTCTCAAATTCTCTCCCTCTCTGCTTCCCCATACTTTCTGGCCCTCCTTTCTCTCTGTCCACCTCTGCCCATCTCTTGCTTTCTTTTTTCCTTCTGACTCACAGCAGGTCTCTTTCTCTGTCTCTCTCCTCCATGTCTCTCCCTAGCCCAGGGCAGGGAGCAGCCCCTCCAGTCTCAGCCAACACAATGAATGTTTTTCAGCTTCCTCACACCAGATTGGTCCAGGGATAGCCTGGGGGTCTGTGTGTCTTCTCTCTGAAGTCCTTCTAGGTGCCCTCTCTTCACCCTTCCTCCCCCACCACTTTTGGATAACGTACCAGGCATGTTGTCCTGGATGAGGTGCGTGATGTTCTCAAAGGCCACTTTCTGCCCCTGGGAGCCCCCAAACTGCTTCCTCAGGCTGGACCGAATCTCCTGGACCAGGCAGCTAATTGGAACTAGAGGGGAAAGATGATCTAAAGAGTGGGCCCTGCTCGAAGCCAAAGCCGATAACCAAAAAGTAAATAAATACATTTAAAAAAACAAGTCTAGTTTAAATAAACAAAAAAAACCCCAGTAAGAACTGGGTGGGGGCAAGCTCTGGATAAGCCATTAGGGGATATCTGGGTTCAAGTGTTGTCCCCATCACCGACTGCTGTGTGACCTAAGGCAGTCTGAACAACCTCTCTGAGCCTCTTCCCTTCTCTTCCCTACCATGACCACCATGGTCTCTTCCTGTTTTTCGGACGAAGGAAACAATCTCAGGTTGGCTCAATAACTTGCCCAGGATCCCCTAGCTAGTGATTATCTGAAACAGACTTAGCCCTAGCCAGTATGCCTTTGAATGCCTTGTGTTCCTACTCAATACCATTACCCATTACTCTCTCAGCCAATGGCTCCCTGCTTGACATTGGCTGAGTGACACACCCTTGCTAAGCCTCAGGCAAAATACTGACCCCATCTTTTCTCACTGCCCCCTCCCCATTAAGGGGATTGAGGTAGATGGACCTCCAGCCCCAGAGAGCTTCCTCTCACTACCTGTAGGATCTTCAGCAAGTCCCTTTGGTATGGCCATTCCAGGATCCCAAGTCCCCTCTCCTTCTCTGAGCTTCACTTTCCCCTTATACAAGAAAGGAGTTGGCTTAAGTGGTCTCTAGGTCCTTCCCAACTCTGACCTAGCCAAATGCTTGTTAGACAGGACTTTGGTAAGATGGGCTTCCCTGGAAGGGAGGGAGCTGTCAAATTAGAAACTGGACAGCCACTTGAGAGATCATCTTGTCCAACCCACTCATTTCTTTTTACAGAAAAGAAAACTGAGGCCCCAGGAGAGAAAGGAACTTGCCCAGGGTCACGCAGGAAGTCAGTGGCAGAACTAGGTCTAGAATCGGTGATTGGGATGGGCCGATCTGGGAAGCAGGGAGTTCTTTAGTGCTGGAGGTTTTTCAGCTAGATATTATATGACCTCCTCCCTATATTCTATGACCTGACAGGGCTCAACTTGGAGCTCACTGTCAGCTCTGAAATTCTTGATGTTTTGAAGCATTATAGCAGTAACCACTGACCACACAGCTCAGGTCCACACAGATGCTACAGTCGCGACCAACATCCCTTCTGTGCCTCTGAAACTTGCCAAGAGTCATGCAGCTTATGAGTCTCTGGGGCAGGGTTGGAACCAGGTCTTCCTCTAGCCACGGGTTTCACTGCTTCTCTAGAGCAGTTCCCCCTCTTAGATATTCTGGGTTTCTCTGATTCTGTTTTTATGATTCATGGATTCTGTGGCTCTCATGGTAGTCTATGGTTCTGCCACTGTGGGGTTCAGAGAGTCTCTGGTTATCATACTTGATGACTCAAAGGGGCTGAGGTTCTTACCTGCTTTGAATGTCTTGACATCTTCCTGGATCTCAGGCCCAGCCTTCAGTACAATCTTGCTCTTCCCAGCCTGGAGCTCAGACTCCATGAAGGGACACTGGCCTTTGGCCAAGGAGGGTGACCCTATCCCAAAACAATAGAGATGACTCCTGCCCAGACCCCAGGGAAAGGAACTCTGGGGAGGGAACACTGCCTTGGGAAAGGGATGATAGGGAGTTAGCTTGTGTCTGCCCCAGCTCAGGGCAGCCTCTCCAGCCTCCCCATGCACGGTGCCACAAGATACTTACCTAGAAGGCAGTAGCAGCTTTCTCTTTTCTAGCCTCACTCTTCCCTCCCACATTTGTGTGTAACACCTCTTTCCCCTTTCAGCTAACTCCTCTAAACTGGCAGGTGTTTGGGAGTAGGGCTGGGTGAAAGGACCCTTCTTACCACAAGCTTGGACCTCTGCTTCTTTGCTCCATGGGCTGGATGTGACCAGGCCCCGGGCCACCATGATAGGGCACCTCTGGGCACTGAGCAGCAGCTGGGGCCTTGTTTTTTTCAGGAATGTAGCCCTGTCCCAGGCCATGGCTGGGCAACGCTGTAGGAAGGAAGCCATCCTGGGTCTGCATGGGAAAAAGTTGTAGGGTTAGAACATTCCTTGACCCTCAGGAACAGAGAGCTGCTTCCTTTGCGTCTAGTCCCATTGTCCCAGATTAAAAGATCAGAGCCTTGATGTGAGGGAAGGCAGCATGGCAGCCTGAACTCTCATCTCAGTTCTGGCCCTCACTTTTTCGTGACCCTCTCTGGGTCTTAGTTGTTCTTTCTGTACAATGATGGGGGTTGGGGAAGTCTAGGATCCCTGGCTGGCTCTGAGACATTATTGTATTCCCAGTAAAAAACCTGTGTGAACATGACCACTATGGAGACAGGTTTGGCACATGTATAAGCTATATCAAACTGCCTGCTGTCTCAGGAAGTGGGGAGCGGAGGCAGGGAGAGAATTTAGAATTCAAGATTTTTTAAAGACGAATGTTAAAAATTGTATTTACATGAAACTGGAAAAAATAAAATATTAAGTATCAAGAACCGAAATAAAAAAAAAAAGAAAATCTTGTGAGACTTTGGGCATATCCTCTCCACTCTCTCTGCAGGGGGGAATTGAGCTGGGCCTGGAGTTGGAGAAACCTGAATTCAAATCCACCCTCAGGCACTAATTCGCTGTGTGACCCTGGACAAGTCACTGAACCTCTGTTTGCCCCAGTTTCCTCAATTGTAAAATGGAGATAGTAACAACCCCTGCCTTGTAGGGATTTGTAAAAAAAAAAAAAATTGCTATGGAAATGGTTATTCCCTTCCCTTCCCCTGTCCCTCTCTGGGTCTTAGTTTCCCCTTTTACAAAATGAGGGGGTTGTTACTTCAACAGGGCTGCCCTTCATCCACCCCTGTTTTCCCCGGCGGGGGGGGGGGGGCGGCTAGGAGGCAATTCTTTTCCCCTTCAGAATCTGGAGAGACAGAGACAGAGAGACAGAGGAGGGGGAGAGGAAGGCCAGAGATATGTGGGGGAGCAAGAAAAACATGAGAAATACAGAGAGAAAGATACAGAAAAGCCAGAGAGAAGCCGAGAAGACGGGGCAGAGAGGGAGCGAGAGGACGGGCAGCCAGGGATCCTAGAGAGCTTGCACCACTGCCCAGTGAAGGTCTGGGGCGTCCTGTGCCTGGTCTGCGGGGGCCAGATAATCTTCTCCCTGGGGCTTATCTTCCTGTCCAGGCTCTTCTAACTGTGCAGCCCCCACCCATCCCCAGGCTTAGGAGAAGGGGGAGGCCCAGACCCTTTGGGCTTCTTGGACAACAAATCAGGTGCCATCAAAAACATCTCTTAAAGAGGAGATGGCTTGCAGAGCATGAGGCTTTGGAAAGGGACTTTGAGATCACCTAGTCCAACCCTGTATTTTACAGAAGGGGAAACTGAGACCCAGAGAGAAGTGATTTGCCCAAAGTCTTGCTGAGTTGGTGACCAGAGCAAGGACTTAAACCCAGGTCACTGGACTCCCCACCCCAAGTTTAAAGAGTTATTCCTTAACATGATGATCCCTCCCAAACTGATTTGCCCCTTGGCCTATGGAATCAATTTGGCTTCTGAGCTCCCGTTCCCTCCTCCCCCCAAGTCCCTAGGCCACCAAGAAACCACCAGGCTCCCTTTTGGCAAGAATCAGTTAGGCCTTGGAAGGGAAGTGGTCAGTGCATGTCAAGATGGGGCAGCTTTGGGCCCCCCTGCCTCTTGCACCCTCCATCACGGAATCTTGGGGTCCCAGAATCTTCGACTCTTATCTTAGGCTCTTGTCTTTGAATCTCAGCATTCTGTCCTAGCTTCCTGGACTCAGCTAACCTTTGAACTCTAGGCTGGTTGAGCCTTGCAATCTCTGGAGGGCTGGCAGGGGGAGGAGGTGCTGGCTTGATTCAGTTTGGACCTTGAGGGCAGAACCCAGACCTGGGAGGAGAAGCGGCAGAGAGACTGCTCTCCATTGAGTGTCAGGAAAAGCTTCCTGCCAGATGGAGCTATCCCAGAGTGAAAGAGGCTGTCCCTGGAGGTGGCAGGCTCCCCCTCACAGCAAAGTCTTTTTTATATATTTTTTTGATATTTTCTTTTTTTGTTTGTTTTTAAAAATTAATTTATTTTTGGTTTTCAACATTCACTTTCACAAGATTTTGAGTTCCACATTTTCTCCCCCTCTCTCCCCTCTGCTCACCCTAAGACATCGTGCATTCCAATTAACCCTTTTCCCAATCTACTGTCCCTTCTATCTAGTGCCCCTCCCCTCCATTTCCCATAAGGCTAGATAGATTTCTATACCCCATTGCCTGTATTTCCCAGTTGCATGTAAAAACAATTTTTAACATTCGTTTTTTAAACTTTGAGTTCCAACTTCTCTCCCTTCCTCTATCCCCAAGCATCCCCACTGAGAAGGCAAGCAATTCCATATAGGTTATATATGTGTAGTCATGCAAAACACCTCCATAAGTCATGATATGAAAGACTATATTTTCCTCCATCCCATCCTGCCCCCCTTTAATTCTACTCCCTCTTCTGACCCTGTCTGTCTTCAAAAGTGCTTACCCCTAATTACTCCCTCCTCCCACTTGGCTTCCCTTCCATTATTTCCCTCCCCTTCCCGCCCCCTGCTTATTCCCTCCCGCTGTTTTCCTGTGTTATAAGATAGATTTCTTGAAGCAAAGTCTTGTGAGTTATAGAGAGAATTCTCTTTAGGTAAGATGGCTTCTGAGAGTCTTCCAGTTCTCAGAGAATGTCAGAGCTGGAAGGAACCTCAGAAGACCAGTGTATGTCCCAGAGGCCCCATGGTGTAGTGCATTAAGCATGGGCCTAGGAGTCTGGGAGACTGGCATTCAGATCCTTCCCATGTGACTGAGCAAGTCACTTCTAACCTCGTTGAGCCTCAGTTTCCTCATCTGTAAAATGAGGGGGCTGGACTTAATGACTTCTAGGGTCAGGTCTCTTTCAGCTCTAAATTGATGACCCTAGGAAGTCCAATCCTAACCCTCCTTTCACCACAGAAGAAAACTGAGGTCCAGAGAGGGCAAGGGACTCCGATTCCCAGAACATCAGAGTTTGAAGGGACTTTAGTGGCTATTGATTTTAATCCCCATATGTTACAGAGTAGGAAACGGAGGCTGAGACAAGAAAGGGATCAAGCAAGGTCCCACCTAGCTCCTAATCCAGGGCTCCTTCCATGGACCACAGGGACTGCCCTATGCAATCTCTCCTGATCATGAACCTGTCCCTCTAATTCCCCCCCACCATGTTCCCCATCTCTCCTTGACCCGGTATCCTCAATCTTTTCATCTCCCTCTCTAAAGAAAACCTCCCATAGAAACACTCCTCTCATTTGGCTATGAGCTTCAGGTTTTCCCAGGGCAACGACAGAAGAGGGAAAGATGAATGGGAGGAGTGGGATGGAGGCAGAAAGAGACAAAGAGGAAAGGAGAGACACAGAAGAGATGAGTGCGAAACAGAAGAGAGAAAGAGGAAAAGATTGATGAGAAAGAAGGACCAAGAGAGAAGGGAGGGGGAGACAAAAGTGGGAAAGAGAAATGAGAGATGCTGACGAGCTGGAGCCAGGTAAAGACAGGTCAGAGGAGAGGTGGAGAAATGAACAAGAGCTCAAGAGCCACAGAGACATTCTTGTTCAGCTGTGACATTCTGTGCATGAGAGATGGAGCCCGAGAGGGAGAGAGGGGAGAAAGAAAAACGGAGAGGAAAAAAGAAGGGAAAGTGACAGGCAGGAGTGAGAGAAAACCAGAGACAGAGACAACTCCAGGAGAGAGGAGCTGGGAAAGGAAAAGAATCGAGATGAAAGCCCAAAAGAAACACACACACACACACACACACACACACAAGGATCACAGACACACGCTCACACACCCATACCAAGGATCAGAGATACACCCCCTCCCAAGGATCACACACACACACACACACACACACACACACACACACACTAAGGATCAGAGACACACAACACACACACCCAAGGATCAGAGACGCACAACACACACACACAAGGATCACACACATACATACATACCAAGGATCAGAGACACAACACACACACACACCCAAGGATCAGAGACACACAACACACACACACAAGGATCACACACTCACACACACACCAAGGATCAGAGACGCACAACACACATACACCCACCCAAGGATCAGAGACACACAACACACCCACCCAAGGATCAGAGATGCACAACACACACACCTAAGGATCACACACATACATACATACCAAGGATCAGAGACACAACACACACACACAAGGATCACACACACATACACACCAAGGATCAGAGACACAACACACACAAGAATCGGAGACATACAACACACTCATACACACCCAAGAATCAGAAGCACACCACACACACACACACACCCAAGGATCACACACATACATACACAGCAAGGATCAGAGGCACAACACACACACACACACTCAAGGATCAGAGACACAACACACACAAGAATCGGAGACACACAACACACTCACACACACCCAAGAATCAGAGGCACACCACACACACACACACACACACACACACACACACACACACACACACACACACACACACACACACACACACACACACACACGAGTTCGGACCTTAAAGGAACGAGGGCAGACAACGGCTGGAAGACTGGCCAAAAGAGAGTGGCTCCAAGGCAAAGTCTTACCTGTTGCCCTGCACTGAGGACGAACGGTGCAGCACCGCTAGCCCCCGAGCCCTTATTTATCCAGCCCGGCCCCACCCCACACCCCAGCTGCCCCGCCCGCTTGCCCATTGGCCCCAGCCTCCACGAACTCTGCTCGAAGATAATGCTGAAATCGTCCGCCGGGCTCCCCTGCCCTCTGCCTCTGGCTGAGTGTTTCTGGGCCCTTGCATCTCTCTGGCCCTGTCCGAAGGGTGGCTGCCTTTCTCTTTCTGACTCTCTCGTCGTCCTCTCTCTCTTACTACCCATTTCGCGGACTCTGACCGTCACCACCCATTTCTCCTTTTCTTTCTCCCTCTGCCTCGCTGTTCCCCTCGTGCCATCCCACCCTCCTGTCTCTCTCTCCCTTTTCCTGTCCCCCCCACCCCTGTGGGCCACTTTGTTGTCTCCCACTTTACCGCATCTCATCTGCCCTCCATCCATGATCCCTCTCCCCTCCTTTCCCTCAGCCTTCTCAGCGTCCCTCTTTCTCCCCTCTCCATCTTCCTCACTCCATGTCTCTCGCTCCCTCTTTCTGTGTCTCCATGTTCTCGATTTTTTCCTTGGGTATTGTTAACGTCTCATTGACATTTTCTTTCTTTTATACAGGTTTTTTCTGTCTCTATCACTAAACACTGACTCTGTCCCCACCTCCATTAGAAGCCCTCCCTTGTAACAAGTCTGCACAGTCAGACAAAACAAATTAACGCGTTCTTCAGCTTGTCCTTCCAGGCTTAGAGCACATCACTTCTCTTCAGGCACTGTCTGTTTCCTGACCTCTGCACTCAATCTCCCTTCACCATGCCTTTGCCTAGGCTGTCTGTCACTCCCGCCTGAAATGCTCTTTCTCATGGATGCCGCCTTAAAGATTCCAAGCTTCTTTTAAGGCTCAGCTCAGGGAAGCTTTGATTAATCCCTTTCCTCACAGGCTGCCTTCCTCTGGTCCCTCAATTATCATGTGGATTCTTTTCTGTTTGCATTCCTTCCACCAACGGCCCAAGGACTTTGCATCTCTCTCTGCATCCCCAGCACCCAGCCCTGGGCCTTGCACATAGGAGGCACTTCATAGATTCTTGTTGAATTAGATTGTGGATGTTTTTCAATGTTTTCCCAGGCGTGATGAGATTATCCAAGTAACCCACCCCTTCTAAATAGTGCAGGTGACACTTCTTTTTCCTCGAGCCCCTTAAAAGTGGCCTAGGGTCCCCTCTATCCCTTGGAGAATACATTCAAATTGGTAGAATCCCACCCTACAGATAAAGCCACCTTCTCTTATCTTGTTCTGCCATAGGAATCTGACAGTCCCCACTGCATGGGGCCAAGCTGGAAAACCACCAAGTCACTTAACTCTGAGACTGAGTAGTCGGAAGTGCTGGGAAGCAGGGACCAGGATCACCATTTCAATGCATCTTTCATGATCTCATTGGGAATCCATGGAACCCCTCCTTCTCTGCCCTCTGCCCCCAGCTGTCCCAGCATCTCAGAGGTGGGCCATCTGGACACCCCAGTGAGGGGCTTCTACCCTTTGCTTGAAGACCACAAGTGAGAGGAACCCTGCCAATCTGCCAGGGTCTGGCACGGTCTGCTTTTCATATGCTACAGTGCTTTTTCTTGTTGGGATATGAACCTAATTTTGTCTCTTTATAACTTCCAGTCACGGCTCCAGGTTCTGTTCTCTGGGGTCAAAAAGAACACGACTTATCCCTCTTCCTGGTAATGGCTCTTTAGATATTTGAAAACAGTGATGGATCCCCCTTCCCAGTCTTTAGTAGGTTAAGCCCATCTTCACCACCACCTCCTTCAACTAATCCTCTGTTAACATGTTTTTGAGTCTTTTTACTCTCCTGATCCCCCTCCCCACCTGATCAATGCCTTTCCTGAAAGTTGATGCCCATATGGAACCTATCATGTCACATGTGATCTAATAAAGTGTTTCTCTGTGTCTGTGTCTGAATACAGCACTCTTGATTTCCCTGTGTGTGTGAGTGCCCACTCCTGTCTCAGATTTAGGACTCTTTTTCTCTCCTTGTCTCCCTTTCTTTGTCAGTCTTTCATGTGATACTCTGTCTCTGTCTCTCCTTCTTCTCTATCTCTCCCTCTTCTCTCTGTCTCTCATCTCTCTCTGCATCTCTGTCACTCATGGAACAGTGGCAAGTCCATAGCTCTGGAGTCAAGAGAACTTTGCTTCACATTCTGCCTCTGACATTTTGTGTACCCCTGCAAAAGTTACCTGATGTCCAGGTCCTCAGCTTCCTCAACTGTCAGATGAGGGGAATGAATCGGGCAGCCTCTGAGCTCCTCTCCAGCTCTAAAGCCATGATGATCCCCTTCCTCCATATTCCATTGTCTCCTCTCCATCTCCCTTTCTCTTTGCCTTTCCCAGGCTGTTTCTCCCCTTCTGTATTCCCCTCTGGCTTCTCTGCTCAACATGTCAACAAGCCTGTATTTCAACCTTTACTCTGCTTCAGGCCTGGGCTCAGTTCTGGGGACAGAAAGAAAGCAAATCCAAGGAGCTCACAGTCTAATGGAGGATGCAGCATGCGATATATACAAATAGAATTGGTGCTGTTCAGCCGTTTTTCAGTCCTGTCTATGCATATGACAAATGGGAAGTAATCTCAGGGAAAGGAAATGCTTTTGCAGAAAGTGGGATTTCCTATTTCTAGCAGCTCTTTTTGTGGCGGCCAAGAATTGGAAGTTGAGGGGATGTCCATCAATAGGGGAATGAACAAGTTGTATATGAATGGAATGGAATACTGTTGTGCTATAAGAGATGATGAGCAGGCAGATTTCAGAAACCTAGAAAGACTTGCATGAACTGATGCTGAGTGAAGTGAGCAGAACCAGGAGAACATTGTACACAGTAACAGCCACAGTGTGTGAGGACTGACTTTGATAGACCTAGCTCTTCTCAGCCATGCGGTGATCTAAGACAATTCTAAGACTCATGTTGGAAAATGCTATCCACAGCCAGAACAAGAACTATGGGGTCTGAATGGAGATTGAAGCATATGATTTTTTCCTTTTTTTTCTTTCTCGTGGTTTTTCCCTTTGATTCTAATTCTTCTTTATAACATGACTAATGTGGAAATGTTTATTACGATTGTACATCTGTGACCTATGTCAGATTGCATGCTGTCTTGGGGAGGAGAGAGGGGAAGGGGAAGGAGGGGGAGAAAATTTAAACTGAAAAATCTTGTAAAGATGAATGTTGAAAACAAACAAACAAATAAATATTTTAAAAAGATAAAAAAGTAGGATTTTAGCTAAAACTCAAAGGAAGCCAGGAAGATCAAAAGGTAGAGGTGAGGCAGGAAAGCATCCAAAACATGGGGGAGCACCAACAAGAGAGCATGGAGTTAGTACATGGAGTTTCCTTAGATTACTGAATATGTAGAGGGAAGTAAAGTTTAAAAAGAATGGCAAGTTAGGAAGGTCCTGGGTTATACAAGGTTTTAAAAAGCAAAGGAAAAAAGATTTTATATTTGATCCCAGAGGTAATAGGGAGTCATTGTGACTTATTGAGTGGGGTGCTGGTGACATAGTCAGACCCACACTTTAAAAAGATCACTTTGGTAGCTGAATGGATAATTACTGGAGTGACAAGAGACGAGGCAGGGAGACCAAGTGGAAGAGTCCATGTGGGAGGTGAGGAGGGCTTTTACTAGAGTGATGGAAGTGACAGAGCAGAGAAGGGGGAATATCTGAGAGATGTTGGGGAGGTAGAATAGACAGGACTTGGAACAGATTGGAACTGAGGGGCGGGGTTGAGAGAAAGTGAGGAGCTGAGGCTGATGCCTCAGAAGGGTGATGGGTTCTGTTTTAGATATTGTTGGGTTTTAAGATATCTAGGGGACATCCACTTTGAGATATCTACAGAGCATGTGGAGATGGAAGGTGGAGGGCAGGAGAGAGGTTAGGGCTGGATAAATAGATCTGAGAATCATCTGTATGGATCACTGAATTCATGAAAATTGATGAGATCACCAAGGAAAAACATATAAGGAAAGGACCCAGAACAAAGCCTTGAGGGACACCTGTGGTTAGTGGACAGAAAGAAGTTAGAGGAAGATTCAGTGAAGGAGGCTGGGAAGCATCTGTCCCACAGATAGAGGGAGAAACAGGAGAAAGCTAGGGAGAAGAGGCAATCACTGTGTATCCTCACCCCTCTTTCCCTTTACTTTCTCACTCTATTTCTGTCCTTTCTTCTCCTCCTTTTCTCTGTCTCCTGTGTGTCTTTCTTCTCTCACTCAGCCCTCCCATTGTTTGCCCTTCTCTTAACATCTGTTTCCTTTTAAACTTGCTTGTCCCTCTGTCTTCCCCTTTATCTCCATCTTTGTCTCTCCCTTTTGCCTGTCTTTTTCCCTTCTCTGGCTCTTCCCTCTGATTCTCCTCCTTCCATATTCTTCTCCATCATCTTCCCCTCTCATTTCCTTTCTTTCTTCCTCCAGTTTTACTTTTAGCCTCTGATCCATGTGGGAATCAAACCTATGGGAATTTGTAGCAAAAGAATCATTTAGGATGGGAAAGCAAAGCATTCCACGGACATGGTAGCTGCTTCAATATCTGAAGGGCCTTCCTGGGAAAGATGATAGACTTGTTTGACTTAGCCCCAGAGAGCAGAATGAGGAGCAATGTCAGGAAGAGTCCCCTCCCAACTAGAACAGTCCTTGCATGGCACACAGGGGCTGTCTCCTTCCTCCCCATCCCCCCAGGTCTTCAAGGTGATGATGGCTGATTGCTTGTTGGGGGTGGGGGAAATTTCTTTAAGATTGTGCAGGTAAACAGGACCATCTTTGAGCTCCCCTGTGGTCCTTCCATTCTAGGGCTACTCAATCTCCAAGGTCTTCTTTCTATTTCCAAGTTGCCTGAAACTTCCCACGTTGAGGGGATTGTCAGGGAAACTTAGCTTCTCAGGGGATGATTTGGAAGAAGCATTGGACTTTGGAAGTCATCTAGTCCAAGCTCCATGTTGTATATTGGGGAAACGGAGTCCCCCAAAAGGGAAATAACGTGCAAAAAATTACATGGGCAGCAATGAGCAGTGCCAGGGTTTGAACCCAGAACTTTTGACCCCATCTAGGGGCACTTTCCTTCCTGCTCCCACAAAAGACTAGTGAAGAATAGGGATGCAAGGCTGCAGGGAGAACCTCTCAACTCCCTAAAAAGATAGTGGCAAGTGTTCCCAAGGGCCAGGATCTGGCACATTCCCCTCCTCCAATTCCCTCCTATTTCATTCTCCTCAACTCAAACGAGAGGACCAGCCGTCATCATTGGAAAAGTCCTCCAAGTTGCCTAGAACCACACCGGAAATACGCGCAGGGAGCTCTCAGCTCTGTCGGCCCATTTCCGGCTTCAATTTCGTTGTTCTGTGGTGACCTAGTGCCCCCTGCTGGGCCTAGCCGCTGCAAGCCTCCTGGCTGATGGTGCTGAGCCCAGAAAGGGGCTGCTTCTACCTAGAAAGAGGGATGTTTAGAGATCATTAAAATAATGTATCTATTTTATTGCTACCTTTTGTCTTTATACTGTCTTCATTTCCCCTGCATCCCTTCCAGGGGGCTAGCCCTTAGAACCAAGAAACCAATCAACCCTAATGAGGAAGTGAGGAGGGAGAACACTCGGCCTGAGGAAAAACAGAGCATCAGAAAACAGAATGTTACATGTTGTTCAGTCGTTTCAGTCGCGTCCGATCTTCGTGACCCTATTTGGGGTTTTCTTGGCAAAGACCCCAGAGGGGTTTGCCATTTCCTTCTCCAACTCATTTTACAGGTGAGGAAACTGAGGCAAAGTAAAGTGACAGAGCTAGTCCAACGACTGATGTCTGTTTTTTACCCAGTACCAAGTTGTTTTCAATCATTACTGTTCTCTATTACAGTCTGAGGTCTGGCACGGCTGGAGCCCCTTCATTTGCATTTCTTTTTACTATTTCTCTTGAGATTCTTGACTTATTTTTCCCTCCATCTGACTTTTGTTATTTTCGTTATATAAAGTAATTCTTTGGTAGTGTGATTGGGATGGCACTGAAGAAGTGAATTTAGGTAGCTGGCTGGTTGTTGTCCATACTTGCAGAGGATCAAAATGACCTGACTGTGCTGGGGTCAAGGTACAGTGTGTCCAACTGTGGCTGCTCAGACCAACAGGAGATTGAAATGCTTTTCCACAGGTCAGGTACAAATAGTCCAAAAAATGCTTTTTTCCTTCTCTCCCCAGTGACTCAATTCCATCGTTTAAAAAATAACAAAATGCAGGTAGACGGAAGTCAGGTGACCTGATCACACAGCTAGCCAGGGTCTGAGGTGGGACCTGGGGCTTTTTCTTCCAAAGTTATACTTCTTTCTTTTGGCCTTCATGTCACAGAGAAAGCCAAGAGACGTCAGAAGCCATGACATCCAATAGTGACCCGAAGGAGATTCCTATTATGTGCCAGGTCCAGAGGATACAAAGATAGAAAACAACAGAATCCTTGGCCATTCTCCTGGGAGATGTCAAGTGTACACAGATAAGTAGATACGAGGTTTCTACGAGAAGATAAAAGTCACTTGAGCCCCATGCTCACAGCTGTGGGTGTGGCTCAAGAAAGTCTTCTTGTTCACTAAACTGTTGCTGATCCTTGAAAGGAGATCGAGCTTCCAAGAGGGAAAGATGAGGAGGGAGAACATGGGGTGGGGAGCCTGAGGAAAGACAGAGCATCAGGAAACAATGTTGCATGTTGTTCAGTCGTTTCAGTCACGTCCAATCTTCATGACCTCATTTGGGGCTTTCTTGGCAGAGATGCTGGAATGGTTTGCCATTTCCTTCTCCAGCTCATTTTACAGATGAGGAAACTGAGGTAAACAAAGTGACTTGCCCAGGGTCACACAGCTAAGAAGTGTCTGAGGCTGGATTTGAACTCAGAAAGAGGAGTCTTCCTGAACTCAGGCTTGGCACTCTGTGCTCTATGGTGCCACCTAGCAGCCCAGAATGTTGCATATGAGGTCAGCTTGGCTGGAATAAAAGGAACAGCTCACATTTCTATAGAGCTTTAAGGTCTGCCCTACAACAACCCTGGGAGTTAAGTGCTGTTATTATCCCCATTTGACAGATGAGGAAACTGAGGCAGGCAGCAGTGAAGTGACTTGCCCAGGATCACACAGCTACTGTCAGAAGCAGAATTTAAAGCCCTTCCAGTTCCCTATCAGCCTCCATAGAACAGGGCAGGGAAGGGCAGAATCAGCTTGGTCAATTGGAAGGGCTTTAAATGCTAAGCTTTATCTTAGAGTCATTAGGGAGCCATAGAAGATCCCTGAGCAGGGGAGTAACAAGATTCAGACCTCCAGAGAGTGCAACTTCTGGACAACTGTAAGTGTCAGGAAGTTTTTCCTTTCATCAAACCTAACAATAATTTCATTCTTCAATAGGTGGAAGAAGCAAGATGGGAAAGGGCTGTTATTCAGACACTCCCCAACTAGAAGAAGCCAGTTACTGGGATAGAAATCATGGGAAACGTGGGCAGGGAAGGGACTGGTCCCTGAGGATTTAGGATACGTAAGAGAAAAGTGGGCCATGGGCTGACATGCCCCCATAATACCAGGCAGGATGGAAAGACAGGCAAGAGAGCATGGGAAGTAAGGTGTGTTGTGCTAGGTTCTGCTGTGCTGCATTGTGATGTGACTTTTGTGCTATGCTCTGTTTTGTTGTGCTGGGTTTTGTTGGGCTTGGTTGCATTGTTCTGTGTAATGCTTTGTTGTGCTAAGTTGGATTATGATGTGAATTGTCTTGTACTTGTTGTATTAGGGTTGTGTTGTGCTTTGTCGTGCTGGGTTGTGTTTTACTGTGCTATGTTGGGTTATGATGTGATTATTATATTGTGCTGTGCTATGTTGCGTTTTGAAGTGCTATGTTTTGTTGTACTGTGTTGCATTGTTCTGTGTTGTGTTATGCTTTGTTGGATTGCACTTTGTTGAACTGGGTTGTATTGTGCTGTGTTGGGTTATGATGTTATTGTTGTGCTGGTTGTGTTGTGCCATATTGGGTTATGATGTGATTGTTGTGTTGTGCTGTGTTGTGAAGTATTGTGTTTTGTTGTGCTGCATTGCATTATTCTGTGTTGTATTGTGTTTTGTTGGGTTGCACTTTGTTGTGCTGGGTTGGATTGTGCTGCGCTGGGTTGGGTTGTGATGTCATTCTTGCTCTGTGTTGTGCTATGTTGCATTATTCCTAATTGGGTTGTGTTTTATTGCGGTGGTTGGATTGTGTTGGGTTATGATGTGCTTGGTGTACTATGTTGTGATGTGAAGTACCGGTTTACTGTGCTATTTAGCTTTGTTCTGTGTTGTGGTGTGCTTTGTTGGGTTGTGCTGCATTGTGTTTTGTTGTGTTTAACTGTTGTGCATGGCTATGCTGCATTATTTTGTATTGTGTTGTGCTTTGTTGTGTTGTTCCGGGATGTGTTGTGCTATATTGTGTTGTGTCATATTGCATTATATTGTGATGTACTTATTATGTTATATTGTGCTATTTTGTGCTTTTCTGTGTTTTGTTGTGTTGTGTTGTGTTATGCTATTTTGTGCTGTGCTATCTTGTACCTTGTTGTGTTGGGCTGTGTTGGGCTACATTGTGTTTTGTTGTGTTGTACCGTGTTGTCTTGGGTTGTGTTGTACTGTGCTATTTTGTGATCTGTTGTGTTGTACTTGTGCTTTGCTGTATTGGGCTGTTTGTTGTGTTTTGTGGTATTTTGGACTGTGCCGTCTTATACTTAGTTGTGTTTAGCTGTTGTTCTGCGTTGTGCTGTGCTGTGCTGGCTTGTGTTGTGCTTTGTTGTATTTTGCTTAGTTGTCTCATGCTGGGTTGTGCTTTGTTGTGCTGTGTTGCTATGTTGTACTGTGCTGTGTTGTGTTGTTCCCTTGTTTGTTTTTTAGCGCTATTCAAGTAAGAAGAAGGGACGGTTGAGGATTAGGTCCCTGGCTAGGGGAGGCCAGGCTGAGGTTGCAGACAACAGGAAGGTCGGAGGTCAGCTCAACTGTTCTTTTTCTCCTAGTTTCTCTGCTAAGGAGAATTGATATCTGGACTAAAAAAGCCAGAATCCCAATGGCTGCGACTCAGAGATGCCCCAGGAGCTACACTCCCACAGTCTGCTCCCCTTTGGGGCCGGGTGGCAGTCCCCCTGGGCCCCAGCAACGAGCCAAGGTCAGGCTTGTTGTCCTGCTGGGCCCTTGGGAGGTGCTGGGCTTGGGGGAGGAGGCAGAGATGCACTTGCTGAGCGAGCTACAGGGATCCGATGAACAATGACTCATTTGTCGCTATCACTATTTCACCCTGTTCCCCAGGGTATGCACAGGAACTTTGAGTCATACCAGAAATATCACCAGTGACACCAGGAAAAGGGGTTTGTGCCATTCAATACAATCAATGTTTGTAAAAGACTATTTACTTCCCCTCCTTTTAAAATGTGCTTTTTGTGTTTCATGCTGTATACGCTATGAGGTTAGCAGCACATTCCAAAATTTCTTAATTAGTAAATATACACATGTTGGGAGGCTCTGCCCCGCCATTCTATGCTGATAAGAGAGTGCGGTCTGAAAAGGTTGGAGCCCACTGTCAGGGTGGGCACTGAAAAAAACTGCTGGTTGTGATTGCTGACCAGGCATCAAGTAATCTTTGAAAGATGGCAGAGGATGTTGGAAGAACTCCAGTACTAGAAAAAAAAATCCCAATTTTTGAAGAAGGGCAAAGAATGTATCCTTAAATTATAGGCCAGTGACCTTGACTTTGACTCCTGAAAGAGGTGGAGAATATATTAAAGAGCCGCTCGGCAAACATATAGAAAAGGGGAGTGACCACAGAGGGTCAGCAAGAGAGTGCAGGGTATGTTTGGGGGACAGAGGGAAGCCCAGTTTAATTGAAGTAAAGTGTATGATGTGTGTGTGGAGGGAGATCCATGTAAAACAAGCTCCAGATTGGGGAGGACTTTGAATAACAGGCAAAGAAATCTGAAGTGGACTCAGACAGTAGGGAGCCATGGAAGACTTAAGAGCAAGCATGACATGGGCAAGTCTACATATGAGGAAGATTATTCAGGGTGTTTGTGATACCTAGGTTGACGGAACCATTCAATGGAACCACGAAGGTCTGTTAGGCTATTACAATTATCTAAGCAAGTGGCAGGACAGGGGTAAGGGAATTATTATTCAAGAAATTATCAGATGCTGGTGTTAGCTTGTGACTCTAACTGTATCAATTCCAATTACAGTACGATCTAAGCCGCACTCTGGCTTAACCGCATTTGGCACCGAATTGGCTTTTACTGCTGGGTGAATTTTCCATCTTCTGTTTCCACCTCAGCCCCATGGTCACACAGAAGCTGAAGCCCTGGAAACTGGGAGATTACCTCCCACTGTACCCTTGGTTGGTGCCTTACCTGCTCTTACATATGGAGCTATGGAACTGTATTGTTAGTTCAAGGATGTGGCCACATGTCTCACCGGGGAGGAATGGGGACAGCTGGAGCCCTCTGTGGGGATGGGACACCAGAGAATTATGGGAACATGGTCTGACTGGCTAAGTCCTCACACTCCTAGGTCCTTTTGGTCTCTTGCTTTGTCAGAAGTGAGAACATTAGAAGAGGGAAAAGAGAACAACAGTCCATTCAGCCCAGGGTTCCATCTGTGACAAGGGTTGATTTTGAGAGCATTGAGCTGAATCCTCAAAGCAGCACAGATTTTTAAAGTAAGAAGATGCCTTACAGATCACTGAGTCACAGAGGATTTCACCGAGTTAGAACTAGAAGGAACCTCAGTTGGCACCTAATCCAGAAGAGGAATCAAGGTTAGAGAAACTGAGTGACTTGTGGATGGTCACACAGGGGAGTCAAACCCCATCATTTTACTAAGGGGGAAGGTACTGCCTAGTGAAGGGAAGGCACTTGCCCAAAGACATCTAGTCATGTCCGTGATTGGACCTGAACCCACGTCTCTTAACTCCACATCCCCAGTCCTTCCTTCTAACCCAGATGGCTGAGAACACGTAGGGAAGTCACAATCCAACTATCCTGGTGGCTCAGGTCACTGTCCAGGGTTTGCAAGGCCTACAGCCCCCAAATCATTCACTCACTCTCCACAGTGACCTCGTGGAGAGCTAAGAGTAACCACTAGCATTCCAGCAGCACTTTAAGGACTGTAAGGCCCCCGCTCCCTCTCTACAGAAACCCCTCTTCTCTGCCCTGGAACTGGGACTCAGAACTGGGTGATGGGCTAGGCAGTTGCCAGATGGAACCCACTGCTACACTCAGTACCAGCACAGGGGTCCCCTGGAATCTCTTTCTGGCCAGGAGTTCAGGCCCATTACCATCCCTAGGTGCTGGGTACTCCTGACGCCACCTCCAAGGCCCACAGATGTTGTCTTCAGAGCTCTCTGTCCTCTTAAGCTGCATTGGCCAGGAAAAATGATTCACTGTGACCTTTTGCTGGTTTTCCCACTCAGAATTTGGTTTGATGGACTTGTAAAAAGTTTTTTAGAGGGGCGTGTTAGGGGAGTTGGCCAAAAGAGGCTCACATTCACTCCATCAACTTTTTAATAGACCAGCTCTGTTTGCTTCTGCAATATGGTGACTATGGAAATGTTTTGCATGACTACACATGTATAACCTATAGCAAACTGCTTGCCTTCCCAAGGAGAGGGGATAAGGAGGTAAGACAGAAATGTGGAACTCAAAATTTTAAAAAACAAATGTTAAAAATGTTTGTTTGCATGTAATTGAGAAACTACATTTGAGGCAGCTAGGTGGCTCAGTGGATAGAGCACTGGGTCAGGAGTTAGGAAGACCTGAGTTCAAATCTGGCCTTAGATAGTTAGTAGCTGTGTGACTCTGGGCAAGTCACTTAACCTCTGTTTGGCTCTGCAGAAGGAAATGGCAAAACACTTCAATGTCCTTGCCAAGAAAATCCCACGGACAGTCTTTGTGTGCTATCACAAAGAGCTGGACGTGACTGAACAACAAAGTCCTTTATATTTTGGGGCAGCTGGGTGGCTCGAGAGATAGAAAGCCAGGCCTGGAGTCAGGAAGACTCCTCTTCCTAAGTTCAGATCTAGCCTCAGACACTTCCGAGCTGTGTGACCCTGGGCAAGTCACTTCACCCTGTTCCCTCAGTTTCCTCATCTGTAAAATGAGCTGGAGAAGGAAATGGCAAACTCCTCTAGGATCTTTGCTGAGAAAACCCCCAATAGAGTCACAGAGACTCAACAACAACAATTGAAAAAAAAATAAACAGCATATATACCAAAAAAACCCAGCTCAGCCAAGTATTTTCTCTTTTCTGGGCCTCAATTTCCCTCTCTGTAAAAGGAAGAGATGAAATTAGGCTGTCTCTGAGGTCCCTTCTAACCCTGGGCCTTGGCTTTCTTCTCTGAAAAAAAAGAGGTGGAACTGACCTACCTTACCTCTAAGGTCATCTTCCAGTACTAAGAAGTCCAGTATTTTCCATTCAATGGAATCTTCTCCCCTTCCCAGCCTGATCTGCTCAGCTTCTGGCTAGCATTCATTACTTGGCTCATTCCTTCGCTCCTTCAGCAAACACGTATTTACTGCTTTCTGGCTGCCAGGGACTGTGCTTGGTGCCGCAGATACAGAGAGTTATAATGCAAACCCTGCTCTCAAGGAGCTCACGACCCCATTTCCTGGAATAATAAGTAATGGTGTAAGTTGGATCCAAGGAGAGGCCCTCTTTAGCTCCAAGATTCAGACGTCAGGTTGAAACTTTACATTAGTACCACACTATGAACATCTTCCTAAGGGGTTTGGACTTTGTTTTATGGGCAGTATGGAGCTGCTCATGTTTGGTTCTGAATCTGGAAAGATGAGATTCAAGCTAGGCTTCTGAAGATCAATCTGGAGACAGGCCAGGCTGAGAAGCAGTGAAGTTGGAATTCAAAGAGTGCTGAATTTCTGATTCAGGAGAGCTCTGAGTGCCAGTGCTGGATAAGACTCTGCCTGGCTTTTGGGCTGCCCAAAACTCATCTTGAGTTTCCAGTCTGTGAAGACTTGCAAACCTTTCTCAGCTGAACTCTTGTTACTCATATCTCTCCTGTTCTAGAAACATTTCACCTTTCTAGGCCTGTTTCTTTATTTGTAAAATGAAAAATTTGGATTACATAGTCCCTATCAACCCTTCAAGCTAATATTTGGGTTCAAAAAAACCGACTTGACAAGTGCAGAATAGTCATAGATCTTGAGCTGACCTCAGAGGCCACCTAGTCCAATGTTGTCACTTTACAGATGAAAAAACTGAGACCTAGGTAGGTTATGAATTGACTATATTTTCACAGGTAGTAAACTTAAGAGGTAGAAGGTAACCTTCTATCTCTGACTTGCCAGTGCTGTTTCTGCTGAACCATACCACCTCCCTAATCATTTGTCAGACAAAAGTCTGAGCATGTTAGTATATACTGAAAACCCAACAGGAGGTAACACTGTGATATGGCTGCCCCAAAGAGCCCATCTAATGTAGGTTGCATTGAGAGGCCTGGCATGCAGAATGAGAGAGGTCCCACCACACTCTGCCCTTTGTTAAAATGTATTTACAGTACTGTGTTCAGTTCAGAGGAAGGACACTGAGAAGTTGAAGTTTCTGAAGGAGGGTGAAGGACCTAAACCTAAGGGCATGTGAGGATCTATGGAAGGCAATGGGAATGTTTTAGCCTGGAGAAGAGAAAACACAAGGGAGAATGTGAGTGCCCTTCAAACTACTAGACAGCCGTTAGACAAAAGAGAGATTAGATTTTTTCTGATTGATCCCAGATGTTTGAGTGAGCATCAGTGAGTGGGACAGTGAAGAGGGGCAGATTTGGACTTGGGGTGAGGAATAACTAGGCTCCCAGGGCCTTGAAGGCTTCAGGTGAAGACTGGGCTGCACATCCCAATTGGGATGCCTCCTGGCCAGAGAACAGCTGTTCCAGTGTGAGTTGGATTAGATGAGATCTGAGGTCTCTTATGTACCTGGGACCTTTCCAGCTCCAGATTCTCCGATTGTCTTCTATCAAGCTTCTGCTGAGTTTAGGCTAGACTCTGGAAACTGGGGGGCAAGGGCAGGGGAGAATCCTTGGAGAAGAGCTTTCCAAGAAAAGGGAAAGGGAGCCGGGGAGAAAAAGAAGGCCTAAGTGATTCGGCAGGACCCTGGGTGCCTAAGGATGGTGGGGTTAATGAGAGAGATCAGGACCCAAAGGGACTTTTTTTTTTTTTTTGGTGAGATGGAGATTTCAAGCCATGTGGCCTCCTTCCTGCTGGCCCCCTCCCCCTCCTCCTCGTGGATCCCTTCTTTCCTCCCCCTCCTCTCTGTTCCCTGCCCCCCTTCCTTCTCCTCCACCAGTTAATACTCTTTTCTTTTCTACCTCCCCTCCACCTCTTCGCCTCCCCCATCCCGCTCGCGGCCCGCCCCCGTTGCTATGCAACGTGAGGCGCGCAGCCAACCCTGGTGGCCGGTGGCCCGCGGACCTCCGGGCTGCCTGGAGCTGCGTCCAGATACGGTGCGCGGGTGCGCGGTGGCGGCAGCGGCTGCGAGGGCCCAGCCCGGGCCCGCCTGCAGGTCCTCCCGCGCAGCGGGCGAGAGCGAGTGAGTGAGTGCGGTCCCTGGGGAGTTCTGGAGTGGGGGGGGGGGGGGGTGGTGGAATCCCCGAGCTTGGGGCCCGGGCGAGTCTATGGTTAAGGCCTCCGTTCGCCTCCACGGCGCCCCCCTCCGGACCATTAGCCCCTGCGCCTGCGCCAGCTCCAGTGGCCCGCCGCCCCAGCCTGCGCCTGCGCCTGCGCATACTCTTCCCTTGGGTCCGGCTCAGCACCTGGGTCAGCGCCATCTACCTAGGGCCCACGCTATAGCCTTCTCACTGCTTGAACCCTAGCCTGTAGATGTCTTCCTCCCCGTAAAGGCCCTAACTCAGCTGCCACGTCCTCCAGGAAGCCGTCTCTGATTTCTTGAACCTCCCCTAAAGCTATAAATTTATAGGATCTCAAAGCAAAAAGGCTGCTTAAAATCTTCTAGCCTAATGACTCCTCCCTCATACAGAAAGGGATAGAAAGGCCCAAAGATGGAAGGAACTAGCCAAGGTCACAACAGTGGCAGTGCCAGCCATAGACTTTGCATCTGGTGATTTACAGTCTCAGAAACGTGGAAGCACTTTAAAGATAATACAGACAATGAACTGAGACCCAGACAGGGGGAGGAATCTGCCCAAGGCCACACAGTGGGAGGCTAGAGCCTGAATTAGAATTATTTCCTGCTTCCCTCCCCTCGCCCTTATCCTTCCCGGGCCTAGACTTTAATCTTCTTTTTATCCCCCAGAACCCTCCACATACTGGAGGCTAATGCCCTGGGTATAGTTATTATACACCTATTCTGTTGGGGGGGGGGGGGTGTGGCACAGACAGGAGTGAATAAGTCCTTACTTTGGGAATGACTAGAGTGAGTAGGAGAGATAGTAGGGCACTGAGTTAATTCAGCAGGCATTTATTTACAGTTTGTTGTGCACCACAAGGCCTTTACTGGACACTGCTGCCATGTGTGTAAAAGAGACAGAAATGAATAAGACTCATTCTTTTTCCTGGAGAGCTCACAGGCTAGAGATAAGAAAGGAAGTTCAGTTCCAAAAACATTTACTGAATACTACTGTTTCTACAGGGCTTTCCTAGCAGAACCCAGAACTGAACCAAGTACTCCAATTGTAATCATCTAAGAGAAAAACACAGCAGGACTATTACCTTCCTAGTTCAGGACTCCCTTAATACAATTTGAGTTAGCTCCTCTTTGTCTTCTGTAATGTTCCTTCTGTACCATTGTCAGAATGGTCTTTCTTACCTATACCTATTTAGCCTCCTGTATGAGGAGGGTTGGGGGTGAGGATACAAAGACTGGAACCTCAGCCCTGGAGGCATAAGGCTGAGGGGCAGGGGGAGGAAAACAGCAAAGAGAATTCTAGTTCTGGCTCTAGCCTCCAACAGTGTGGCCTTGGGCAAGTTCTTTCTCCTCTGGTCACAGCACTCTTCTGCTCAGAAATCTTCAGCATGCCATTCTATTTTTCTAGTACTGTCTCATGTTACTGTCCTTTATGTACTGTGTGCTTCAGACAAACCAGTCAATTTCACCATCTCCCATGTGCTCCCACCTCCAAGACTTTGCTTATACTATTCTCTGTCCCTGAAATGTCCTCTTTTTCCCCACTGAATTGCTCTCAGTCCTTTAAAGGACTCAAATGCCTCCTCCTCCAGGAAGTTTTCCCTCATCCCCCTAATCAGTAATGACATTTCTATCAAACCTACCTCAGTACTTTATTTTATAAGTCTCTAAGGCATTTATCATAGAACATCATTTCTTATGCTTATCTGATTCATTGAAGACTGTGGTCTTATCCCCCTATTAGGTGGAAAGCTCCTTATCGGCAGAAACTGTCTTATCTACACTTTGTATTTCCCAGATACTCCTCTACAAGGCTCCTGATAAGTCCATTTTTATTTTTTTTACTTTGGAAGAAATTTTTTAGCCTGAAATTTTGCTGACATTATTGTTTCGATTAGTCCCTTTATCGATTCCCTAGGATATTCCAACTGAAGCATCATATTAGCAAAAATAGTTCTCTCCTCTTTGCCTCTCTTTACACCTTCTATTTTTTTTAAAAATTTTTTATTCTTCCTTTTTATTTATTTTTAGTTTTCAGCATTCACTTTTATAAGATCTTGAGTTCTAAATGTGCGCCTCCTCCCCCTTCCCCAAGACAGCATGCAGTTTGGCTTTTATCTCTTTCTCCTCTTATTGCTGTCACTAATATTTCCAGAACTATGTAGCAGGGAGAGTGGGCATCCTTGCTTCACTCCATATTTATTATGCATTGCATGTGATGCTTGCTTTTGGTTTTAGACAGATGATTCTTATGATATTAAAAATGCTTCAGTGCCTATGCTTTGTAGGGTTTTTAATATAAAAACATACTTTTTCAAAGTTTTTTTTTCTGCACTTATTGAGATGATCATGGAATTTTGGATGTTTTGCTTTTTAATACAATTATTTATGTTGACTGTTTTCCTAATGGTGGATCATTCTTGCATCCAATCGGTGGTTTTTGAAAAGAATTTTTGATCTTCATCTTACAGGTCTGATATCCCCAAGTCACTACAGACCAAGCTAGTCCTGAGCTGCTGTCCTCTTTGACTTTAGCTTCTCCAAAACTTAAATATCTGTTTCCCCAATAGTGTTGAGCCTTGCTTTATGCAACAGATGTGTGTGGGGAAAGCTGTGTCAAGTCAGTGTTTGTAAGTGGAGCTCAATTTCCAGTGTACCATGGGAGCTCGACATGTAAAGAAACCCTGCAGTGAATCCTTGGATAAAGGGAAGAATTGCCTCCTGAAGCCTGGGCCTGGTGAGTATGTTTGTGTGTACTGAATTTTCTGCAGATGTGCCATGGTAGATGTGGTAGGAGCAGGTGCTGCCACAGTGCGTGCTGTGAACTGGGACACAGAACAGTACTTCCTAAGCCTTCACCTGAGAGCAGGGGCCTATCACTGTTTCTCTTTATAGCCCCAGGGACTATTATATAGTGGTCATTTTATAAGTGAATAGAGATAGAGAACTGGTCTCAAAGCCAAGAAGACTTGAACTCCCCTGGTGATGGGAGCTCACTAACAAGAGTCATAGAGAGGATATTTCATTTGGAGTAAGCAGCCATGGGAAGCAATGTCACTTCCCCTCATATGGTTACTTTGTGCTCAGCCTATTGGTTCTTCTCCCAGGAAAACTAGGAGGGGCAAGGGGCAAACTGGCAGTTCATGCTCCCCT
Organism: Notamacropus eugenii; assembly: GCF_028372415.1. Classification (NCBI taxonomy): domain Eukaryota; kingdom Metazoa; phylum Chordata; class Mammalia; order Diprotodontia; family Macropodidae; genus Notamacropus; species Notamacropus eugenii. The sequence goes on along the minus strand of NC_092879.1, from coordinate 98,081,988 downwards.
TTTCCCTGTGGGTCCAGGTGACTTTCTCCTGGAAGAGCAAACATCCCTTTCTCTGGCCTCCTTTTCCTGTGCTGTCGTCTGTCTGCCCCTCAGCCCTACCCTTTCACAGTCTAGATACTCTGCTCTCCTGTATCTTTGCTAACAAACTCCCTTTAGTCACTTAGTTTCACTTTCTTTCCAGCTTATTGCAAAACCAGAAACCTAGTGGTCTCTGGAAGACACTGCATCTTTGGCTATATCCTCAGTACATTGGGGGCTATGAGAAGTAGGTATTTTGTGGCACCTAGGTGGTATGGTGGATAGAGCTCTGGGCCTGGAGTCAGGAAGACTTGAGTTCAAATCCAGCCTCAGACATTTACTAGCTGTGTGACCTTGAACAAGTCACTTCACTTCAGTTTGCCTCAGTTTCTCCATCTTTAAAGTGGGGATAATGACAGCACCTATCTCCCAGGATTGTTGTGATTGTAAAGTGCTTAGCAGAGTAGTGAGGGCTATATAAATGTTAGCTGTGGTTATTATTAATATTATATTCCTTGCTCCTCTGCCACCATCATTCAGCAGCCCCTCCTTTGAGCTTCATTCTATCCATCCACCTCACTCAGTACCCATCCTGGTCATTGTAATCAACTGGCTTCCAGGCCACCTTCCCTCTGTTCTCAGGGGATGCAGTGCCCACACACCCTGGCACTGCAGTACACTCATTGAGGCCCCCTTCAATACTCTGCTTCCCAGTTCATCAACTCCCATGAACTCTATCTTCATTCCACTTTAGCTGCCCCATCAGTCAGTCAGTCAATCAACAAGCATTTACTAAGTGCCTACTATATGCAGGTACTGTGCTTAGCTTAGGCATGCAGTCACATTTTAGGTCTCATATATTTGCCCAGTACTGTGTGTGCCCCCAGAATCTTCAGCTCTGACCAGAATGTTCTCTTTCTCTACCTCTTTTCTTCTAAATCTGTTATTTGTTTTCATTCTGACCATTTGCTCTTCTTCCAATACAACCCTCACCACTCCACTCCCTGTCTCTCTTTCTTCCCCTCAGCCAGAGAAGCTGAACTGTCCACTGTCTTTGTTCATGATGTGCCAAACCTCAGCAATGAGTTATTGTCAACATACCCCTTCTCTGCTCCTACTTAGCTCCTGCTGCGTAGTCTCAGTTGGGCCTTCATGGCTGCACAGCAATCCTATGACTCTTACCTGGTTGCCTGAGATACTTTCCACAATGCCTTCTTTTCAAAGGCCCACTACCCCTTCTTCACCATAGAGGAACTCAATTCCTGCTTTACTGGAAAAACAAAACTGAGGGCTTTTGCCCTACGTTCCCTCTTGTCTCTTAGTCCATCCCCCAGCATTCCTTTCTAGCATCCCCCATTGTCTCCTCCCTTGCTCTGATCTCTGAGGAAGAGGTGGTCCTTCTGGTGAGGATTGTTTGCTCTGCTTCTACTCAGATTCCATCCCCTTCCATTTACTCCCAGAGCTTTCCCCCTGGATTGTACCCATTCTCTCGTCTCCAATCCTCCTTGCTCCCTAGCTAGCTCTTTCCCTTTAGCCTACAATATTTGCAGGTCTCCTTCATCCTTCAAAATCTTTCCTTTCTCCCGCCATCTCCTTAGCCTACCATCAAATAGCTCTTTGTTCTAGAAAGAGTTGTCTGTGTTCATTGCCTCCCATTTCCTGACCTCTCAGGTTTCAACCTCTTTCAGTCTAGCTTTTGACCTTGACACTCCACTGAAACTGTTCTTTCCAAGGTACTAATGAGCTCTTCATTGTTAAAACTAATGGTCCTTATTCACTCATCATTCTCCTTGACTTCTCTGTGGCTTTGGGCACTGGCCACCAGCCTGACTTGCTGAGTGAATTTTCCACCCTTGATGCCTGTGATGATGCTTTCTCCTGGTTTTTTTCCTACTGGTATGACCCTTCCTTTTGAAGTCTCCTTTGCTGGATCATTATTCATCTCTTAACTTCAGAACTTCCGTGCACCCCTCTTCTCCTCCTCCTTCTCCTCCCCCCTCTTCCTCTCTTTCTTCTTCTTCTTCTTCTCTCTCTTTCTCTCTCTCTTTTCATAATCTCTATGTCAGAGATTCTCAGATCTATAAATTCAATCTTGATCACTCTTTTAAATTACCATCCCATCATAACCATAAGAAATGCTTATCATCTCCACCTTTATATCCTACAGACATTTCAAATTCAGCGTGTCCAATATGAGTCCTCATCTAACCCCACCCCACCCGCACCTTGCCCCCTTAAACTTCTCTGTTTCTATTGAGGGCACCATCAGCTTTCTAGTCACTCAGAGTCCCTCCCCTGCCATCCCTGTCCTCCCTGATATCTAGTCACTTCCAGAGTCTTGGGATTCTGTCACCATGTTGTCTCTCGCATTTCATCGTGCCTTTCTTATTACAGGACTTCCTTAGTCTTCACCTTGTCTAGTCAGATCCTTGTCCAGTCTTTTTTCTTTCCAAGCCATCCTTATGTACACAGCTGCCAAAATAATGTTCCTATTCTTCCTTTCATTGGAGAGACAGGGAACCGGGAGCATGGAATATAGCCTGTGCTTTCACTTGCGGTCACCGTGTTGGGTGGTTCAGGGATGGGGAACTTGCAGCCTCGAGGCCACATGTGACCCTCGAGGTCCTCAAGTGCGGCCCTTTGACTGAATCCAAACTTCACAGAACAAATTCCCTTCATAAGAATTTGTTCTGTAAAATTTGGACTCAGTCAAAAGACTGTACCTGAGGACCTAGAAGGCCACATGTAGCCTTGAGGCTACAGGTTCCCCATCCCTGGTTTAGGTGGTTTTCTTAGTGTCATGTCCCTACTTAATGACTCCCTATTGTTTACAGGATAATCCACAAACCTTTCAGCCTGGTATCTAAAGCCCTCTACAGTCTGACTGCCTCTTACCTTTCCAGACTTAATTCATGTTACTATCTATACTCTGCATTCCAACCAAATGGGCCACCTTGTCATCTCCCATTGCCACACCTTTGCACAGGCTATCCCTCCTGTCTGAAAAGCTGTCATCCCTCAGCCCTTCAGAGCCCTTCTCATGTGCTGCCTCTCCCCTTTCTCCAGTTATCTTTAATTGCCTATATATGCTGTACCCCCCCCCCCCCAGTAGAAAGTAAGCTTATTGGGGGCAGGGTCTGTTTTACTTAAGGCCTAGCACTATGCCTGCCACTTATGAGCTATTTCAGAAATGTTTGGTGAAATGAATGGAATTAGTTCTTGAGAAGATACAGGCCTAAGGAAGATATGGTGCCCACCTTCAGGGACCAGTATGGACCTAAAGCTATGTAAGTAACACAGATTAGAAGAGAAGCAATGTGGGCTGGTAGAGAGCGGGCCAGCCTTGGCATCCCCCAGGCAGGCCTCTTTGAGTGACATCAGTCAGCAAGTTGTCCTTTTTCTCAATTTATTTATACATATCCTCACTTCCAATTATATTATTCCCCTTCCCCGACCCTGAGTATAAAGAAAAGAAAGACAGTTTAATGAAACTGCCCATCCCCTCAGCTAAGTCTGACAGTGTACTCATCACTCCACACGCAGGGCCCCGAGGTATCAGCAAAGAAGGAAGGGAGGTGTAATCTTCTGATCCCTGGAGTCATGCTCAGTCATCAGATTACATACAGCTCTCAACAGGTCAAATGGGAGGGAATCTCTGAGGGATGGCTCTAGGATTAAGGAGGACTGGAAAGGGCTTTTTACAGCAGAACCTGGGATGTAAGCTGAGCCTTGAAAGAAGCCAGGGAACAGAGGGTGAAGGGTGAGAGCATTTAGGAGACTAGAGAGATGAAGCAGCAGAGAAGCCAGACACTAATGTCACTGCATTATGGGTGGGTAATGGGAAGGAGGGTGTAAAGAAGGCTGGAAAGCTAGGAGGAGGCTAGGTTCATGAATGTCAAACAGATGATTTTCTCTTTGATCATGGAGGTAATAGGGAGCCATTGGAGTTCACTGAGTAGATGTAGTCAGACTTTAGGAAGATCACTTTGGCAGTTGAGTCAAGGATGGACTGAAGAGGGGAAGAGACTTGAGGCTGGGGGAGCCAAGCAGCAGGCTATGGCCATAGTCCATGCTAAAGCTTGCAGCTGGGTGGTAGCTGTGTGAATGGATAGGGAGGGCCTTATATGAAAGGAAGAAACAACAAGATGGGGATCCAGGAAGGCTTCCTGCATCTGTGGCATTGGAACTGGACTTTAAACTTGACATAAGCTAGCAATAGGTGAAGAGCAGAAGGGAAATGGGAGCCTTCCAGGAACAGCAGGGCCTGTTTGGGGGGCAGGGGAGGGGGACAGAGATCTCTGAAATGTGCCCTGTTTCTTTAGGGCACAAGCTAGTGTGTTTAAAGGCTGAGCCCTGAGAGTGCAAGATGAGGGCTCATGGACAACATCTCTCTCAGAGCTAGAGGACCACGGACTCAGATCCACTCATACATGGTTGGACAGGGCAAGTAATAAGTGGACTTTCTGCTAAGACTAAGGTTTCTCCAGATAAGAAGGGTCAGCCCACAGGTCCCAGGAGAATGTGCCAGAAAGAGGCACCTTCAAAGCTGGCCACAAAAATCCCTCCTTTGCCACCAAGTCCATTTCAGTTCAAGCGTTTCTTAAGTGCCTACTACATGTAAGGTATGATGCTGGGGAGGCAGAGGTAGACAAGATGCAGGCCTGCTTCTCAAGGCGCTGCTGATCTACTGCTGGGGTGCGTACCCTGATGACTCTCATTTACTCCACAAACCCCAAGGTTCCTGGGGCCAGAAGCTCCCCACATTTGTTTTTCTGCTTTTCAGTAGGGGTGGAGAAAAAGTAAATGCTTGTTAATTGAAAGAATAAAGTTTACCTTTAAAAAGATTGTGTGATCTCAGTGAGCCCCAGTTTCCCAGGTTAGATTGGTCTTCCTGAGTACGCTCATTCATTCATTTACCAGATGTCTGTTAAACATCTACTGTTTGTGTAGCCCTGTGTGCAAAGTGGAGATCATCACCAAAAAGCACTAATTAAGCACCTACTATGTTCCAGGTACTGTGCTAGGTCATGGGGGATACAGAAACTAAGTGAGTGTGTGAGTGTGAGTGTGAGAGAGAGAGAGAGAGAGAGAGAGTGTGTGTGTGTGTGTGTGTGTGTGTGTGTGTGTGTGTGTGTGTGTGTCTAAGGGGAAGCCAGGGAGAAACGTTTTCATTGGGGCAGGCAGGTATGGAGAGTGGAGTCGGAGGAAAATAGCTCATCCTCCCCTACTGCCTTTGTGATTATTGTTCCCAGACCAAGCATAGGAGGCAAGCAGAGTAGAGGTTGAGGCCTGCTGAAGCAGCAGGGTCTGTGCCATCCTGCCCCCCAGGCCCTGGTGAATGGCTGGATGGCATGTGATACATGATTGAGGACCAGCTAGATAAAGTGGGCTAAGTTTCCACCTAGCTGACACATGGAGAGATTGCTGGCTGCAGGCCTTCTTGACTAAGTTCAAATCCTGCCCCAAACACATAGTACCTGTATGACCCTGGGCTAGTCACTTTGCCTCTGTCTGCCTGGATAATAACAGCATGACCCTCACCTGGTTGTTGTGAGAATCAAAGGAGATGACGTATGAAAATGCTTATGTTTTACACACCTTCCAGTCCTACGTGACCGCATCCTTATATGTGAACCATGGTCTCCGTGCAATTAGAAATAGTGGCCATGATTAGTTCAGCTCAGTGGGTGAACAGAGCCTACTCCCCGCCCCCCAGTCCCTGACTCAGTCTCTTCCCCAGAGAGGTGACAGTGTAATGGGGAATAAACCAAACACAAATATAGAACCTACTATTACATGATACCAGTATTGAACCTCTATAAACTGAGCATTGTCAACGCTGCCAGCGATGTGGTTGGCCCCCAGCTGGTGAAGCTGGGCACACTTCTGGGAGGAGTGGCATTTCACTGAATCTCGCTCTAAAGGGTAGGAAGGAAGGGTCATTAGGAAACAGGGGGAAGGAGAACACTCCAGCTGGACCAAGGCCAGGACATGGGAGGATGCGGAGCTTTCTGGGGAGGCCTTGGGAGTGCAGAGCACAGAGCTTGCAGCTGATGGGCTGGAGGAGAGGAGAGGGCTCGAAAGGGATTTTGAGAATGCTGTATTAGGGGAAGAAAGAGGTGAGTAGTAGGGAGCAACTGAAATCTTTGAGTAGAAGAGGAACACGTTTCCCCCTGTCAACTGCATGGAAGGAGGTAAAGGGTGGAAAAGTGGATGGGGGGCAGGGAATGGGCAAGAGAAGCACCAATAAAGCTGTGCTCTTCTTACTGTACCTTTCTCCTGGCCTAGCTCCACCTGCACCCAAACTTATGAAAGGCAACAGAAGCAGCCAGGCGGGGGCAGGCCCCCAGGTAAGCTGGACTTCCCTTGTTATCTTCCCTCCTTTCACCCCCCACCCTGGCTTCTGGTGACGAGCTTGCTCCCACTCCCCAGTTCAGTATTCCCATGTTAGCATTTGTTCTGAGCTGTTAATTCACCATCCTCCCCAGCTACAAGTTTTGTCCCTGTCCCTCCCTTGATTTCCGTAGTGTGCCTCTTCTGTTCTTGAATTCTGCTTATCTTTCTCCCTGTCCATCCCATCCTGGCCTTTGGACAGCCTTTGTCATCCCCCAGTGGGAGTCACCTCCAGGGCCTTGGACATCGAAGGTCCTGAATAAATGTTCGTTGAACAAGTCCCTTTAACCCTCAAAATGCACCAGTGAGAAGGGAGGCAGGTCACAGGGAAGGGATTATCAGTCTTATTTTTGTTATCTGTGAAGCAGCAAGGAGGGACTTGGGGCAGGTGCCATTCAGCAAGTTCTTAAAAGAGGAGGAGAAGGGTATAGGAGGAGAATGTAGCTCTCTAGACTAAGAGAATCCAAGAATTTCAGAACTACAAAGGACCACTTAATCTGACCTCTTCATTTACAGAATAGGAAACGGAGACCCGGGGTGAGCGAGGGATTCTTTGGGGGCAGAACCAGGCCCAGGACCCTGTTGTTCTGCTTCCTAGCATCACCAAATCTCAGGGATGGGGAGAAAACTTAGTTTAGAATGCTTTATATTTTAAAGCTTTACAAAGCTCTTCTCTCAGGAATTTGCCTTAAGGTAGTTCACTCCAATGTTATCACCCCCAATTTATAGATAAGGAAAGTAAGGCTTAGAAAGATAAAGGGACTTGCCCAAGATGATGCAGCGAATGTCAGATCCAAATCTCTGGGCTCCATCCACTCCACCTCTACTGCCCCTTAGAGAGCATCTTTTCCATCATTTGATATATAAGGAAACTGAGGTCCAGGTGGGACAAGGGCTTTCCTGAACTCATAGTTAGTGCTAGAATGAGAACTCTAGCATCTGCCTCTACTGGCTCTTGGCCAAGTTCTCTTCCTTTTTATCATGCCCCTCTCACTCTGTCTCCTTCCCTATACCCACCCAGAGACTTGGAGCTTGTCACCTCTGCCTCACCCCTCTGCTGTCTCATGCCACCACCACCACCCATCCCACCGCTACCTTGTTGTTTCAGGAACCATCACTGACCTTTGAAGATGTGGCTGTTTACTTCACATGGGAAGAGTGGAGGCAACTGGACCTTGCCCAGAGGGCCCTGTATAGGGAAGTGATGCTGGAGAATTATGGGAATGCAGCCTCACTAGGCAAGTATGCACACCCTGACATCCCAGATCCAGGGTTCACCTGACACCCACAGCTGTTCCCAACTGTGAACACTAAAAGGGCAATGGGAGCAGTGAAGTATGTAGTCCTCCAGTGGCCAGAGGGGCCTCTATATGGTCCTCCATGTGTCTGATCTCCAAGAGCACCAGGAACTTATTTCAGTCATTCTGAAACTAACTGGTCTGTTCTGTTCTTACGGCATCTCAGTCCTTTACTGGACTTATTATCATGAGGGTTTGAAGTAATTATCAACCAGACATTTGAAGAGCCTAGCTGAGAAAGGTCTTGGGTAATGGGCAGTTAGAGAAATAGACTGTTCCTTTCAGCTCCTCCTTCATCCCTGTTTCCTACAAAGAGGGAGTAAACCCCACCCCCTGTATAAGTGATCCCATTCTGTCCCATTTCCTCCAACAGATTGCCCCTTCTATCATCCCTGCTTTCTCATTTATCAGTCTTTCCCCATCTATGGCTGCTTCTTTGCTGCCCACAAACATGCCATGTCTTCCCCATTCTCAGAAAAACTCCCTCATCTGTTCATTCCCACTTGTTACCTTCCCATATCTCTTCTCCCTTTTTGGCTAATTTCCTTGAGAAGACTGTCTACAGCTGGTGCCTCCGCTTCCTTTCTCCTCTCATTGTCTTAACTCTCTGCATTCTAGCTTCTGACTTCACCATTCAACTGAACGTGCTCTCTCTAAAGTTCTGAATGATCTAATTGCCCAGTCTCATTGGCCTTCCTCAATCTTCAAGCTTCTTGACTTTGTGGAAGCCTTACACTTCTGATCACTCTCTCCTCCTCTAGATTCTCTGCTCTTCTGGTTCTCCTCCTCCCTCTCTGACTGCTACTTCTTAGTCTCCTTTCTTGCTAACCACTCTGCTGACCTCAGTTTCCTGTCTCTGCCTGTTTCTTGGCCATCTTGAAATGAATGTCCCCTAAATATCTTTAAGTAAACTCACCATCCCTGCCTCCCTCCACCCTGAGCCTGCCCTCCTTCCTTACCTCTCCATTGGTCTCTTCCCAATGACCCAGGTTCACGGCCTAGGCATCCTCCTGGACTTTGAATTCTCTCTCACCGCCATATCCAATCTTTGTTCAAAGCCTGTTGACCCTACCTTGCAAGCTCTTTCCTCTGACATCCTAGTGTGCCCCCGCCCTGGTGTAGACCCTTATCTCCTCCTGCCTGGATTATTGTAATTTCTGCTGCTGGGGCTACCTGCCTCAAATCTCTCCCCGCTCCGGGATGTCCTCCATTCATCTACCAAAGTGATTGTCTTTTTTTGTATTTTATTCCTCCCCCCAGTTATGTGTAAAAACCATTTTACACATTCATTTTTAAAACTTTTGAGTTCCAAATTCTCTCCCTTCCCCCCTCCCCACCTCAATCCAAGGCAAGCAGTTCGCTATAGGTTATACATGTGTAGTCATGCAAAACACTTCCATAACAGTCTTATTGTGAAAGAAAACATAGACAAGAAAAAACCTCAAGAAAATAAAGTAAAAACATCTGCTTCAGTCTGTATTCAGCCCCAATCTGTTCCTCCTCTGGGGATGGAGAGCATTGTTCATCCTAAGTCCTTCAGAGTTGTCTTGGATGCTTGTATTGCTTAGAATAACTAAATCATTCACAGCTGATCATCCTACAACATTGCTGGTGCTTAGTACATAGTATATGTCACTTTGTCAGGTCTGACCAGGTCATTCACTCCCCTACTCAATGAGCTCTCTAGTGCCTCCAGAATCAAATATCAAATGCCCTTCATAACCTGGGCCCTTCCTCCCTTTTCAGTCTAATTATACCTCATTCTGCTCTGGCCTCCTGGCTGTTCTTTGCACACAACCTTTGAAGCTCACCCTGCGCCTTTTCATCGGCAGCGGAAACCCTCCATGCTCAGAGTGCTCTCCTTCCAGTCTCAGCCTTTCCCAGTGTCCTCTAATCCCAGTGCCTTCACTCTGTGACTGTCCCTAATTTCTCTATCTTGACCTTGCTTTGTACCTATTTGCCTGCCATGAGACTGGGAGCTCTTCAAGGCCAGGGACTGTCTTTTGCCTCTTTTGTAGCCCTGGCACTTAGCACAGGGCCCAGTTCATGGTAGATGCTTAGCAGATGCTTGCTAATTTGACATTCCTTACTGGAAGCATAGACTTCCTCATCCGCAGAACCCCCTGTCCACCTTCCCCAGACTAGATGCTAAATGCCCAGGGCCCCTGAGAGTTGCCTACCTTTCTCCTAGCAGGAGGAGGGCAGATTATTAATTGTTCTGTTCCCAGATCATCAGCTCCCTGACGCCCAGTTGCTGGGAACAAGTTGGAGAGGCTCCTGCCCATCCTTCTTGACCTTGGCCCAGATGACATTTATGGGTATTTTCCTTCTCTCCCAGAATGCTCCTGGCCTTATCGCAGGGACTTGGCCTATGCTCTAGCTAGATCATTGGTATCCCCAATTCAAATCACCTGTCTGCTTTCCTTCCCCTTGGGCAGGGTTTACAGGACCCAAGCCTTACCTGATCTCGCAACTGGAACGAGGACAGATGCTGTGGACTCTGGATCTTCAGGGAACAGAGGCTATTGAAGCCAGAAGAGGCACGTGGCCAGGTGAGCTAGAACCAAAAGTTTGTATGTTCCAGGCAGGTGCCAGGCAAATGAAGATCCCTTTTCCCTCCGCCTCTACTTATTGTCCTTCCTCTCTCATCCCTGAGATCTTCTCCTCGGTCCTCTTCATCTCTTTTTCCCTTTTCTTCTTCCTTATCACCTCTGACTTGGTCATTTTCATGAAATCTGGGCTCTGCCACTTACTTCCCATGTGACCTTGGGCAAATCACTGAACCTCTTGGACTTGACTTTTCCCAGCAGTAAAAAAAGAGGGTTGGACAAGATGACCTCTGAGGTTCTTTCCAACCTTAAAGCCTGTTGTCCTGTGACCATTGTCCAAGTCATGGCTCCTGCTGTGTGACCTTGGGCAAGTCACTGAACTTATCTGATCTTCAACTGTAAAATGGGAATTATCATCACTTTTCGTTGCTGTGGAGTGGTATGTCCTCTTGCTTTGGGTTCCCTTGTCACTCCTCCCTCAGCTCCTCATTTCTGAGCTCACCTCTCCCACCTAAATTGTAAAGGTGTCCATTTCCCAATGGAAAATTGGGAAGGCTATGTACTTCTCCTTCCTCCTTGCCCTTTATGCACCCTGGCCTGGGAATCTTGATGACATATATCCCTTCCCTTTGTCATTTCAGATGGAAGGACTGAAAGCAAGGAATCTACACCAAAGTCAGGCATTCCTCAAGGTCACCTGTTTACAGAGGGCCAACAAGACCACATTAACAGGGCCACATCCAGGCACGTGGCTGCTGCTCTTAGGTCGATCTCCACAGCCAGATGTCAGAGAGAAAACAAACCTGAAGAAGCAGAGCCTTCCAGAGAGGGTGACCTGAATGGGGAGAACCAGAATTGCAATGTTAGGCAAAAGTTGGAGCTTCCCAGGAATCAGACTGTCCCTCATGGAGAGAAGTCCTATGAATGTGATGAATGTGGGAAAGCCTTCAGGTGGAAATCAATGCTCATCCTCCACCTTCGAATTCACAGTGGAGAGAAACCTTACGTATGTAACGAATGTGGGAAAGCCTTCAGTCGGAGCTCAGATCTGACTAACCATAAGAGAATTCATAGAGGAGAGAAGCCTTATGAATGTAATGTGTGTGGGAAAACGTTCACGTGGAGCTCGAACCTTATTAACCACAAGAGAATACACAGTGGAGAAAGGCCTTACGAATGTAATATCTGTGGGAAATCATTCACTCAGGGTTCAATCCTAATAAAGCACCACAGGATTCACAGTGGAGAGAAGCCCTATGAATGTAATGAATGTGGGAAAGCCTTCAGCCAGAAAGGGAACCTTCTTAATCATCAGAAAATTCATACCAGAAAAATCATCGTTGTGAGCCCTATGCGCATAATAAATATGGCCAGTCTGTGAATGAAGCTGCTAGTTTTGTTCCACTTGGGGTCAGGATACTGACAGACAGACCAGATAAAGGAGTCCTCCCATGGGTGCTAGGGCCCAGATCCGGGGCAGGCACCTTCTAGACCAAGAAGTACCTCCAGTCTCCTCTTTTTACATCTCTCAGCCAAGGAATACCTGTTCATTTATTCTGATAAATGTCCTTCCCTTCCTCCAATAGGATCCTTGAGTTGGAACTCTCCATGCCTTTAGCCTAGATTGCCTTTGTCAAACTTGGCCCCAGTGCTAATTAGATCTCAGGCCAAAGCCACAGGTCTGGAGATATCACAGATGTCTCAGCAAGCCTCATTTGCCTCCCAAAATGTAGGTGAATTGGCCCCAATATTTTGCTCACAAAGATCCATCGGGGAAGGCAAAGAAGGAAATGTTTTCTCTTTGGTATTTAGCATTGAGATCTGTAGTAAGCCCCTTTCCCTTCCCATCTGTAAATAGAGATAACAGTATTTCCTTTGGCTGCCTCTCAGGGCTGTACTTAGGAAGGTGCTTTGCAAACCTTAAAGTGGTAGAGAAATGGGAGGGGGGCAGTTGTTTTCTGTTTTAAAAATTTTCATTAAATTGTAGTCTCCTTCCCACCCACTCCCACTTTTGAGAACAAAGGAACAAAACCGTCGTGACCCATACGCACAGTCAATCAAAACACAGCAGAATTGCTGCAACATGTCCTCTGTCTGCGTGTCCCTGGAGGTGTGCAGCCGACTCCATCATGGGGCCTGTGGATGCTGCTTGGTTACAGCGTTGAGCACAGTGCCTGACTCTTTACAGGATCGTGGTTATTGTAGAAAGTGTCCTCCTGGTTCTGCTCACTTCACTCTGCATCAGTTTGTAAGGACTTTGTAGGTTTCTCCAGAACCATCCTTTGTCATTTCCTACAGTATAATAATAGAACAGTATTCATAAAGAGAGATCATTTAGTCCAAATCCCTTATTTTTCAGATGTGAAAATGGAGGCTCATGGAAGGGAAGTGACTTGCCCAGGAACACTAGGGAGTCAGTGAGCAAAGGGCACAGAAGAAGAGAAATCCCTGCTCTTCCATTCAGCAAGTGCTCCTTGGCTGCCTCCTGCTGGGCCCTGATGAGATACAGCCAGAAATCAGAGACTCTCCTCAGTGAGCTCACAGTCTAGCCAGGGGAGAGATGGGACAGATACAAGGGCCTGAGTGAGGAATCCCTCCCCTTCTGCAGTTCAAGGATCCCTTTCATCTGGAGCCCACAGCTGCTCCCCAGGTGTGTGCCTAGCAGAAAACGTCCCTTTCCCAGAAGCCTCCATTGGATCATTTCTTCCAAAAGAGGAGCACGCAGCTCTTTTCTGCATTTCCCCCATTGCTTAGCATGACAGGGAACCCACTTAATGAAGGACTCAAAGACAAAGCCTAATCTCATCCATGACTCCTTTCTCCATGGTTCCAGATGGAATCACATTCATAAACCATAACTTCTTCAGCCATTTCCTAATTTAAGGGCACCCCCTCAGTTTCCATTTCTTTGCCATCACAAAAAGGAGCTGCTGTAAATGTTTTTGTCCACATGGGTTCCTTTCCTCTTTGTTCTCGTATAGCTCCAGTGGTGATAACACTGGGTCAATGAAGGGCATGCATGGTTTAGTAGCTGTTAGTGGTATAGGGGATCGTGTTGGACCTGGAGTCAGGGATCCAATCTTCCAGTCTTTCTAGCTGTACTGCCAAGTCACTCAGCCCTAGTTTCCTCATCAGTAAAGTAGGGATGAAGGTAAGAAATTCCAGGCTTGTAAAGTGCTTTATAAACCCTGAAGCCCAAGTAACTCTAGCTAGGATTGTTTGGGGGGTGGGGGGTATAGGCTCCAAATTGATTTCCAGAATGGCTTCACTAGCAGTGGGATCATAAGCCCCTCATGTCACCCTGTTTGCCTCAACTCTTCATCTACAAGATGAGCTGGAAAAGGAAATGACAAACCACTTCAGTATCTCTGCCAAGAAAATCTCCAATAGGGTCACAGAGAGTTGGACAGGGCTGAAACTACTGAACACCTACAAAAAACTCTTCAATATTGACCACTTTGGTCCTCTCTCATCTTTGCCAGGGTCAGAGCAGAGGTTTCCAAGGCGACAAGTAGGGAAGGCTCCACCTTCTCTGTATACTGGGTTAGGCAGGGAGAACGGAGTGCACACCACCAAGACACTAGGCCTCCATGGCTGCCTGGAGCATCACCGGAAGTTCGCCTACAGAGGCAGAAAAGCAGGCCCAGTACAGGAGGGATTCAGGAGTACTTCCGGTAGTGTCACTGCTTTCCCAGGTTTTGTGCGTGAGCCTGTGAAGCTCCTCAGAGGGGCATAGGCTGATGGCTGGAGCTCTCTAGGGTCTGGCTCTGGCTCCCCTCTCCCTCCTTCCTGTTCCCTGCCATAGTGCTGCCCAGCCGCACCTGTGCAGATGTGCTCTGTTCCTCCAACCTGTGCCAACTTGGCGAGTCCTGAGAGTCCCTCGATCTACAGATTTGGGCTGTGATGGTTGTCGAGGCCAGCTGTAGGCCCCCAGAGCCGCAGCAACAGCAACCACATGGGAGGCCAGGGCCCTGAGCTGGTGCTCAATTATTTATGGAGAGAGGAAAACCAAGGCCCAGGTTGAAGGTCAGGAAGCCCTCAGCTTCAACTGTTCACACATGACTCTGAGCCTCCATGCCCACCTCTGGAAAGTCATAGAGCTGGCTAGGATGGCTTTGATCTGGTCAGTAGAGGCTTAGCACAGACCTGGGCACTGGGGGGAAGGGACAAACATGCTGTAGAAGCACATACACGCTACCAACTGTTAAGTGACTACTATGTGCTAGGCCCAGGAAGATATGGAACAAAGCAGTTCTTGTCCTACAGAGCTTACAGGGATGACCAAGGGAAAGCAACAAGAATGGGTGTCTGTACATGTTTGAACACATGCCGCACACAGAAAACGCAGACAAGGCAGAAGTGAACTTGGGGGGAGCCTGGGGGACAAAGAAAGGCCTCTTGAAGATGTGATGCTTGGGTTTCTGTCTTCAAGTAAACCAGGGATTCCAAGGCCCAAGTGAAGAGGGATCATAGGGAAAGGCCCATGGAGAAAGGAGATGACGTGTTGGGTGTGATAAACATCTGCTCTAAATGTCAACAAGAGGAGTGAGGAGTGCAGCCTAGCCATCCCATTCATCTCCTGCCTCAAAGCTCTTCCCCACTTCAATCCATCCTTCACTCCAGGGGTCTACCATGGCCCCTTACCCTCCCCTTACACTCCACTGGCTCTGTGTTACCCCCCCCCCCAGTCAAATAAAAAAATGCTACTCTTGGTATTTAAAACCTTTCGCAACTTGACCCCTTCCTACCTTTCCAATTTTTTAACATTTTATTCTGCACTACTTACTCTATAATCCAGTCACCTTGGCCTACTTCCTGTTCCTCACCCATGATATTCCATTTCCAGTCTCCATACCTTTGACTGTCTCCCCTGCCTAGAATGTTCTCTCTCCTCTCCCCCCCACCTTCTAGTCTCAGCTCAAATATCTCTGACATGAATGTTAAATCGTCCAGGACAAATGATTACCACAAAAAGAGGGGGTATTACGTATTAAAGGGGTTTTGTTTTTAAAGGTGCAGCTCAAATGCTGCCTTCCTCAGGAAGCCTTTCCTGCTCCCCTCCCCCCAGCTGCTAGTGCCTTCCCTCTGAGATAGTCTTCCATTCACATTTCAGAAGGGAGAGAACACGGCCAGCGACACCACCTGTTGGTGCAGCACAGAGGCTGAGGAAGATGAGGACTGAGGGGAAAAAGCAGATCTGATCATTAAGGGACCCTTGTTCACTTTGAAGAAAACAGTTTCCTTTCAGTGATGACGGTCTGTTAAAGGATTTTTAAAGATGGACAAGATGAGCATATTTGAAGGCAGTAAGGAGGGAACCAGTAGACTGGGGAGAGGTTGAAGATTTGAGAAGAGACAGTGCTAGAGAAGGTGGGAAAGGGCAGGGATTACCATGAAAAGGAGTTGAAACTTTACATGGAAGGATTCTAGGATTTAAAGATAGAAAGGAACATAGAGATCATTTCATCCAAACCCCTTATTTTTCAGATGTGAAAATGGAGGTTCATGGAAGGGAAGTGACTTGCCCAGGAACACTAGGGAGTCAGTGAGCAAAGGGCACAGAAGAAGAGAAATCCCTGCTCTTCCATTCAGCAAGTGCTCCTTGGCTGCCTCCTGCTGGGCCCTGATGAGATACAGCCAGAAATCAGAGACTCTCCTCAGTGAGCTCACAGTCTAGCCAGGGGAGAGATGGGACAGATACAAGGGCCTGAGTGAGGAATCCCTCCCCTTCTGCAGTTCAAGGATCCCTTTCATCTGGAGCCCACAGCTGCTCCCCAGGTGTGTGCCTAGCAGAAAACGTCCCTTTCCCAGAAGCCTCCATTGGATCATTTCTTCCAAAAGAGGAGCACGCAGCTCTTTTCTGCATTTCCCCCATTGCTTAGCATGACAGGGAACCCACTTAATGAAGGACTCAAAGACAAAGCCTAATCTCATCCATGACTCCTTTCTCCATGGTTCCAGATGGAATCACATTCATAAACCATAACTTCTTCAGCCATTTCCTAATTTAAGGGCACCCCCTCAGTTTCCATTTCTTTGCCATCACAAAAAGGAGCTGCTGTAAATGTTTTTGTCCACATGGGTTCCTTTCCTCTTTGTTCTCGTATAGCTCCAGTGGTGATAACACTGGGTCAATGAAGGGCATGCATGGTTTAGTAGCTGTTAGTGGTATAGGGGATCGTGTTGGACCTGGAGTCAGGGATCCAATCTTCCAGTCTTTCTAGCTGTACTGCCAAGTCACTCAGCCCTAGTTTCCTCATCAGTAAAGTAGGGATGAAGGTAAGAAATTCCAGGCTTGTAAAGTGCTTTATAAACCCTGAAGCCCAAGTAACTCTAGCTAGGATTGTTTGGGGGGTGGGGGGTATAGGCTCCAAATTGATTTCCAGAATGGCTTCACTAGCAGTGGGATCATAAGCCCCTCATGTCACCCTGTTTGCCTCAACTCTTCATCTACAAGATGAGCTGGAAAAGGAAATGACAAACCACTTCAGTATCTCTGCCAAGAAAATCTCCAATAGGGTCACAGAGAGTTGGACAGGGCTGAAACTACTGAACACCTACAAAAAACTCTTCAATATTGACCACTTTGGTCCTCTCTCATCTTTGCCAGGGTCAGAGCAGAGGTTTCCAAGGCGACAAGTAGGGAAGGCTCCACCTTCTCTGTATACTGGGTTAGGCAGGGAGAACGGAGTGCACACCACCAAGACACTAGGCCTCCATGGCTGCCTGGAGCATCACCGGAAGTTCGCCTACAGAGGCAGAAAAGCAGGCCCAGTACAGGAGGGATTCAGGAGTACTTCCGGTAGTGTCACTGCTTTCCCAGGTTTTGTGCGTGAGCCTGTGAAGCTCCTCAGAGGGGCATAGGCTGATGGCTGGAGCTCTCTAGGGTCTGGCTCTGGCTCCCCTCTCCCTCCTTCCTGTTCCCTGCCATAGTGCTGCCCAGCCGCACCTGTGCAGATGTGCTCTGTTCCTCCAACCTGTGCCAACTTGGCGAGTCCTGAGAGTCCCTCGATCTACAGATTTGGGCTGTGATGGTTGTCGAGGCCAGCTGTAGGCCCCCAGAGCCGCAGCAACAGCAACCACATGGGAGGCCAGGGCCCTGAGCTGGTGCTCAATTATTTATGGAGAGAGGAAAACCAAGGCCCAGGTTGAAGGTCAGGAAGCCCTCAGCTTCAACTGTTCACACATGACTCTGAGCCTCCATGCCCACCTCTGGAAAGTCATAGAGCTGGCTAGGATGGCTTTGATCTGGTCAGTAGAGGCTTAGCACAGACCTGGGCACTGGGGGGAAGGGACAAACATGCTGTAGAAGCACATACACGCTACCAACTGTTAAGTGACTACTATGTGCTAGGCCCAGGAAGATATGGAACAAAGCAGTTCTTGTCCTACAGAGCTTACAGGGATGACCAAGGGAAAGCAACAAGAATGGGTGTCTGTACATGTTTGAACACATGCCGCACACAGAAAACGCAGACAAGGCAGAAGTGAACTTGGGGGGAGCCTGGGGGACAAAGAAAGGCCTCTTGAAGATGTGATGCTTGGGTTTCTGTCTTCAAGTAAACCAGGGATTCCAAGGCCCAAGTGAAGAGGGATCATAGGGAAAGGCCCATGGAGAAAGGAGATGACGTGTTGGGTGTGATAAACATCTGCTCTAAATGTCAACAAGAGGAGTGAGGAGTGCAGCCTAGCCATCCCATTCATCTCCTGCCTCAAAGCTCTTCCCCACTTCAATCCATCCTTCACTCCAGGGGTCTACCATGGCCCCTTACCCTCCCCTTACACTCCACTGGCTCTGTGTTACCCCCCCCCCCAGTCAAATAAAAAAATGCTACTCTTGGTATTTAAAACCTTTCGCAACTTGACCCCTTCCTACCTTTCCAATTTTTTAACATTTTATTCTGCACTACTTACTCTATAATCCAGTCACCTTGGCCTACTTCCTGTTCCTCACCCATGATATTCCATTTCCAGTCTCCATACCTTTGACTGTCTCCCCTGCCTAGAATGTTCTCTCTCCTCTCCCCCCCACCTTCTAGTCTCAGCTCAAATATCTCTGACATGAATGTTAAATCGTCCAGGACAAATGATTACCACAAAAAGAGGGGGTATTACGTATTAAAGGGGTTTTGTTTTTAAAGGTGCAGCTCAAATGCTGCCTTCCTCAGGAAGCCTTTCCTGCTCCCCTCCCCCCAGCTGCTAGTGCCTTCCCTCTGAGATAGTCTTCCATTCACATTTCAGAAGGGAGAGAACACGGCCAGCGACACCACCTGTTGGTGCAGCACAGAGGCTGAGGAAGATGAGGACTGAGGGGAAAAAGCAGATCTGATCATTAAGGGACCCTTGTTCACTTTGAAGAAAACAGTTTCCTTTCAGTGATGACGGTCTGTTAAAGGATTTTTAAAGATGGACAAGATGAGCATATTTGAAGGCAGTAAGGAGGGAACCAGTAGACTGGGGAGAGGTTGAAGATTTGAGAAGAGACAGTGCTAGAGAAGGTGGGAAAGGGCAGGGATTACCATGAAAAGGAGTTGAAACTTTACATGGAAGGATTCTAGGATTTAAAGATAGAAAGGAACATAGAGATCATTTCATCCAAACCCCTTATTTTTCAGATGTGAAAATGGAGGTTCATGGAAGGGAAGTGACTTGCCCAGGAACACTAGGGAGTCAGTGAGCAAAGGGCACAGAAGAAGAGAAATCCCTGCTCTTCCATTCAGCAAGTGCTCCTTGGCTGCCTCCTGCTGGGCCCTGATGAGATACAGCCAGAAATCAGAGACTCTCCTCAGTGAGCTCACAGTCTAGCCAGGGGAGAGATGGGACAGATACAAGGGCCTGAGTGAGGAATCCCTCCCCTTCTGCAGTTCAAGGATCCCTTTCATCTGGAGCCCACAGCTGCTCCCCAGGTGTGTGCCTAGCAGAAAACGTCCCTTTCCCAGAAGCCTCCATTGGATCATTTCTTCCAAAAGAGGAGCACGCAGCTCTTTTCTGCATTTCCCCCATTGCTTAGCATGACAGGGAACCCACTTAATGAAGGACTCAAAGACAAAGCCTAATCTCATCCATGACTCCTTTCTCCATGGTTCCAGATGGAATCACATTCATAAACCATAACTTCTTCAGCCATTTCCTAATTTAAGGGCACCCCCTCAGTTTCCATTTCTTTGCCATCACAAAAAGGAGCTGCTGTAAATGTTTTTGTCCACATGGGTTCCTTTCCTCTTTGTTCTCGTATAGCTCCAGTGGTGATAACACTGGGTCAATGAAGGGCATGCATGGTTTAGTAGCTGTTAGTGGTATAGGGGATCGTGTTGGACCTGGAGTCAGGGATCCAATCTTCCAGTCTTTCTAGCTGTACTGCCAAGTCACTCAGCCCTAGTTTCCTCATCAGTAAAGTAGGGATGAAGGTAAGAAATTCCAGGCTTGTAAAGTGCTTTATAAACCCTGAAGCCCAAGTAACTCTAGCTAGGATTGTTTGGGGGGTGGGGGGTATAGGCTCCAAATTGATTTCCAGAATGGCTTCACTAGCAGTGGGATCATAAGCCCCTCATGTCACCCTGTTTGCCTCAACTCTTCATCTACAAGATGAGCTGGAAAAGGAAATGACAAACCACTTCAGTATCTCTGCCAAGAAAATCTCCAATAGGGTCACAGAGAGTTGGACAGGGCTGAAACTACTGAACACCTACAAAAAACTCTTCAATATTGACCACTTTGGTCCTCTCTCATCTTTGCCAGGGTCAGAGCAGAGGTTTCCAAGGCGACAAGTAGGGAAGGCTCCACCTTCTCTGTATACTGGGTTAGGCAGGGAGAACGGAGTGCACACCACCAAGACACTAGGCCTCCATGGCTGCCTGGAGCATCACCGGAAGTTCGCCTACAGAGGCAGAAAAGCAGGCCCAGTACAGGAGGGATTCAGGAGTACTTCCGGTAGTGTCACTGCTTTCCCAGGTTTTGTGCGTGAGCCTGTGAAGCTCCTCAGAGGGGCATAGGCTGATGGCTGGAGCTCTCTAGGGTCTGGCTCTGGCTCCCCTCTCCCTCCTTCCTGTTCCCTGCCATAGTGCTGCCCAGCCGCACCTGTGCAGATGTGCTCTGTTCCTCCAACCTGTGCCAGCTTGGCGAGTCCTGAGAGTCCCTCGATCTACAGATTTGGGCTGTGATGGTTGTCGAGGCCAGCTGTAGGCCCCCAGAGCCGCAGCAACAGCAACCACATGGGAGGCCAGGGCCCTGAGCTGGTGCTCAATTATTTATGGAGAGAGGAAAACCAAGGCCCAGGTTGAAGGTCAGGAAGCCCTCAGCTTCAACTGTTCACACATGACTCTGAGCCTCCATGCCCACCTCTGGAAAGTCATAGAGCTGGCTAGGATGGCTTTGATCTGGTCAGTAGAGGCTTAGCACAGACCTGGGCACTGGGGGGAAGGGACAAACATGCTGTAGAAGCACATACACGCTACCAACTGTTAAGTGACTACTATGTGCTAGGCCCAGGAAGATATGGAACAAAGCAGTTCTTGTCCTACAGAGCTTACAGGGATGACCAAGGGAAAGCAACAAGAATGGGTGTCTGTACATGTTTGAACACATGCCGCACACAGAAAACGCAGACAAGGCAGAAGTGAACTTGGGGGGAGCCTGGGGGACAAAGAAAGGCCTCTTGAAGATGTGATGCTTGGGTTTCTGTCTTCAAGTAAACCAGGGATTCCAAGGCCCAAGTGAAGAGGGATCATAGGGAAAGGCCCATGGAGAAAGGAGATGACGTGTTGGGTGTGATAAACATCTGCTCTAAATGTCAACAAGAGGAGTGAGGAGTGCAGCCTAGCCATCCCATTCATCTCCTGCCTCAAAGCTCTTCCCCACTTCAATCCATCCTTCACTCCAGGGGTCTACCATGGCCCCTTACCCTCCCCTTACACTCCACTGGCTCTGTGTTACCCCCCCCCCCAGTCAAATAAAAAAATGCTACTCTTGGTATTTAAAACCTTTCGCAACTTGACCCCTTCCTACCTTTCCAATTTTTTAACATTTTATTCTGCACTACTTACTCTATAATCCAGTCACCTTGGCCTACTTCCTGTTCCTCACCCATGATATTCCATTTCCAGTCTCCATACCTTTGACTGTCTCCCCTGCCTAGAATGTTCTCTCTCCTCTCCCCCCCACCTTCTAGTCTCAGCTCAAATATCTCTGACATGAATGTTAAATCGTCCAGGACAAATGATTACCACAAAAAGAGGGGGTATTACGTATTAAAGGGGTTTTGTTTTTAAAGGTGCAGCTCAAATGCTGCCTTCCTCAGGAAGCCTTTCCTGCTCCCCTCCCCCCAGCTGCTAGTGCCTTCCCTCTGAGATAGTCTTCCATTCACATTTCAGAAGGGAGAGAACACGGCCAGCGACACCACCTGTTGGTGCAGCACAGAGGCTGAGGAAGATGAGGACTGAGGGGAAAAAGCAGATCTGATCATTAAGGGACCCTTGTTCACTTTGAAGAAAACAGTTTCCTTTCAGTGATGACGGTCTGTTAAAGGATTTTTAAAGATGGACAAGATGAGCATATTTGAAGGCAGTAAGGAGGGAACCAGTAGACTGGGGAGAGGTTGAAGATTTGAGAAGAGACAGTGCTAGAGAAGGTGGGAAAGGGCAGGGATTACCATGAAAAGGAGTTGAAACTTTACATGGAAGGATTCTAGGATTTAAAGATAGAAAGGAACATAGAGATCATTTCATCCAAACCCCTTATTTTTCAGATGTGAAAATGGAGGTTCATGGAAGGGAAGTGACTTGCCCAGGAACACTAGGGAGTCAGTGAGCAAAGGGCACAGAAGAAGAGAAATCCCTGCTCTTCCATTCAGCAAGTGCTCCTTGGCTGCCTCCTGCTGGGCCCTGATGAGATACAGCCAGAAATCAGAGACTCTCCTCAGTGAGCTCACAGTCTAGCCAGGGGAGAGATGGGACAGATACAAGGGCCTGA
Source organism: Notamacropus eugenii (assembly GCF_028372415.1). Classification (NCBI taxonomy): domain Eukaryota; kingdom Metazoa; phylum Chordata; class Mammalia; order Diprotodontia; family Macropodidae; genus Notamacropus; species Notamacropus eugenii. The sequence continues at coordinate 98,059,763 of NC_092879.1, read as the reverse complement.
GTGAGGAATCCCTCCCCTTCTGCAGTTCAAGGATCCCTTTCATCTGGAGCCCACAGCTGCTCCCCAGGTGTGTGCCTAGCAGAAAACGTCCCTTTCCCAGAAGCCTCCATTGGATCATTTCTTCCAAAAGAGGAGCACGCAGCTCTTTTCTGCATTTCCCCCATTGCTTAGCATGACAGGGAACCCACTTAATGAAGGACTCAAAGACAAAGCCTAATCTCATCCATGACTCCTTTCTCCATGGTTCCAGATGGAATCACATTCATAAACCATAACTTCTTCAGCCATTTCCTAATTTAAGGGCACCCCCTCAGTTTCCATTTCTTTGCCATCACAAAAAGGAGCTGCTGTAAATGTTTTTGTCCACATGGGTTCCTTTCCTCTTTGTTCTCGTATAGCTCCAGTGGTGATAACACTGGGTCAATGAAGGGCATGCATGGTTTAGTAGCTGTTAGTGGTATAGGGGATCGTGTTGGACCTGGAGTCAGGGATCCAATCTTCCAGTCTTTCTAGCTGTACTGCCAAGTCACTCAGCCCTAGTTTCCTCATCAGTAAAGTAGGGATGAAGGTAAGAAATTCCAGGCTTGTAAAGTGCTTTATAAACCCTGAAGCCCAAGTAACTCTAGCTAGGATTGTTTGGGGGGTGGGGGGTATAGGCTCCAAATTGATTTCCAGAATGGCTTCACTAGCAGTGGGATCATAAGCCCCTCATGTCACCCTGTTTGCCTCAACTCTTCATCTACAAGATGAGCTGGAAAAGGAAATGACAAACCACTTCAGTATCTCTGCCAAGAAAATCTCCAATAGGGTCACAGAGAGTTGGACAGGGCTGAAACTACTGAACACCTACAAAAAACTCTTCAATATTGACCACTTTGGTCCTCTCTCATCTTTGCCAGGGTCAGAGCAGAGGTTTCCAAGGCGACAAGTAGGGAAGGCTCCACCTTCTCTGTATACTGGGTTAGGCAGGGAGAACGGAGTGCACACCACCAAGACACTAGGCCTCCATGGCTGCCTGGAGCATCACCGGAAGTTCGCCTACAGAGGCAGAAAAGCAGGCCCAGTACAGGAGGGATTCAGGAGTACTTCCGGTAGTGTCACTGCTTTCCCAGGTTTTGTGCGTGAGCCTGTGAAGCTCCTCAGAGGGGCATAGGCTGATGGCTGGAGCTCTCTAGGGTCTGGCTCTGGCTCCCCTCTCCCTCCTTCCTGTTCCCTGCCATAGTGCTGCCCAGCCGCACCTGTGCAGATGTGCTCTGTTCCTCCAACCTGTGCCAGCTTGGCGAGTCCTGAGAGTCCCTCGATCTACAGATTTGGGCTGTGATGGTTGTCGAGGCCAGCTGTAGGCCCCCAGAGCCGCAGCAACAGCAACCACATGGGAGGCCAGGGCCCTGAGCTGGTGCTCAATTATTTATGGAGAGAGGAAAACCAAGGCCCAGGTTGAAGGTCAGGAAGCCCTCAGCTTCAACTGTTCACACATGACTCTGAGCCTCCATGCCCACCTCTGGAAAGTCATAGAGCTGGCTAGGATGGCTTTGATCTGGTCAGTAGAGGCTTAGCACAGACCTGGGCACTGGGGGGAAGGGACAAACATGCTGTAGAAGCACATACACGCTACCAACTGTTAAGTGACTACTATGTGCTAGGCCCAGGAAGATATGGAACAAAGCAGTTCTTGTCCTACAGAGCTTACAGGGATGACCAAGGGAAAGCAACAAGAATGGGTGTCTGTACATGTTTGAACACATGCCGCACACAGAAAACGCAGACAAGGCAGAAGTGAACTTGGGGGGAGCCTGGGGGACAAAGAAAGGCCTCTTGAAGATGTGATGCTTGGGTTTCTGTCTTCAAGTAAACCAGGGATTCCAAGGCCCAAGTGAAGAGGGATCATAGGGAAAGGCCCATGGAGAAAGGAGATGACGTGTTGGGTGTGATAAACATCTGCTCTAAATGTCAACAAGAGGAGTGAGGAGTGCAGCCTAGCCATCCCATTCATCTCCTGCCTCAAAGCTCTTCCCCACTTCAATCCATCCTTCACTCCAGGGGTCTACCATGGCCCCTTACCCTCCCCTTACACTCCACTGGCTCTGTGTTACCCCCCCCCCCAGTCAAATAAAAAAATGCTACTCTTGGTATTTAAAACCTTTCGCAACTTGACCCCTTCCTACCTTTCCAATTTTTTAACATTTTATTCTGCACTACTTACTCTATAATCCAGTCACCTTGGCCTACTTCCTGTTCCTCACCCATGATATTCCATTTCCAGTCTCCATACCTTTGACTGTCTCCCCTGCCTAGAATGTTCTCTCTCCTCTCCCCCCCACCTTCTAGTCTCAGCTCAAATATCTCTGACATGAATGTTAAATCGTCCAGGACAAATGATTACCACAAAAAGAGGGGGTATTACGTATTAAAGGGGTTTTGTTTTTAAAGGTGCAGCTCAAATGCTGCCTTCCTCAGGAAGCCTTTCCTGCTCCCCTCCCCCCAGCTGCTAGTGCCTTCCCTCTGAGATAGTCTTCCATTCACATTTCAGAAGGGAGAGAACACGGCCAGCGACACCACCTGTTGGTGCAGCACAGAGGCTGAGGAAGATGAGGACTGAGGGGAAAAAGCAGATCTGATCATTAAGGGACCCTTGTTCACTTTGAAGAAAACAGTTTCCTTTCAGTGATGACGGTCTGTTAAAGGATTTTTAAAGATGGACAAGATGAGCATATTTGAAGGCAGTAAGGAGGGAACCAGTAGACTGGGGAGAGGTTGAAGATTTGAGAAGAGACAGTGCTAGAGAAGGTGGGAAAGGGCAGGGATTACCATGAAAAGGAGTTGAAACTTTACATGGAAGGATTCTAGGATTTAAAGATAGAAAGGAACATAGAGATCATTTCATCCAAACCCCTTATTTTTCAGATGTGAAAATGGAGGTTCATGGAAGGGAAGTGACTTGCCCAGGAACACTAGGGAGTCAGTGAGCAAAGGGCACAGAAGAAGAGAAATCCCTGCTCTTCCATTCAGCAAGTGCTCCTTGGCTGCCTCCTGCTGGGCCCTGATGAGATACAGCCAGAAATCAGAGACTCTCCTCAGTGAGCTCACAGTCTAGCCAGGGGAGAGATGGGACAGATACAAGGGCCTGAGTGAGGAATCCCTCCCCTTCTGCAGTTCAAGGATCCCTTTCATCTGGAGCCCACAGCTGCTCCCCAGGTGTGTGCCTAGCAGAAAACGTCCCTTTCCCAGAAGCCTCCATTGGATCATTTCTTCCAAAAGAGGAGCACGCAGCTCTTTTCTGCATTTCCCCCATTGCTTAGCATGACAGGGAACCCACTTAATGAAGGACTCAAAGACAAAGCCTAATCTCATCCATGACTCCTTTCTCCATGGTTCCAGATGGAATCACATTCATAAACCATAACTTCTTCAGCCATTTCCTAATTTAAGGGCACCCCCTCAGTTTCCATTTCTTTGCCATCACAAAAAGGAGCTGCTGTAAATGTTTTTGTCCACATGGGTTCCTTTCCTCTTTGTTCTCGTATAGCTCCAGTGGTGATAACACTGGGTCAATGAAGGGCATGCATGGTTTAGTAGCTGTTAGTGGTATAGGGGATCGTGTTGGACCTGGAGTCAGGGATCCAATCTTCCAGTCTTTCTAGCTGTACTGCCAAGTCACTCAGCCCTAGTTTCCTCATCAGTAAAGTAGGGATGAAGGTAAGAAATTCCAGGCTTGTAAAGTGCTTTATAAACCCTGAAGCCCAAGTAACTCTAGCTAGGATTGTTTGGGGGGTGGGGGGTATAGGCTCCAAATTGATTTCCAGAATGGCTTCACTAGCAGTGGGATCATAAGCCCCTCATGTCACCCTGTTTGCCTCAACTCTTCATCTACAAGATGAGCTGGAAAAGGAAATGACAAACCACTTCAGTATCTCTGCCAAGAAAATCTCCAATAGGGTCACAGAGAGTTGGACAGGGCTGAAACTACTGAACACCTACAAAAAACTCTTCAATATTGACCACTTTGGTCCTCTCTCATCTTTGCCAGGGTCAGAGCAGAGGTTTCCAAGGCGACAAGTAGGGAAGGCTCCACCTTCTCTGTATACTGGGTTAGGCAGGGAGAACGGAGTGCACACCACCAAGACACTAGGCCTCCATGGCTGCCTGGAGCATCACCGGAAGTTCGCCTACAGAGGCAGAAAAGCAGGCCCAGTACAGGAGGGATTCAGGAGTACTTCCGGTAGTGTCACTGCTTTCCCAGGTTTTGTGCGTGAGCCTGTGAAGCTCCTCAGAGGGGCATAGGCTGATGGCTGGAGCTCTCTAGGGTCTGGCTCTGGCTCCCCTCTCCCTCCTTCCTGTTCCCTGCCATAGTGCTGCCCAGCCGCACCTGTGCAGATGTGCTCTGTTCCTCCAACCTGTGCCAGCTTGGCGAGTCCTGAGAGTCCCTCGATCTACAGATTTGGGCTGTGATGGTTGTCGAGGCCAGCTGTAGGCCCCCAGAGCCGCAGCAACAGCAACCACATGGGAGGCCAGGGCCCTGAGCTGGTGCTCAATTATTTATGGAGAGAGGAAAACCAAGGCCCAGGTTGAAGGTCAGGAAGCCCTCAGCTTCAACTGTTCACACATGACTCTGAGCCTCCATGCCCACCTCTGGAAAGTCATAGAGCTGGCTAGGATGGCTTTGATCTGGTCAGTAGAGGCTTAGCACAGACCTGGGCACTGGGGGGAAGGGACAAACATGCTGTAGAAGCACATACACGCTACCAACTGTTAAGTGACTACTATGTGCTAGGCCCAGGAAGATATGGAACAAAGCAGTTCTTGTCCTACAGAGCTTACAGGGATGACCAAGGGAAAGCAACAAGAATGGGTGTCTGTACATGTTTGAACACATGCCGCACACAGAAAACGCAGACAAGGCAGAAGTGAACTTGGGGGGAGCCTGGGGGACAAAGAAAGGCCTCTTGAAGATGTGATGCTTGGGTTTCTGTCTTCAAGTAAACCAGGGATTCCAAGGCCCAAGTGAAGAGGGATCATAGGGAAAGGCCCATGGAGAAAGGAGATGACGTGTTGGGTGTGATAAACATCTGCTCTAAATGTCAACAAGAGGAGTGAGGAGTGCAGCCTAGCCATCCCATTCATCTCCTGCCTCAAAGCTCTTCCCCACTTCAATCCATCCTTCACTCCAGGGGTCTACCATGGCCCCTTACCCTCCCCTTACACTCCACTGGCTCTGTGTTACCCCCCCCCCCAGTCAAATAAAAAAATGCTACTCTTGGTATTTAAAACCTTTCGCAACTTGACCCCTTCCTACCTTTCCAATTTTTTAACATTTTATTCTGCACTACTTACTCTATAATCCAGTCACCTTGGCCTACTTCCTGTTCCTCACCCATGATATTCCATTTCCAGTCTCCATACCTTTGACTGTCTCCCCTGCCTAGAATGTTCTCTCTCCTCTCCCCCCCACCTTCTAGTCTCAGCTCAAATATCTCTGACATGAATGTTAAATCGTCCAGGACAAATGATTACCACAAAAAGAGGGGGTATTACGTATTAAAGGGGTTTTGTTTTTAAAGGTGCAGCTCAAATGCTGCCTTCCTCAGGAAGCCTTTCCTGCTCCCCTCCCCCCAGCTGCTAGTGCCTTCCCTCTGAGATAGTCTTCCATTCACATTTCAGAAGGGAGAGAACACGGCCAGCGACACCACCTGTTGGTGCAGCACAGAGGCTGAGGAAGATGAGGACTGAGGGGAAAAAGCAGATCTGATCATTAAGGGACCCTTGTTCACTTTGAAGAAAACAGTTTCCTTTCAGTGATGACGGTCTGTTAAAGGATTTTTAAAGATGGACAAGATGAGCATATTTGAAGGCAGTAAGGAGGGAACCAGTAGACTGGGGAGAGGTTGAAGATTTGAGAAGAGACAGTGCTAGAGAAGGTGGGAAAGGGCAGGGATTACCATGAAAAGGAGTTGAAACTTTACATGGAAGGATTCTAGGATTTAAAGATAGAAAGGAACATAGAGATCATTTCATCCAAACCCCTTATTTTTCAGATGTGAAAATGGAGGTTCATGGAAGGGAAGTGACTTGCCCAGGAACACTAGGGAGTCAGTGAGCAAAGGGCACAGAAGAAGAGAAATCCCTGCTCTTCCATTCAGCAAGTGCTCCTTGGCTGCCTCCTGCTGGGCCCTGATGAGATACAGCCAGAAATCAGAGACTCTCCTCAGTGAGCTCACAGTCTAGCCAGGGGAGAGATGGGACAGATACAAGGGCCTGAGTGAGGAATCCCTCCCCTTCTGCAGTTCAAGGATCCCTTTCATCTGGAGCCCACAGCTGCTCCCCAGGTGTGTGCCTAGCAGAAAACGTCCCTTTCCCAGAAGCCTCCATTGGATCATTTCTTCCAAAAGAGGAGCACGCAGCTCTTTTCTGCATTTCCCCCATTGCTTAGCATGACAGGGAACCCACTTAATGAAGGACTCAAAGACAAAGCCAGATCTCATTCCTGGCTCCTTTCTCCTCCTTCATTGCCCCAGATGGAATCAGCACTCCAGAGAGCCATGGCCCAGGTGAGCCACCGTCCCCTCTTGCTTCATGGTCTGCTCCCTGCTCCCCTCTTTGTCCTCAGCATGTCCCCCTCGGGAGCCTCAGCTCATCGTGCTTTGTACACGCTCAGGATGCTGCTTCTTTGCTGTCTCCATGTGACTAATAATGAAGGTAATGTGAAGCACCTTGTTAGCATGGAGTCCAGAAGGATCTCAGCTTTGCTTTACACGCTGACCAATTAGTAAGTCACCTCACCTCCCTCCTCTGTACAGTGAGGCTACTGAACTCAGTGACCTTCCAGCCTTGAACATCTGATACTAGGATCCTGAGACCTAGGCCTGAGCCAGGCTCATCCGGCCAATTGGGACATTGCACTAGATGGCACGCAAGGACCGTAGGAGCTCCAAGGCCTGCATTCCTGTTACTTTCCCTGTGTGATTTTGTACAAGTAACTCCCCCCATTTCCTCAGCTATGAAATTCTGGTTATGCCTTTCTACACAGTTGAGCTGGCCCAGAGAAGGGCAGTGGCAGGGAGGTATGAGGAGAATGCTTCAGAAACTTTAAAGGCCTTCACACTGAATGCTATGGATGCAAATTCAAGAATCCCGCTAAAAGCTCTTTAGAGAAAAATGTGAGTTGTTAGGATGATGATATAAGTATATAATTGGATAATGTGCGTGTTTATCCTTTGTTGCTGAAGAAGACCGCGCCATCAGAGAAATGATGACATGACTTGCACTTGACTTTGAGTGAGGCAGGGCTGGGCAGGTCACCAGCCTCATTTCTCCTCCAGAACCATCTGAGTTCAGTGACCAGATATTCAACAGGATGACTGGAGATGACCCAGGATGAGGCAGTTGGGGTTAAGTGATTTGCCCAAGGTCACACAGCTAGTGAGTATCAAGTGTCTGAGGTGAGATTTGAACTCAGGTCCTCCTGACTCCTGCCCTGGTGCTCTATCCATCCACTGCACCACCTAGCTACCCCAAATGGATAATATAATATTGTCAGGAAAGTAACACAAATTTGTCAGGATGTTTGAAGGGCTCCAAAGTGCTCAGTGTAAGAGGTAATGGGATAAAGTTCGAGCCTTGGAGTCAGGGTGACCTCAGGAGTTCAGATCCCACCTCTCACAATGTGGGCACATCATTTTACCTTTTTGGACCTCTTTCCTCCCCTGCAGAATGAGGGCCATGATACTTTGGGCTGTTGTATGGTTCAGATGGGATCACGGTGGTAAAGTCTTTGTTCTGGTGCTTGTCTATTAATAACTGTGATAACCCCATGGGGGCTGTGTGCCACTGTAAGTTTGGAATAGCTTGAGCAGCCCCCATTCAATAGATTTTGTTTCTTTGAGGTAGGCAGGTCAAGTCATGTCATCCTCATGTAACAGATGACAAACTGGGACCCTGAGAAGTTGACTCAGTAAGTAAGGTGCTCCTTCTGCTCCAGCCTCTGCTTCTCTCCCTCGGTCCTGAAATCCTCTGAGCCCTGCCTTTTTGCTCCTCTATCCGTGCCTCCCAGGGCAGACCCAGGGGATTATTTATAAACCAGTGAAATGCTCTTGTTTCAGGGCTCAGTGACATTTGAAGATGTGGCTGTGTATCTTACCACAAAGGGAGGCAGCTGGATCCCATTCAGAGGGTCCTTTATGCAGAGGTGATGCTGGAGAATTTCTGCAACGTGGCTTGGCTGGGTCAGCAGTCTGCCTTCAGCAATCCAGGCTCTGTGTCTTGGCATCCTCATCTGGCAATGGTAACAAATGTAAGAACAAAACGAAGTAATTACAATGCGCAAAAAATAAGATGTACAGAGTAAAGAAAATTTCAGAAATGGATGATCTCTTCCATCTATTGAACACTGCATGCCTTAAATAGCCTTGTGAATTGTCATGGCTAAAAAATTCATCTAGTAATGAGCCTCTCTACATTTCAACGATGCTTGACCTCCCAGGAAAGACACATCAAACTTGGTGAAACCTGACAAAGCTTGCAGTCCACTGAGAACCCAGGGTCACCTCCCCACTCCAATGATGTATTAGACAAGGACTCTAGTGGAGAAGAGTGATCACTATTATCATGATTTCCTGGGGTTCCCAAACAGACAGCCAGTGCAAATGTTTATTGATCTGTAAATTGCTTAGCAATTCTTCAAAAGATCTAGGAATAAAAATACGAACAGAACACAACCTAAAAAGGGGGATAATGGTAATAATAAGTAACATTTGTAAGCATCAGAGGCTGTGCTAAGCTCTTTACAGCTATTATCAAAACAACCCTTGAAAGTGGATGTTAGGATGAAGAAATGGAGGTAAAAAGAGGTTAAGTGACTTGCCCAGGGTCACACAGCTCTTGGTCAGTGTCTGAGGCCCGCCTTGAGCTCCAGGTCCAGCACTTTGGGCACCACCTCCAGCTGCTTCCATCAAGCTAAGACATAAAGAAATCACTGTGCTGAGTGTGATCTGGGAGCAAGCTCTTGTCCCAGGACCAGCCTGCCTAAATTCGGAGAGGTTCATCACTTCGTTTATTTATTATCTACCTGGATGGGGAGGAGGGGTATTGAAGAAGAGAGCTCCAGAGGAGGGAGAAGAGCCCAGTGCAGCAAGACTGCAGGAGGCCAGGAGGCTCTAGGGTTTGGACTCCCACACTGTTCCCCTTCTGCCAGGCCTGAGCTCCAGCTGCCTGCTCTGTGGGGAGACTCTCTCAGGCCCCTTTCAGCTCATATTCTGCCATGCTTGTCATGTTGGGACTAAAAGAATGAGATGATCCAGGCAGGCCCTTTTGCCCATGTTTGAGTGAAGGCCAATGGTGATTCAGGGCAGTGCTTCACTTGGCTGTTTGTAGTTTATGATTCTTTGGAGAACTGTCTGCTCACACCCTTTGCTGGCTTATACACTGGGGCAGGTATGTCAGACTCACTGGCCAAAGCAGCTGGAGTGACCCGGATTAAAATGTCATTAGCAAATGTTTACTGAGTAAAAATACAATAGGATACCCCACCTCAGGTTCTAGGCTTTCTCTCTGATCATCCCCCACTCAGCCTACAGACTTCCTTGACTTTCTCTAATTCCCAACCAAGACCTCCCTTTGTACAGGAAGCCTTTCCCAGCCCCTCTGAAAGCCAGTGACTTCCTATTTATCCTGTCTAGAGCTCTCTTTATACACACACACGCACACACACACACACAAACATACATATATGTTTGCACGTTGTCTCCCCTATTAGATTGTTAGCTCCCTCAGGGTAAGGACCATCTTTTGCCTCTTTTTGTATCCCCAGCACTTAGCCCAGTGCCTAGCACACAGTAAGTGCTTAATAAATTTTGATTGATTGATGTTAATTTATGATTTTCTAAATCAAGGTTGGAGCAGCCCACAGGGATCCTGGGTCTGAGTTTGCCAGCACTGCACTGGGGTATTGGTCTAATATATTTGTGTTGGATCCTGGGGGTTTCCAGTTTAGATTGTTTCATGTACAAAAGTTTCCAGATACTGGGGGAATGAAGGTGGAGAGGGGGGTTTCCAGAGTACAGGCAGAGCAGGAAGGAAGGGATACTGATGAGGTTTGGGGTGATAGTGAGCCCCAAAATACCGACGGTCTGGGTCGTGCTCGAATGAATTCGACTCAAGCCTTCTTAAAGCCAAAGAAAACAAAGTTTATTAAGGATTCGCCAAATTGGGTTGCCTCTTAAGGAGCCTAAGCATTTGTTAACGCTTGTATTCACAAGCGGGCCAGACACAATCCCAGCTAGACAGAGTCTGAGCTGGATTGAACCTGAGCGACTTCATGGAGGCAAGATGGAACTTAAATACAGAAAAGAGGATAGGAGGGATCTGGCGGGGGAGGGGGGGGGGGGTGGTGTCTGGTAGTCCAGGGTGATGGGAGGAGGGGTTTAGGAAGGGTCTTGAGGAGAAGTCTAAGGAGGGTCAAAGGCTAGAAACAGCTGGAGGCTATCAGGAGATAGCAGACAATGGAGAGTTTGGGTGGGAAGCAGGTGGGGCAATCAAGAGATAAAAGACAATGGTCACAGATTTGAGTATGAAAAGCCAGGTTTAGTGAGGAAATTCCAGGGGAGCTCAAGGAAGTTCCCAGAGTCTGAACCTCATCAATACCAGCCAGGAGAAAGGGACATAATCAGAAAATAGCCTTTTGGACAGAGAAAGCCTATGCCAAGAAAAGTCATGTTTTGTTTTGTCTTTTCCCTCTGTCTGGCTAGGGTGGTGGGAAACGCTTTTCTAAAGGCCAAGTAAGAATCTGAGAGGCAGAGGTTGGGGCACAGAGGGGAGAAAGCACCTCAGTCACCTTTGCTGGAGCACAGGGATCATGCTTGAAGGGAATAGAGGAAAGAGGTCTGGAAAAGTGAGTTAGAACTAGCCTTTCCACAGTTTCTCTTTGAGCACCTGCCTCTTTTCCTAGATGATGAGGTTGGGTTGGACTGGTCTAGGCAAAGAAAGACAAAAGCATTTTTTGTCACATTACCACATGGATAGTTTTCCCCATCCACAGAATTTTCCTCAAGGTCTCTTCCTATACATTGTCCCTAGGGATTCAATCCTTTATCCAGAGTTCAAAGCCAGAGAGAGGGCCTTCAAGGTCATCTAGTCTAATCCCTTAGTTCTAGAGATGAGGAAACTGAGGCATGGTCACACAGGTAGTTAATAACAGCGCCAGGACTCAAACTAGGGTCCCCTGATCTGAAATACATTGTTTTTCCCTTATATCTTAGTTAGTGGGAGCATACCTAACCATACTTTGTCTTCTACCCTGGACGGCTCCGTGTCCCAAGCCCAAATGACGATCTCTACCTTTGTCTCTAATCAGGAGGACTCCCACTTTCCAAACCAGAACTTATCTGCCAGCTGGAGCAAGGGAAAGCGCCATGGGTTCTGGATCCTCTGGAGCAGCAGCAGAAAAGCCTGCTCAAGTGAGTGAGAGGCAGATAAGGACACCACTGGGGGAAGGGAAGGGAGTGTGCTTGCTATCACAGGAGTAGGGGCTGGAGAAGCACTAAGTGCAGAAGGAAAAGACTTCCAGCCAGGCATAAGTTGATACGAAGATGGCCTTGGAAGTGCTTCTCCAAAGTTCCATCATGAAATCAAAGGAGCAGGAAATCCCTTGGAGCTGAGAGCATCAGCCAAGCCCTTTTGTTGGAACTGGACATCAGAGGTGGGGAGGATGATGTGAGCAAAGGCGCAGAGGTGGAAAGTATGTCCTTGGGATAGTGCAGCAGTAAGGAGGAGTTGGAAAAGAAAAATTCAGAAAGGAAGGTTGAAGATTGACCTGCAAACAGAAATGTCAAACCAAACGGTGCCAGAAGCAGCAGAATTTATAGGCCACGTTCACATCTGTTACAGAGCTGTTCTCACAAGAGTCCAGTCCAGGAGTCACTGCCCGTCCTCCATCACTAATGGTAAAACGGAGGCTCAAGAGGATCCAGGGACTTTCCCAAAGTCTCAGGCTCTCAGGCCCAGTGCTTTCCCTTCTCCTCCAGGTTTCACTTACCAAAAAATGAGCACTTCCACCTTCAGTCTACACATGTGTATCTACTGTTAGGAAACGTTGAGGAGCTGGTGACCCTGGGAATGTCCCTGTGTTATCACCATTTTATAGAAAACTGAGACCCTGAGAGAGAAAGGGACCTGTTTTCACACAATCATGGAACCTTAGAGTTGGAAGGAGTCTCAGAGCCTTGAGCCCCCTCAGTGCTCCTCCAGCCTCAACATAGAGAACTGCCATGATGGGTAAAGCACTATCTCCTGAGGCACCACCTGTCAGAATTGAGGAAGGTGCCAGACTCTGCCTCCCTGTAACTGGCCCCCATTGTTCCTTGTTCTGCCTTGGGGGGTCAGCCCAAGGCTTTCCCCACAAGTGGCTGGTATCTGCTTTCCCTCTGTGCTCATCAGCCTGTCCTCCTTTTATTTCATCCTTTCCTTGGGGCCTTCCCACTTCGTTCCTGCTCTTGAATGATGCCTTTGGGTTCACATCGTAGTGGTATCTGAGTATACTCTCCTCAATCCCAGATTAAACTTTGCTTCATAACTGCAAAGCTGTTTAGCCACATGCACTACATTTGACAGCGTATGCAGTGTGGACCTGGTTCCTTTCTGGAGGGGGAGTATAGTAGAGTGGGGGCAGGGGACTTCTGCGGGCCTGAGGTTTCCTTTGTTGACCTGAAAACTTACCAAGAAAAGGCAACAGGCTAAATGCATACATTTTATGATTTAATTAATTAATTGATCAATTCCCTATTAAAGACAACGGTAACATAATGCGTTATGGAGCCAGAAATGTTCTGGCTACCCAGTGCAGAAGTCTTCTGGCTTATATACATTTTGCCGTGAGAAAGGAACTCTCCTAATTGAGCAAATCATAAATTCAGTAAGACAGGACAATTAACAAAGTAATGTTGGTCAGGCCTTGCGATTCCAGGTTGGGTTAACATATGTCTCGGTGACAAGGAAGGAAATCCCACCACTAGTAAGTGGCAGGCTTCCTGCCCTAAACAGATAACTGACATGGGAAAGGGTAAACAATGTTCAATAGAAATTACGACCTAAGATGTCTATATTTTCTTTACCATTAATATGCCATAACATAGTATGTGTCTATAGGTAACAAGATACAAAGGAAAGTCCCATTATTCAAGATATGCCATAACATAGGGTCTTAGGTTAAAGGTCTCCTTAAGGAATGTAGAGTCAGCCTTGGCTGGTTTTTGCTGACATAGGAAAGGCATTCTCTGAGTTTGCTTCAGAGAGAACAAAGAGATTATTCCAAAATTTTATATTAAACATTATCACCTTGTCAGTAAAACAGAGATGATGTTAATCCTTACATTGTCTGCCTGCTTTACAAACCTTAGTGCACTGTATAAACATGGCCTGTTACTGCTGTCACTCAGTGTGGGAAGGCAGGTGACATGGAATTTTTCTTTGTTATTTCAGGTGACAAAACTGCAAGATGGTCTTTCCTAAAGCAGGACACTTCGGAAGAAGGGAACTCACCAGATATGGTATACAAAGGGCTTTCATGGGCCATTCTCTCCAACTCAGGAGAAACCCTTGAGTATGTTAACCTGAAAACTCAGATGAAAGAAAAGGTAACAGGCTAAATGCATACATTTTATGATTTAATTAATTAATTAATCAATTCCCTATTAAAGAAAACGGTAACATAATGCATTATGGAGCCAGAAATCTTCTGGCTTATATACATTTTGCCATGAGAAAGAAACTCTCCTAATTAAGCAAACCATAAATTCAGTAAGATAGGACAATTAACAAAGCAATGTCAGTTGGGCCTTGGGACTCCAGGCTGGGTAAACATATGTCTTGGTGATAAAGAAGGAAATTCCACCACTAGTAAGTGGCAGGCTTCCTGCCCTAAACAGATAACTGACATAGGAAAGGGTAAACAAAGTTCAATAGAAATTACGGCCTAAGATGTCTATATTTTCTTTACCACTAATGTGCCATAACAAACATAGTATATGTCTATAGATAATAAGATATAGTGTCTTAGGTTAAAGGTCTCCTAAGGAGTGTAGAGTCAGCCTTGGCTGGCTTTTGCTGACATAGGAAGAAGCATTCTCTGAGTTTGCTTCAGAGAGAACAAAGAGATTATTCCAAAATTTTACATTAAACATTATCCAGTACAAACATACAAACGGAGATTTGCAGCAGAAAAAGCCTCCCCAAAAGAGATGACGATTCTCCCCTTCCCAGAATGGAAGTCTCCATCATGGGACAGATGACTTCAGGACAGTTATCCAGAAAAGAAAGACCTCCTAAAATTAATGTGTACAAGAGAATTTTAAACCTAGTAACCCAAGAGAAAGATCCTATGGAAAAGAGACTCCAGAAGGCAGTCACAGACTTTTAGTATCAAAGGGTATTCAGAGATTCCTATAAAGCAGAGGATTCCTGTGGGAGAAAAGTCTTATAAATGTAGAGAATGTGGGAAAGCTTTTGATAAGAGTTCCAATCTCATCAACCATCAGAGAATTCATAGAAACCCTTTCAATGCAATGAGTGTGGCAAAGCCTTCAGTCAATTCTCGATCCTCACAGAACAGTACAGAATTCATAGTGGAGAGAAGCCTTATAAATGCACAAATGTGGCAAAGCCTTCAGTTGGAACTCCATCCTTACTAAACACTAGAGGATCCAGAGTGGAGAGAAGCCCCACGAGTGCAGTGAATGTGGAAAGCTTTTAGCTGTAGCTCAGCTCTTACTGACCATCTGCAAACTCACAGTGGGGAGAAACCCTATCAGTGCAGTGTATGTGGCAAAACTTTTAATCGAGTTTCTATCCTTACACAACATAAGAGGATTCACAGTGGAGAGAAACCCTTTGAATATAATGAATGTGGGATGGCCTTTAGAGGGAGCTCAGACCTCATTCAGCACCAGAAGGTCCATAGTGTGGAGAAACTTTATATGTGTGGTGACGTGGCAAAGCCTTTCGGTGGACAGCAGAGCTCAGCCAGCATTGATGAGTTCATAGTGGAGAGATTCGCTATGAATGTAACGAGTGTGGGAAGGGATTCTGGTGGAGCTCAACCCTTGTCCAGAAGCAGAGGATTCACAGTGGAAAGAAACCTTATGAATGACATATTTGTGGAAAGGCCTTTAGTGGCAGCTCCAACCTCATTCAACACCAGAAGATCCACAGTGAAGAGAAGCCCTACGATTGCAACGAATGTGGGAAGGCTTTCAGCCAGAGTTTGAATTTTATTCAGCATCAGAAAATTCACACCAGGAAGTAATTCGCTAGCATAATAAATGTGGGAAATGAGTCTAACTTGTAATTGTGTTACTTTTGAAAGATTCCACAAGGCAACCAGCTTCCCAATGAGACTATGAAACTCTGGTGACAGAACCCAGGAATGTGTATCTTGTGGTCCCTTAAAAAAAAGGACCAACTTAATTCATTCTAAGTAATTCAATTTGTACAGTGGAAAGAATTTTGCCCTTGGAGTTAGGAGAACTGGGTTCAGATGCTGACTCTGCAGCTTATTAGCTGGGAACCTGTCCCTTTGAGCCTCAGGTTTGCAATCTGTCAAATGGGGTTAACTACTTACAGGGCCTATAGAAGAATCGTGCTTTGTAACTCTTAAAGTGCTATATTCATAGTGGCCATTATTCCTGTTATTATTATACTTCAAGCATCAATTGATTAACAAGGATTCTTTAAATATCTGTTAGGTGCTGAGGAAACAGTTCTATTGTTGTGGGGGATTCCCTATTGACACAATTTGGTTGGAACCAACATTTATCTATTTTGCTGTTTGTCTCTTTTGTCTCTCTCCCATTCTCCCCTACCCCCAACAAGCCCTCACTTTTGTCCTGTTTTGGAAGGTTATAAAGTACTGTGAGGCGAGAAATTGCCCCCATTTTACAGATGAGGAAACTGACGCCCAGGGAGGGGAAGCCACTTGGGTTGAGTTACACAGTAAGTGAGAAAGGTGGGGCTTGGACCCAGAAAGTCAAATCCAATGCTCCTACTCTCTGCCACATTGCACCTGTAAAGTCCCCATGGGTACAATATCTGACCTGTGGCCACGTTTCTGAAGGTGGTCTTGCATCTGGGGGGGGAGGGGTGGTCTGGCAGTCCAGCGTGATGGGAGGAGGGGTCTAGGGAAGGTCCTGAGGAGAAGTCCAAGGTGGGAATCCAAGGAGGATCAAAGGCTGGAAACAGCTGGAGGCAATCAGGAGACATCAGATGAGGGAGCGCCTAGGTGGGAAGCAGGTGGGGCAATCCAGAGGTAACAGACCATGGCCACAGATTTGAGCATGAAAAGCCAGGTTATGTGAGGAGATTCCAGGTCATTCCCATACTGCCCATCACGACCATTCCTGGGGCCCCACACTAGTTAGCGGCACCTGAATTCTTCCCTCAGTCTTTTTCTGTATTTAAGGTCCATCTTGCCTCCATGAAGGTGCTCATATTCAATCCAGCTCAGACTCTGTGTAGCTGAGATTCTATCTGGCCCACTTGTGCATACAAGCGTCACAAGTGCTTAGGCTCCTTAAGAGGCAACTCAATTTGGCGAATCTTTAATAAACTTTGTTTTCTTTGGCATTAAAAAGCCTTGAGTAGAATTCATTTGAGCACGACTTGGACTGTTGGTATCTTGGGGTACCAATCACCCCTCAACCTCGTCAAACCCAAGGTGGCGAATCTTTAATTGAATTTGTTTGAGCAGGACCTGGTGTGTCGGTTTTGCGGGGTCCCTAGCACTGCTGAACCTCATCAGATCATCACCCACAATTTCCTCTCCATGTCATCTCAACCATACAATTTTACTTGGAAGGAAATGGGTCCAGAGAAGAATGTTGATTTTAAGACACAGTGGTGTAATTGGTAACAGATTCACGAGGTCCCACTTGGGCACTCTGACTTCACACATCCACTTCACTGTCTTTCCAGTTCCATTCTGGATAGCATGTATTTATTAAGTACCTACTGTGTTCTGATAATGTTTAATATAAAATTTTGGAATAATCTTTTTGTTCTCTCTGAAGTAAACTCAGAGAGTGCCTCTTCCTATGTCAGCAAAAGCCAGCCAAGGCCGACTCTACACTCCTTAAGGAGACCTTTAACCTAAGACACTATATCTTGAATAATGAGGCTTTCCTTTGTATCTTATTATCTATAGACATATACTATGTTATGGCATATTAATGGTAAAGAAAATATAGACATCTTAGGTCGTAATTTCTATTGCACTTTGTTTACCCTTTCCTGTGTCAGCTATTTCGAGTACCTGTTTAGGACAGGAAGCCTGGTGGGATTTTCTTATTGTATGTCACCGAGACTATATGTTTACACAGCCTGGAATCGCAAGGCCCAACTGACATTGCTTTGTTAACTGTTTTGTCTTACTGAATTTATGGTTTGCTTAATTAGGAGAGTTTCTTTCTCACGGCAAAATGTATATAAGCCACAAGATTTCTGCAGTGGGTAGCCAGAACATTTCTGGCTCCATAATGCATTATGTTACCGTTGTCTTTAATAGGGAATTGATCAATTAATTAATTAAATCATAAAATGTATGCATTTAGCCTGTTGCCTTTTCTCTAATTAAGTTTTCAGGTCAACAGTTCACACTGCTGTATGGACACTAGAGACACAGAGACAAACCCAAAAAGCACCTGGCCTCAAGGAGCTTGTACTTTACAAGAGATCTACCCCACTAATTACTGGGTATGCGAACAAAGGCATTTTTTCCTCAGTAGGACAGAATTCTTATCTTCTGGGCTACAGAGTCTCAACTCTGGACTGATTTCAGGGTGGAAAAAATGACATCTGTATTTTTCACCAACCTTCAGTCTCATTAGTAACTGTTTTATTTGATACATTTTAAAAACATTCTGAGGAGGGTGTCCATAGACTTCACCAGAACAGCCCATCTGTCTTGATAATATTTAATATAAATTTTGGACTTTAATAAGGGCCAAAGTTAGAATTAAGAAGAGCCTGGAGCTAATAGTCTCCTTTGTTAAACTCAGAGAATGCCTTTTGGTATCAAGCAAGCAAATGGAACTTCCTTACCAGACCCTTCTCCTGGCATCTTAGTGATAAGGAAAAACACAGATGTCCTGAGTTGTAATTTCAGTTGAAACTTTGTTTACGTTTTCCTGCATCAGCTATCTGGAGTATCTGTTTAGGACAGGAAGCGTGGTGGGATTTTCTTCTTGTTGTATGTCACAGAGACATATGTTTCCACAGCCTGGAATCACAAGGCCCAACCGACACCACTTTGTTAGTTGTCTTGTCTTACTCAATTTACAATTTGTTCAACTAAGAGAGTTCCTTTCTCATGATAAAATGTATATAATCCAAAAGATTTCTGTACTGGGTAGCGAGAATATTTTTCTGGCTCCATAATTATTATGTTACTGTTTTCTTTAACAGGGAATTTATTATTTAAATCATAAAATGTATGCATTTAGCCTGTTGCCTTTTCTTTAACCAAGTTTTCAGGTCAACAGTTTCAGTCTTGTTCTCTGTGTCTGTCTGTCTCTGTCAGTCTCTCTGTCTCTCATACACATGTGCATGTGCACACACCAGAAGAAGGGAAAGAATGGAATTGGTGTTTATAAGCATATGGCAGACACTGTCCTAAGCACTTCACAAATATCTTACTGATCTTCACAGCCCAGGGAGGCAGGTGCTACATAATATAGTTTACAGTTGAGGAAACAGAGGTTAAGTGACATGCACACAGTGAGTATCTGTGGTCCTGACCCCAGACCCACTGCTCTATCTTCTAAGAACCCTTGGAAGTGGCACACAGGCCCTTCAATATTGATGTGAAAAGGTGGTGTGCTTCTCCAGCTGCCCATTGTACTTGTAGAAGTCTTGTCAGAATGACAGGAGTGTCAGTGAGCAAGAGTGGTGGGGGTAGGGTGGGGTTGTGCTGGCTTCCACGTCTGAACAAAGTCACTTCAGCTCTAACCTTCTATCTCTTGATAATGTTTAATATAAAATTTTGGAATAATCTCTTTGTTGTCTCTGAAGCAAACTCAGAGAATGCCTCTTCCAACAAAAGTCTGCCAGGGCTGACTTAATATTCTTTAAGAGACCTTTAACCTAAGACACTATCTTGAATAATGGGATGTTTTCCATATCTTAATATTTGTAGACATATACTATGTTATGGCATGTTAATGGTAAAGAAAACACAGGCATCTTGGGTTGTAATTTTTATGTGAAACTTTGTTAAACTCTGTTATCTTATTGTATTTACAACCTATGCAATTAAGAAATTCCTTTACTAATGGTCTAGTTAGTCACTTATGGAGATCATAAATCTGAAGGACACAGAACACTTCTTTGTCAAAACATATTTAAGGCTGCCAATTCTTTGTATCGGTAGCCAGAACATTTCTGGCTCCATAATGCATTATGTTACCGTTGTCTTTCATAGGGAATTGATTAATTAATTAATTAATTCATAAAATGTATGCATTTAGCCTGTTGCCTTTTCTTTAACCAAGTTTTTAGGTCAACACTCTCTATATTTTGCCTCTTCCACTGTAAAATCAAGAGTTTGGACCAGATTTCTAAAGGGTCCTTTTAATTCTAATCCTAAACACCTTAGTTTCCTCCTTTGTGCAATGAGGGGGTGGAGTTGATGTTTCTTCCAATCTCTATTAGACGGTCTGTGATCCCCATGTGTACAATGGGTGGTTTGACCTCCATGCCCCCAAGACTCTCTCCAGGCCCAGAAGGTCCAGAGATCTGATTCCAGCTCCTAACACTGTGCCCTTAGATTCCATTTGTTGATCTGAAAACTTGGTTAGAGAAAAGGCAACAGGCTAAATGCATACATTTTATGATTTAATTAATTAAACAATTCCCTATAAAGATAATGGTTACATAGCGCTATGGAGCCAGGATCAGAACTGGCTCCCTCAGTACAGAAATTGACTGTCTGAAGTACCTTTTACCATGAGAAGGAGTTCTCTTAGATAAACACATTGTAAATTTGGTAAGACAAGTAACAGAGTAGTGTCAATTGGGTTTTATGATCCCAAGTGTGGGAATTTCCTTTCTGTAGCATCTCTGTGACATAACATAAGGAGAACATCCCACCATTCTGATGACAGATATCCAGGCCTTTGAGGTTGTGGTATCTTAACAGAGTTGACAAAACTGAAGTTACAACCCAAGATATCTGTGTTTTTCCCTATCACTAAAATGCCAGAAGAAGGGTCTGGTAAGGGGGTCCTATTTGTTTGCCTGACATCAAAAGGTGTCCTGTCACTTAAACAAAGCCTCTTCTTAATTCAAACTTTGGCCCTTATTAAAGTTCAAAATTTATATTAAATATTATCACATTCAAGCAGCAATTAATCCATCGCCAGTTCTAGGCCAGGAAACCACCGAGATTAAGAGACTGCCAGTGTCCCAGAACAGCTGCGAAAGCGACCGCATGGCCTTCTGGGAGGGAAAGACTGTAAGTAGGTGTGGGAGCTGGGGAAAGCTGAGCTGGACGGCAGGGAGTACTTCCCGCAAGTGGCTCCGACGTCTCAAGGACCCAGTCTAGAGGATAAGTGCACATTCGGTGGAATGGGAGGAGTTGCAGCTCTCCACCGTCAGGCTGGGCCTGGAACCAGAACCAGTTCCGGGTCAAAGGGGAGGGCGAGCCCATGCCGGCCCAGCATCGCGCATGCGCCCTGCTGCCAGGCTGGTTCCCCATCTATCTGTTTCTTTTCCGTTTAACTACCTCACTCTGTGCTTGGCTTTCTCTGTATTTCAGTCTCTCTCGATCTCCATACCTCCAAGATACAGTGAAAAAACTCTGCATTTGGAGCCAGAAGTCCTGGGTTCCAATCCAGACGCTGCCTCCAACTAGGCTTACTGATAATGATTTTGGATTAACTTTCTCGTCAATCTTGTTTCACCCCTACCCCAGCAGGGAAGCCCACTGTGTTCTATTCAGGTTTGGGGGTTTCACAGTCACAACCCCCAGACCCTCTTTAGAATAGTCCAACCGCATTATAATCTTCATTCTCTCATTACTTATTAACCAATCAAAGTTAATTGCCATCCTCAGGAGCACCCACTTTTCCAGGGGCATATTCAGTGGTTTCCATGAGTAGGGGGGAGGGTCTTTGGCATTCCAAAGTATCACTGACCCCTATTATTAATTATGCTAGCACGATTATTTACATTATTAATTACTCAAAAATTATGTCCCTCAAACTTTAATAACAAATATCAAGGCCAGGGGTGGGAAGCTGCAGCCTCAACGCATATGTAGCCTTCTAGGTCCTCAAGTTCAGCCTTTTGACCCAGTCCAAGTTTTACAGAACAAATCCTTTTTTAAGGGGACATGTTCTGTGAAGTTTGGATTAAAAAGACCACACTCAAGGACTTAGAGGGCCACATATGGACTCAAGGCTGTAGGTTCCTTACCCCTGATCAAAGGTATTAAAGTGTGATCTCTTGATAGAGGATCAGACATCACAATTATCCTAGTAATAGAATAATACATCTCACTTTAAACGTGACCACATTATAATTTAGTTCTAGGATAAAGTCAAATCAAATCTAGATTTTCAATCACAAATAGTATCATTCCAAATCTCAAATTTTCCACTGACCTTTAGCTGCCAGCACCCCCAGTTATAGGGCCCAGTGTTAACCGAAAGTTAGCTCCAAAGATTTGTAGGGGGGTGTTGTTTCACATTCTCATTCCCTTCATTCCAGGTCTATGAGGCTCTCCTAAAACATGGACGATGCAAACAACAATAGTACGAATACGTGTTCCCCCATACAAAGACCAGAACACACCTTCCTACCAGAAGAGAATTTTAGTATGCTATACTCAAGTAATTCCATGCTGCAAAGTTATTACTATACTTTCTATTTGGTGAATGTTCTAACTTCATTGAAAATTGTCAATCTCAAATTGCTAACAAGCATCTCTCCAAAAAGCTTCCCATTTCTTTATCTCAATGAGATTAAAAAAAAGAAAAACCCTCCTCAAACCTCTTTCCCAAACTCCAAACCCTTGACTTTCACACTATGTTGGTACAAAGGGACTCCAGTTTTCTTTCCATTACCACCCAGACTTGCTTAAACCTTCTTCCTTTGCTTTTTTTTATTATTTTTTTTATTTTTTTTAATGTTCTACAATCACTACCATAAAACTTAGATTTTTACCCCCCAACACCTACCCCCCCACCCCCCTCCCCAAGATGGTTTACAATTCTATATAGGATCTGCATATACTTTCCTATTGAATACGTTTTCACTATAGTCATGCTATGTAGACAAACTAAAATAAATTGAAGAAATCATATAACAAATCAAAACATAATACACACACATGCACACACACACACACACACAAACATGATCTGCTACATTCTGAGAACGAATTCCATAGTTCTTTCTCTGAGTGTGGAAGGTATTTTGCCTTAGAAAACAATTGGGAATTTTTTTTTGGAGTTCTTGCGTTATTACAAAGTTCCAAGTCTACCAGAAAAAACTCTCACACACTGTGGTCGTTGCTGTGCACAAAGTTCTCCTGGTTCTGCTCCTTTCACTCAGCATCAGATCATATAAGTCCTTCCAGGCCTCCCTGAAGTCTTCTTGATCATCATTTCTTATGGTGCAATAGTACTCCATTACATTCATATACCATAATTTATTCAGCCATTCCCCAATTGATGGACATTCCCTTGACTTCCAGTTTTTGGCAACTACATAGAGTGCTGCTATAAATATTTTTGTACATGTGGGACCCTTCCCCATTTTTATGATCTCTTGGGGATACAGTCCTAGTAGCGATATTGCTGGGTCAAAGGGTATGCACATTTTTGTAGCCCTTTAGGCATAGTTCTAAACTGCTCTCCAGAATGGTTGGATGAGCTCACAGCTCTACCAACAATGAATTACTGTTCCAACTCTCCCACATCCTCTCCAGCATTTATCATTTTCTTGTTCTGTCCTGTTTGCCAATCTTATAGGTGTGATGTGGTACCTCAGAGTTGTTTTGATTTGCATCTCTCTAATCAAAAGTGATTTAGAGCATTTTTTCATATGATTACAGATATCTTTAATTTCTTCCCCTGAAAATTGCCTGTTCATATCCTTTGACCATTTATCAATTGAGGAATGACTTGTATAGTTGTACATTTGAGTCAGTTCTCTATATATTCTAGAAATGAGGCCTTTATCCCCGAGATTAGCTGTAAAAATTCTTTCCCAATTTACTACATCCCTCCAAATTTTGGTTGCATTGGGTTTGGTTGTGCAAAAACTTTTCAGTTTATTCCTTTTCCCTTACGTTGGACTTTGAGTAAAGTCTTACAAACTTCAAAACTGCCCCTTTCTTGTGACCTTTGCATTTTTCTTTATTACCATCTCATGTTATGGTCCAATCATATCCCAGCTCATACTCCACTAAATCTCTCCTGTACAAATTTTCTTATACTATACCAACTAATTGCAAAATTTTTCCATTTCAACTTGCATAGTCTATTACAATTTCTTTTAGCTGACTTTACTTCTAATTTACTCAAACAATTAAGTTCTGGTGAATCCTTCACAGAAGAAAATAAAATGGTAAAGTAAAAGATCCTTCTAAGATAACTTTTGTGTGTATGTTTGTTCATCATTTTTGTAGAGGACCATGACATCAAGGAAATGACAACCTGACTTGTACTTGACTTTGATTTGAGTGAGTAAGGGCTGTGCAAGGTCAGCAGCCTCACTTTCTCCTTTAGAGCCTTCTGGATCCAGTGACCAGATATTCATCAGGGTGACTCATTAAAGAGTAAATGCAGTGGTAAGGCAAAAGATCTTTCTAAGATTAAATTTTCACCTGATGGGGCCTAAAAGCTGTAGACAGCAAATAGCCTTTGCTTTAAGGATTCTTTAGTCTTTACAAGGGAAAGAGTGATTTTTAAAAAGTCTTAATTGCTATTTACATGAAATCTTAGTCCTAGAAAGCAGCAAACCTCTTCCTCTCCCCACCCAAAAGAAATCCACTAATATAGTTTAGCATTTACAAAATCATTCAAACCATAATTTGGAAATTTGCAGTAAAGATATTACATTTCAGCTACAAGATCTCTAGTTTACAATCCCACAAACTTCTGCAAAGTGGGGAAAAGATTTTTTTGTTTCTTACTTGTCCTCATCTCCATTACCTCAAACTGGCTAGGGTTAAGAAGATCTGGAAGAGACTGTCTTGCAGTTTTTCCTTCTCTTTCCTAAAAGTCTGATCAAATGGTCAGCAGAAGGAAATCCCTGTTTATTAAGGAGAGCTTAGTGTCAGAATTGTAGTGCATCACACAGAGCACAGTAAGCTGTTTAGATATGTGGTTGTTCTTCAGTTTTTCAGTCGTGTCCAACTCTTTGGGACCCGATGGACCTTGTTGTCCACAGGGTTTTCTTGGTAGATACTGGAGTGGTTTGTCATTTCCATCTCCAGTGGATTAAGGCAAAGAGGTTAAGTGACTTACCCAGGGTCATGCACCTAGTAATCTGAACTCAGATCTTCCTGACTCTAGGCCCAGCACTCTATCCACTGAGCCATTTAGGTGGCCAAGGTTTTAGGTATAAAACTTATATTACTGAACTTAAGCTTATGCAAGATTTTGATTTTTTAAAATAGCCATCTCCTGAAATGCAGGCCACAGAGAAGAGGCAAAATGAGTGACTTCAACAGAAGCTCCCCCCCCCATTCTAAGCTCCCTAAACATACCCCAGTTTGCTATTTTCTCAGCCTTTTCTTGGGAAGCCCTGGGGGAGGGTATTGTGCCTGCAGCTGGGGCCAGGAGCCTAGCTCCCCACTTGCATAAGGAGGTGGGGCTTTGTGATGATCAAAGCCTGTGCACACATATCAGCACAGGAATCCAGACCCATCATTGGATCGCCTATTTTTCAATTTTAGTGTAGAATTGTTGATTCTCAGGATCTTACCAAATGTGTCCATAAGACAAGTGGTAAAGGCATTAGTTTTCTACAGCCAATTGAAACATGGAGGGGGCTAAAATCAAAGGATCTTTCTCCGGGCCAAGCATATCTATCCCTATGTTAATCGTATTCATACTTTTTCACAGAAAGTTTTAAAAGTGAGCTTTGGATAATTCAGATTCCTTGAAAGGAATCTTTTCCCAATTCACCAGGAGACAACACTGTAACATAGATAATGGAGACAGTACACATGACTTCTGACCCATCCTCTGTATGATGCCAGGATCACTTAATCAGAATCAGAATGAATCAGAATCACACTGGAAAGGGGCTCTCTGAATAGCCAACTGCAGTGCCTTATCTCAGACCAGAGACACTGAACCAAGACCATGGCACCACACACTACCCAGATGGAACCAGGGACAATGGCCGCAGCAAACAGACAAGTTTCTTGGTTATGTGCCTGCAGAAAAAAGAGGCAAACACTTGGCCTCCAATTCTAGCAGCTGCCCCTACATATATGCTGGCACCTGCTTATGCCCTGTCCTTTCCTGGTGACCAGGTTGTTTCCGGGTCCAGGGAAAGGAACTGTTACATACCTTCACCACAGGTGTTGTAGCATTTAGCAGGCACAGTAGAGCAAGGGTGTTTAGCAGTACATGTAGCTGCAGAAACAAATTGGGTCCAAGGCTCTCAGTCTGCACAAGCACCTAGAACTTTGGTTTCTACACAGTTATTTTTGAGTTAAAGGAGTAAAGAACAGGATGTTGAGCCACCTTGTTCCTAATTGGTGGAGAAGATTGGGAGACACTGAGGCAAAGTTGAGGGGAGGGTTACTCTTCTAGCTTTACTGTCATCAGATGACTTAAAAGAAGTTGGCACTTAACTTCACAGAATGGCAGATAAAGGCCAAATAGGAGTTACTCATGCTATTTTTAATGTATCTGGTTTAAAAATGTGTTCTTACATTAAACCACAAGCTGCCTTTCTGCAGCCTTCTCGCTTGACCTCTGCTCACTGAGGTCCCAGGACATCCTTTCAGATGTTGTCAACCAAGCTCTGAAAGAATATAAGGGGCCTAGGCAGTGAGTGCACTGCAAGTCAGGCAATGGGACTTGGAGGAGAGAACTTTCTGGGCCTGTCACAAAGAATACAATAAGCAGATTTGTACCAAAATGTAGTGGGTAAAAGTCCATTTTGAGGAAAGGGTTATCAAAACTATCTGCAACAGGTCTGAAGTGAGTCACTGCAAGTGAGAACAAGCTGGACAGGTATATGGTCTCTCAGCTGTGTCTTGGGGGTGGGCCAGAACTACCTGGGTGATGTTGGGCAAATTCCATCCCTTTGCTGAGCCTTAGTTAACTGTTAAGTGAAGGAGCTGGACTTCATTTTCTCTAATATCTCTACTACTTCTTTGAAATTGTACTCTGGTTAAATTCTGAGCTTAATGAACTCCCCACTCTAAAAGAATCAGTCCCCATATATAACCCTTCTATTTCTGTCAAGTTCTGACCCGAAATCGCTTCCTCTCTCCCAGCCTCAATTTTCCCTTTGTCTGATAAGGGATTGGACATGATACCACCTCCCATGAGTGCAATCAGCCTGTTTGTGCAGAAGACTAGCAGATCTCTTTATCTGTAGGAAGTGAGGGGGCCCATGGGTTCAGAATGTTGTCAAAGCTCTTGGCAGGCTTTGCTTAACTCTTCTTATGTTTGCAACCTAAATTTCAAAGGAGAGGATGAGTGCAAATGTAAAACCCAAAGGGATTAAGAAAACTTTTACAAATAAAGTTCTTTACTAAAAAAAAATACACTCAGTGTGTGATCCAGTCTATCTGTACAGGCTGACTGAACATCATTCTGCCCTTGAGCCAGTTGCTCTGAATTCATTCTCTACCCCAAACCCTGTCCCACTGCCTTCTGTTTCAATCCCTCAGGCCCCAATCCAAGCTGTGGCCAAAGCCTGTCAAATTCCCCTTTGTAGTAGCTTGTCTCCTCTGACATTGCCCCAACCCTGGTGCAGGCCCTCTTCACCTCATACCTGGAATACCTGCCTCTGGTGTCTCCCTTTGCCAATCCATTCTCCATTCAGCTCCCAAAGTGACCTTCCTAAAGTGCAGGTCTAACTGCATCACTACCTTACTCAAGAAACTTCAGTGACTGTCTATTGTCTCCAGGAGCCGTACAAAATGCTCAGTGTTTGACATTCAAAGTCATTTGTTACCCAGTCCCCTCCTCTCCTTCCAGGCTTCTTCCATCTTCCTCCCCACCATGGCCTTTTTGATCCAGCAACACTGGCCATAAAAAAGACGCTCCATCATTTCTTGGTTCCAGACATTCCCCAGGCCTGGAACACTGTGCTTAGTGTCTCCTGACTTCCTTTTGGTCCCAGCTAAAATCCCATTTTCTCTAAGGAAACCTTTCTTCCAGCCCTTCCTAACTCCAGTGCCTTCTCTCTCTTCATATTCCCTGCTTATGTTGTATTTAGCTTGTTTCTACATAGTTGTTGGCTCCCCATTAAATTATGCGCAGGGACTGTCTTTGGCCTGTCTTTGTATCCCCAGTGCTTAGCACAGGGCCTGGCACACAGCTGCTTCTCAATAATTGGTCCTTGAATTTCATGTGTTTTCTCAGACTCCTCCTTGTGCCTGGAATGCATTTCCAGCTTTTGGACCCTTGGGCACTAATTAGGAAGACCTGAGTTCAAATCTATTTTTAGGCAGATACTAGCTGTATACCCTAGACAAGTCACTTAATCCCTGTTTGCTTCGGTTTCCTCTCCTGCAAAATAAGAATAAGAACAGCCTCAACGTCCCAGGGCTGTTGTAAGGATCAAATTAGATCATAATTTTAAAACACTTAGTGTGATGCCTGGCACTATAGAAATGCTGGCTGCTGTTGTTACTATGACAACTACTACGAACTACCACTACCATTCAAGCTTTAACTGGGGAAGCTCTTCCTGATTCCTTTAGTGGATAGTCATTAAAGTGTCTTGCATTTGATTACATGTTCTGTCTCCCACCTTCAATAGTATACAAACTCCTTCAGAATAGACTTTTCCCCCATTTTGCCTCTCTCCTTCTTTCTCTTTCTCTCACTCTAGTGAGCGCTTAGCCAGCAGTTGTCGACTTTAGTAGAGTGAGGTGACCTGGAGATGCTTAGCCAAGTCTTGCCACCTTGCCCCCGCTGGCTCTGGCACTCAGTGTCTGTGCCACGTTGGGCCTCATCATCCCCAGAAATGGCTCGGAGGAGATGTTTGCTAAGGACGATACTGACACTATCGTTATCAGCTGTTGGAGAGACCGGGCAAGTTTGGGTCGAGAGAACTCACCATTGTGTCCCCATCGGAGGACCCTAGGCACAATGGCCAGTCCACTCAGCGATCCCTAGCGCTACCGTGACTCGGGACGCTTCCAGACCTTTGGGGAAGCATGTGGGCTCTGGGGAGGAGGTGGGCACCCCCAAGTAGGCCAAACGGAAGGACAGGCGGCAATAGGGGACCCAGGCCCTCTCCCAAGGCCGGCCTTCCAGGGGCCCCCCTTGCTCGGTCAGTTCCAATAAACAGGAGCAGACGTATATACACCGTGACTGATCCCGACAAGGGGGCTAATGCCAGTGAACAACCTGGCTCTCGATGGCACGGCGGGGGGGGGGGGGGGGGGTGAGGTTGTAAACGGAGGAGTGGATGGGGAGGCCGACATTGGTTCGCTATGTGACGTGACAGGTTACTCCTCTGGGCCTCAGTTTGCCCACGCGGAACTACGGTAAAACGGGGGAGGGACGGGAGGAAGGAGGAAGCAGGTGGCCTCAGGAATCTTGGAAGGCGCAAGCTTGGGGACGGCAGCCAATCTCGCCCCCGGGTCCACGGAGTCACCGGAAGTCCCGCCTCCTCACCCAGACCCATCTCCCGACCGGAGGAGAGGCCAGTGTGGTCACGCCCATTCTGCGTCGGAGTCCGAGGAGGCTCTAGTTTCAGTCACCGTAAACGCGAGGGAAGCTGCCTCTGCGCAGCCGCAGTGGCCACGCCCCTGCGTAGCTACGCGAGCGCACACCAACGAGACGCACGCTCCTCCCGGCTGGCCTAGAGCGGCGCCGCCGGAAGTGCTCCTCCCTCTGCCGCCGGAAGTCCGTGGCGCGTCCGTCTTGTGCTCTGTGGGCGGTGCCGCCGAACTTTCCGTGAGTGCCTGTGACCCAGCAAAGTGGTGTGGTTCGGTGCCAAGCCCCTGCCCGCCTGAGTCGAAAGGCCGAGCGGGCCCGGGAGGCCCGGCCCCTGGGAGCCGCCTTCCGTGCCGTCTGGCCCCGCTCGGTCTCCGTGCCCCCATGGCCTTACTTCCGACTCCCCTCCAACTCCTTCGTGTCCTTAGTTTCCCCCTCTGTAAGCTGGCACCATAACACTCGGTTGTCTTAGGGCGCGTTACCTGGCGCACTGATCACGAGGTTTCTGTGCTCAGTTTCCCCCTCTGTAAAATGAACCAGTTGGGATAGAATCAAACACGCAGTCGTAGAGCGTTGAAGCTGGAAAGGCCCACGGCGTCCACCCCTCATTTTATAGGTAGAAAGCCCAGGCCCCGTTGGGAGAACTATAGAATTATAATTGGAAATTATAGAGGACACCTTGGGGATCACTTTATCCAGGCCTTGCCTTTTTACAGAGGGGGAAACTACATTACTACAGAGATTCCTATCCTGAAATAATGTTTTTAAACGTCAAAAAGCTTTCGGACCCGTATGTGGTGATAATGGCTGCTTGTGCCGTGCACTGATTAAAATCTCTGAGGTAAATCCCACTGTGACCTTGAACAAATCACTTATGCTCCTGCGACCTCAGTTTCCTCACCTGTAAAGTGGAGGTCTGTTTCGATAGTGAGTACTAGCCGATATTTATATAGCACTTCTAGATTTGCAAAGTACTTTACATTTGTGGAATCTTCACAGCAACCCTGGGAGGTGGATGCCATTGTTACGTCCCATTACAGCTTGAGAGAGGCAAAGTGACTATCCCAGGGTCACACTGCTGCTGTCTGAGATAGAACTTCACTTTAGCACTCTTATCAACCACTTAATTACCTAAAGACACATAGGCTAATAAACTGGCAACACTTGTTTCAGATATTAAAAAAAAAAAAAGCTAACATTTTATGCTAACATAAAGCATAGTGCTTACTGTGGATCAGGCACAGTGCTTTACAAATGTTATGTCATTTGTTCCCCACAACAACCCTAGGAAGTAGATGTTATTATGATCCTCATTTTATAGGTGAGGATACTGAGGCAGACAGATGAAGTGACTCACCCAAGGTCACACAGCTAGGGAGTGTCTGAAGCTGAATTTGAATTCAAGTCTTCCTGACTCCAAGGAACCACCAAGTTACACTTGCCTGTCTGCCAAAGTTTGGGGATGCTGGGACCCGAAGAATGCCAACACAGAGTTGCCTGTCTCAAGCCTTCTCTTAGGCAAGTCTCAAAAGTTTATTGTAATCCTTTAACAAAAGTGGGCAATGGTGCTTATGGAACCTTCAAAAGAGTAAGGATGATGCTAGGGCTTATATGGAAAAAGGGCATAGGAAAGGAATGCCAGGGATGCTAATTAGGTAATCCAGGTGTCTTTGGGAGCTATGGATGGGAAAGTGTAGGGAGTATACAAGACACTGAGAGAGTTATCAGGGGCATGGACCATGGGGATCAAGTAGGAAAGAGAGTCCTGGGGCCAGCCAGGGCCAAAAATCCTTAGACCCCCCCTCCCCTATGTTCGAATGCATTTTGCAACAAGAGAAAATATTCTGACAGGATACAGGCTTACTGAGAAATTGGGAGGCCTGATCTTAGGTCTGAGACCCAAGTATCCCATCATATCCACCATAAGAGCTTTCTCCATGAAGTGTTCCTTTATTTCTCCTCCCCTCCAGTTATAATGAACATATCCTTCCTGTGAAATCTCAATGTTTTTGTATATACCTCCCAACATGTCATAGTGTAATTAACAGGCTCATGAATTCAGCACCAGAAAAGCCTTTTGGGAACATCTAGTTCAACTCTCCCATTTCACAGATTGAAAGCGAAGCCCAGCAAACCAACTGACTGGTCCGTGATCACAGAGGTAGTGTCACAGGTAGGTACCCAAGTCCTTTGAATCTTTCCAGCTCTAGAAGGTGGTTTGGGGAGCCTTCCCTTTCATTCCTGCTGCTGAAGAGACAAGAAGGAGGGCTGTGAGAGGGGTCTTGGTGACAGGGTGGACATGATTTATTTTGATGACTGGGGAGCCTGACAGATCTGACAGGAAAATACTGACATTTTGCTAATTGCTTTTTCTTTTCCCTTGTAGTGCGTGCGTGCGTGTGTGTGTGTGTGTGTGTGTGTGTGTGTGTGTGTGTGTGTAAGTGTCAAGTGTCTGAGGACAGATTTGAACTCAAGATCCTCCTGACTCCACGGTCACTGCCCTATCCACTAGGCCACCTAGCTGCCTGCCCACCCCCCCACCACAATCTTTAAAGCCTCATTGAGTCCAGAGAAATGTAATGCTTTGTATCAAAGAATTGCTTTTGTTTGTTTTTGTAAATTCAAATCCAGCATCCTTGGACCCAAGGGACAGCTGGATGACATGGTGTACAGCTGACCCTGAAGTCCTTCCAAGCACAGGAAATCATGTCAGGGAAATGGGGGGCAAGCTAAAAATATGCCCTTTGATGTCCTTCCAAAATGCTGTGGCTCACAGTTGCCTGTTTGTGTGTGTCTTATCCTCCCTCACACCTCCTCCTCTCAAATTTCAAGCTCCATGAGGGCAGACACAAGATTTCCTTCAAATTTGTTATTTTCCCCAAAGGCTCAAGCTTTGCTTAATTAGTGTTGAATTAAACAGAATTCTCTGAGCATAATAGGAAGAATATTATTCTCCCCATTTAATAGATGAGGAAACTGAGACTCCAGGGTTTGGTGACTCACGGCTGTATGCATCCTCAGCTTTCCCCCAGCCTCTTAGCATAAGACTTCTTTCTGAGTCTAGGATCCATGCCTTGGTCATCTTTGCTCACAGGTGGTTTGTGCATTTTCTGTTCACTCTTACAGGCAGGGTGTTGTCAGAAGGAAACCTTACAGTTAGGAGAACCTGCATTCTTGTTCACCTCTGACACATACCAGTAGCTCTGGGTAATCAGTGTAATGAATTGACTTTAAATCACTGACTTTCTCAGCACCCCAGGCAATCCCCAAATTGCATGGCAGAGCCTTTGCAAATTTCCACTGATAAAGGGAGCTTCCTCACTGGCAACTCCCTCCATCAGTGAAATCCCAGGTCTGCTCCCAAAAAATCCCATTTGTATCTCTCCTACCCATGTCAACTACTGAGGGGAGAAACTGAGTTTTATCACCTATGACCCTTTGTGGAGCCCTGCATCAGTAATGTTCATCTCTTTTCAGTGAGTGAATGACAATTCCAAGTTCTTCCTTTGCCCAGGATTTTGAGTCTCTAAACTGAACTCAGCCTCCCAGCTGGATTATGGGAATATGCTGAGGGTCCAAGATCTGCAGGAAATTGAGAGCACAGGAGCCAGGAGAGGCCCCTGCTTCAGGGAGTGCAGGAAAAGAAGCAGTTCTATATCAAAGTCAGCTGGAAGGAGCCACCCCTGATTGGAGAGGAAACTTGGGTTTGAATAGGTTGTAAATCAGGTCCTCTCCCTGGCCCAAGGCCCAGGTCAGAACAATCCTCCCTAACCTCAGTTTATTCCCTAACTGATCTCCTAGACTAGCTACAGGGAAGACTGGAGTAGGGAGAGGCTTGAGGTCAGAATCCTGTCATGTGAGGCATAGGATTAAAGAGGTGAAAGTGACCTGAAACTTCTCTGCTTGAAAGCAGGGAAAGCTACCCCCTTCTAAGGCAGGCCATTCCATGCTGGGAAGGGTGGTGAGGGGTCTCCTTTGTAACATCCCCCCATTGCTTTTACCTTCTAGGGTGAAACAGGACAAGTCTAATTGCTCCTCAGAGTCTGTTCTTGTGCTCTCCCAAAGCAAGGGAGAGTCCAGCTAGGTATCCCCATTGCTTTGATGAATCCCTGCATGCCTTGGTCCATGGTCTCACCGTTCTGGCTCTCTTCCTTTGAATGTGCTTCAGCTTCCCCTGTTATCTCTGCTGTTGAAATGTTCTTTTTTTTCTTTAATAAAGCTCCCTTTGTCCGGCTGAAAGCTGTCTCCTTAGATCCTCCTTTATCTGTATCTCATCTTTGTCTACACCACATTCTCCCTGGTATCGGATATATTTGTAAACATTTTGTATCCCCATCTTAGAGTGTAAGGTCCTTGAGGGGACTCCATTTGCAGGCACCCCATAGGCGCTAAGCATTTGTTGCCATGACCAACCCTACTCCTTTCTTTCTTTTTCATGCTGCTAGTTAAACTTGTTTCCCGTATTGAATCTCTCAGGAATGTAAGTTCCTAGACAAATTAAGATACCTCCGAGATGATGTCTAGGCCTTAGTTTAAGGCTTGCAAGATATTTGATGTTTTCTCACTTGTGCCTTACAACTAACCCTGTGAGGTAGGTATTATCCCCAGTTAACAGATGAGGAAACAGACTCAGAGAGAGGTTAATTGTCTTACCAGAGGTCACACAGCTAACAAGTGGTTGAGATAAGATCTCTCTGAATCCATCCCTTTCTGTGTATACCATGCTGCCTGCGCATAAATCTCGAAGTGCCAGAGAAATGGTGACTGTTGTTATTAGCCTCTCATTTCCAAGATGGTGCTTTGCAGAGAGAGGAGTTGAGGAACTCCATCCACCCATTCCACACCATGGTCAAGCAAAGAACAGACTTCTGAGTTTTTGTTTGTTTTTTGGCAAGACAATCGATCCAGGTTAAGTGACTTGCCCAGGGTCACAGGGGAAGTAAGTGTCAAGTTTCTGAGACCACATTTGAACTCAGGTCCTCCTGACTCCAGAGCCAGTGCTCTACTCACTGCACTGAATTACAGTGTTAAACAAGTCACTGAGCATAGTTAATCTGGGAGAAGATTCTGAGGAACCATGATATAGTTTACAAGACTAGAGAATACCAGGAATGTGGGAACTCAACACTTTTTATTAAGTGCCCTTTTCTTATACAGTTAAGAGACATACAGAAAGGTTACAAAGACGTTGGTCCAGCACCCACAGAGCTTTTCGAGGTCTCCAGAGGCTCAGATGCCAACTCATCTCTACACTGGGAGGCTGTGTGAGCTTCATACTTCTCCCACCCATTGGCACTTCAATAGTACAAACATTCCTCATGCCATCTTTCCTCACCCTCTTCTTCTGATACATGACCCTCTCATACCTTAGTACGTTTAACAAGCTGCTATAGTACAGCAAGTACGCACACACATACACACACCCCTCTCAGTGGGTAACCCTCTCCAAATTGAGGTCATCATGTATTATGGTTCTCTGTGTTATATGCCATATCTCCCTACAATCATATAAGTGCCATATTCTAATTTAGAATCTCTTGTGCCTAGAACTGTCCTGTAAAGGTTAGATGCTTAACAAATATTTGTTTAATGAATGGACTCTAATCCAATAGGATCCCAGGTTTAGAGGCCATCAAATCTAACACCCTCATTTTGCAGATGAAGAAACTGAGGCCGACAGGAGTGAAATGCTAAGGGCCATAGAGCTGGTAAGTCAGGATTTTAGTTTGTCTTCCTGGCTCCAAATGTAAAAAGCCACATGTCTGATGGAATAATTCATAATATATATTTGTATAGACTAGAGCTGGAAGACCTGGGTTTAAGTCCTTCGTGGCTGTGACCTTGGGTAAATCAATTAATCTCTCAGTGCTTTAGGCAACTCTCTAAGATTTAGTAAATTGCAAAGAAGGTGCTATTCTGTTTCAGTAGAGGGAAATTACTCACCTGGGAGTTCCCTATATCACTGAAATCAAAAATTCAGTTATCTCTATTCATTAAGTTTATGAGATTATTCTCTAATATGAATTCTTTGATGTCTAATAAGGTTGGAACTCCCACTAAAAGCTTTTCCACAGGCATTACATTCAAAAGGTTTTTCTCCACTATGAATTCTCTGGTGTTTAATGAGATCAGAGCTTCTCCTAAAAGCTTTCTCACATTCATTACATTTATAAGGTTTCTCCCCACTATGAATTCTCTGATGTTGGATAAGATCTGAACTCCACCTAAAGGCTTTCCCACATTCATGACATCCATAAGGTTTCTCCCCACTATGAATTCTCTGATGGTCAATTAGGACTGAGCTCGCCCTGAAGGCTTTCCCACAGTCCGGACACTCATGGGGTTTCTCTCCTCGGTGAATTCTTTCATGCTCAGTCAGAGCTGAGCTCCCTCTGAAAGCCTTTCCACATTCATGACAACCATAAGGCTTTCCTTCAGTATGAATTCTCTGGTGCCGAATAAGGTACGCGTTCCTTCTGAAAGCCTTCCCACATTTGATACACTCATAGGGCTTTTCTCCACTGTGTATTCTCTGATGGTTGATAAAGGTTGAAATCAATCTGAATGCTTTTCCACATTCATGGCACTCATAAGGTTTCTCTCCACTGTGTATTCTCTGATGTTGAATTAGATCTGAACTAGCCCTGAAGGCTTTCTCACATTCATTACATCCATAGGGTTTTTCTCCAGTGTGAATTCTCTGGTGTCGAATTAGGTGAGATCTACCCCTAAAGTCTTTTCCACATTCAAAGCACTTGTAGGGTTTCTCCCCGCTGTGAATTCTCTGATGCTGAATAAGGTATGAACTCCACCTAAAATCTTTGCCACATTCATGACATTTGTAGGGTTTTTCTCCTCTGTGAATTCTCTGATGTTCCAGAAGGGCAGAGCTACCACGGAAGGCTTTGCCACATTCACTACATTCATAGGGCTTCTCTCCACTATGAATTCTACGATGCTTAATAAGGTCTGAGCTTCCCCTGAAAGTCTTCCCACATTCATTACATTCATAGGGCTTCTCTCCACTGTGAATTCTCTTATGATTAATGAAGCTGGATCTCTGCCTGAAGGCTTTGCCACATTCGTTACATTTATAGGGTCTCTCTCCGGTGTGAATTCTCCGGTGGTTGATAAAGCTTGAATTTTGCATGAAGGCTTTCCCACATTCAAGACATACATAGGGTTTCTCTCCACTGTGAGTTCTAAGATGGTCAATGAGGCTGGATCTCCCTCTGAAGGTTTTCCCACACTCTTTACATTCATAGGATTTCTTCACACTTGGGAGTCTCTGATTTTTTCTAAATTCTGACTTTTCTTTCAAGCTTGGATCACATGGATTGTAAGCTTGAGCTTTTTCTTCCACAGCACTTCTCGGAAACATCAGCTCAGTTTTTAAGCCTGGGTCCTTGCTGCCTTCCCAGGCTTTCTGACCAGTGGATATCTGACTGCTCCCTGTCTCTTCCGTGTTTGTGCCTGCTGGGCCTTCCTTCAGGCTCTCTAAGCTGCCCTCACATGCAAGGGCTTCTCCCCAGTCAGGAGCCTTGGGTCTTGGAAGACCTGCCAACATAGTTGTCTGGGTGTCGAACCCTGCACACATCTTCTGGTTTGCAGCAAATTCCTTGTGTTCTGCCTCAGCCCTGTCACCTGAAATGTAAAATGAAAACCCAAATGACCTCAGTTTGGGGTTAGGAGAATCAAGGGGCCAGCTCACCCTAAATGAGAGTATCTCAATCCTCAAGTTCTTGCCTGTTGTCCCTTCTTGGTCCTCCCAGCCCACGAAGCCCTTTCCCATTCTCTCAGCTGGAGAGAATGGCCCTTTCCTTTGATCCCCACAGCACCTTGCAAAGATTGCAAAGAGAGCTGGTCATGAAGACAGGGATAGATGATAAACTAGAAAGAGAAAGTGAGAGATCTGTGAAGATGACTAGGGGGCACCACAGTGCACAGAGCACTGGGCCTGCAGTCAGGAAGACCTGAGTTGAAATCTGACCTCAGATATGTGCAATAGCTAGACCCTGGGGAAGTCACTTTACCCTGTTTGCCTTGTTACCCTTATCTGTAAAGAAGAATAGTGCCTACCTCCCAGGGTTGTTGTGCTGATCAGTAAAGTGCTTGACACATATATACGTATTAACTATTTCTATTATTATTATGACCGAGAAATAATGAAGTAAGGCAAGATTTGGGAGGTGAAACTGGCTGGCTGCCTTCCTACAGACTAAATTGAAAGGGATTTCCTCCAATTACCAATTCATTCATTCAAGAAACACTTATTAAGCACCTGCTCTGTGCAGATCACTGTGTCTGCTAGGAAGGAAAGACACAAAGTTTAGATAAGACACAGGCCCTGCCCCCTGGTGGTTACTGTTACTGTGGCCTACTGAATAAAGCTCCAGCTCTGACAGGGGACTTTTCACCTTGTCTCATGCAGAGCTACGCAGGCCAAACCATGGTCCCCCTACACTCAGGCTCTCTTTCTTCTTCCTCTCTTCCTCCTCCTGCTTCTGGGGCACTGGGCTCTGTCTCAACCTTCCCCAAAACAGGGTCTCCTTGGGAACCCTTGGTCTGCCCCCTCCTCTTCACTTCTAGCTTCTTGGATGTGTTGGGGAAGCTTTGGGAGGGCAGGGGTTGTCTCACTTGCATTTGTATCTCTCAGCATTTAGCACAGTGCCTGGCCCGTTCATTCACTCATTTGCCCCACTCTGAGAGCTGGGCTGGTACAGCCTTCTCCTTTTTCCCATACTCACCTCAGCCTGGCCTCTCAGGACTTCCTCACTCCCACTCTCTCAGAGGTCACAGCTTCAAAACATTTCTTCTGACACCAAAATAGGATGTCAGGTGCCATTTGGAACCTGGAAAGTTTGCTACAAAACAGTAGGACACAAGAGTGTTAAAAAGAACAACACTTAGCTTTTTGGAGGGCTCATTATGTATTAGGCCACGAACGGCCCCATGTGACTCTAGGCTCCTGAAAGGAGGGGTAAACAGGCTGTGGTCACAGTTGGATCCCAGCTATATTGAGAGAATATGACAAAGTGGGTCCCAGAGGAGATCCCTTCTGTAAGAAAACCCCCTTGCCATTAAAAAGGTATGAAGGAAAACTGATTACAGCAGAGTTCAGAGGAATTGAACACTTTGGCCAAAGTGGGCCCCCACCCTCTTTTCAGGAGCAGAGAGCACCGAAGCGAGATGAGCTATATAGCCTTAGTTCAAGACAGATCCTCCCTCCAGGAGACAGACTGGTCCATTGTTCATTAGGTCACCACCTTCTCTACATGCCCATTACGTAACCACCCTTGGTGTGATCCCCCCTCCCAAACATGCTTTAACATAGGACCCATGATCAGAAAATGGAGGGCTAACTTTATGTGGGGTGTGTCTGCTTGTATACATGAGGTTCATTAAGCAAGTGCAGTGAAGAAAAGCCTTCTCCAGGTCATTCTAGGTCATTTTCCTGACTGGTTCAGGCCAGTTTCAGGCCTGGACTGTCTTATCAAAAATTTCGTGACTTTCTGAAGGCCACTGCCTGTCTCCTGATTGGTTGAGTCCACTGGCAGTCTGCTGGCTTTCTTATTATCTGACTTATTCTCAATGACTTCATCACCTAATAACTTCTGTGGAAGCTTAAGTTTTTGCTGTCTCTCACACCTCCAGCACTGGATCTTGGGGCCAAAAGGAGACCCATCAGGTGGGTTCTGAATGCTTCATGAGCATATCAGCTACATTTGCCCTACAGCAACTTACATTAGTTACAGAGCTGTCTAGACAAGGTGAGACTGACTGCTCCCACCATTCCTAGGGACACTGACCCACATGCCCTCCTACTGCTCTTTTGTTCTACTCAGTGAAAGCCCATATCTGGTCTCCTAGCTGTTCCTCACATTGACACTCAATTTCTCTTCTCCATGGCTTTGCACTAGCTGTCTCCCCCACTTGGTATGCCATTCCTCTTCACCTCAGCCTCCTAGTGTTCCTGGCTTCTTTCAGGGCTCAGCCATGTTCCTACATTCTTTCTTCAGGAGGCCACCCCTGTCCCCAGCTTCTAGTGCTTTACCCCACCCTTGGTCACCTTGTATGGGTGCTGTGTATGTACAAGTCATCTCCCCTGTTAAAAAGTATGCTCCTTGAGGGCAGGGATAGTTTTAATTTGCCTTCATGCCCCCAGCACCCAGAACAGTGCCTGGCACACAGCAGGCACTTAACAAATGCTTGTTGGTTGAGTGAATGTTGAGTTCTTGGGCCACAGACCCTCTTGGGACCTCCTATCAAGTTGTAGAAGGGTTGAGACCTGCTTCAGTGGAGGGTGTACTCATATGGAAGAAAAATTCCAAAGTCTCCTTTGTCTGACCTTCAGTTCACTCCCTCAGCTCCCCTGCCCTAGTTCAGGCCCTTGCTGCCTTTCACCTCCACTATTACAGCAGATTCTGGAGTAGCCTCCCTGCCTACAGTTTCTCCCCACTCTTGTCCATCCCCCACACAGCTGCTTCCAGAGTGATTTTCCTTAAGAGCTGCGTCCATGTGACACCCCCACCCCCACCCCGCCTCCAGTCACCTTTCAAGGCTCCCATTGCCTCTAGGATAAAATAAAAACACCTCTGTTTAGCTTTTTCAGCCCTACACAAACTCTCCTTCCAGTCTCTTTAGAAAGTACTCACTCATGTACCTGAGAGCCTCCAAACTGGCCTCCTGTTTGTCCCTCATACACATCTGACTCTCCATCTCCCACCTCCATTTCAGATGCCTGAAATGCACACGCTCCTTACCCCCACCTCACAGAGGCAGCTCGAGCACCAGCTTCTACACAAAGCCTGTCCTTCTCATGCTGGTGCCCTTCCTCTCGAACTCCTCTGTGTATATTCACATTTATTAATTTTCCATATCAATATGTCCAAAACAGAAGTCACTATCTTTTCCCCAAGCCCTTCCCTTTTCCTAATATTCCTTTTCCTGTAGAGGGCACCACTATCCTCCCCATCCTTCAGCCTAGGGGGTATGCTGGACTCCTCACTTTGGCCCCTCCCCTCTCACCCCTCCCCTCCCCTCCACTGCCGAGGTCTGCTGACTTCCCCTCTATAGCATCTTCCCTCCTCTGCCCCTGCCCCCACCCTTGTACAGGCCCTCATCACCTCATGCCTGCACCACTGCCATGGCTGCTGGGGGAATCTGACTGCCTCCAGGGGCTCCCGAGTCCAGTCCACCTCCAGTCACTAAAGTGTTCTTCCCAAAGTGCAGGTCTATGGCACACACTCCCTCAAGAAACTCCAATGGCTCCCTAGTACTTCTGGAATCAAATAGCAAGTCTTCTTATTGGTTTTTAAAGCCCTTCAGGCCCTGCCCCTTCTACCTGTCCAGTCTTCCTCTGCCTTACTCTTCCACACATCTTCCATTCAGGGACACTGGCCTCCTGGTTGGTCCTCAAACAAGACCCTCCATTTTCTAACTTGACATTTTTCCTAGCCGCTCCCCATGCTTGGAATGCGATCCCTCCTTATCTTTGTCTCCTCTTTCCCTGACTTTCTTCAAGTCCTAGCTCAAAATCCCATCTTCTGCAAGAAACCTTTCCTAATCCCCTGTCAATGCTAGTGCTTACCCTCAAAGACTGTTGTTGTTCAGTCATGTCAGACTCTTCCTGACCCCATTTGAGGTTTTCTTGGCAGAGATGCTGCAATGGTTTGCCATTTCCTTCTCCTGCTCATTTGACAGATGAAGAAACTGAGGCAAACAGGGGCAAGTGACTCGCCCAGGGTCACACATCTAGGAAGTATCTGAGGACAGATTTGAACTCAGGAAGATGAGTCTTCCTGATTCCAAGCCCAGTGCTTTGTGCACTATAGCACCCCCCAGCTTTCCCAATCTCTCTAAGCTTACCTCCCATATATCCTGTTTTTATCTTGTTTGTACCTCTTGGCTCCCTCATTAGATTGTGAGCTCATTGAGGGCAGGGACTGGTCTCTTGCCTTTCTTTGTATCCCCAGTGCTAAACACAGTGGCTGACACATGGTAGGTGCTTAACACATGTCCTCCAACGAGACCACATTTCCATAATTCTCCCAGAATCACTGATTGTATCATGAATTTGGAAGGCACTTCAGGCATTCACTTACGCCCACCCATTTTCAAATTTGAACCAAATTTCCCTCTACAAAAAGTGGTCACAGAAGATTTTTCTGGAGATCTACTTCCAGAGGCTGTCCCTTCATCTGTGGCAAGTATTCACTCTTAGGAAGTTTGCCAGACATCTGCTTCGAAGCTTCTTTCCCCTAACCCCCACCCCCACTGGGTGGGGGTTCCACCCTCTGGGGCAAGGAGAAAAATCCTCCCTTCAAATATCTGAAGACAACTATGATATCTCCCTGCCCCCAACTATCTACTTCCCAGTCCCCATAGGCCATGATTTGGAAACATTTCCCCAACCTGACAGTGGTCCTCTGGATACTCTTGAGCTTATCAAAGTCCTTCCTCTCCTCCCCAGCCCTGCAGAATACTCCTCTTAAGGCAGCCCAAAATTTCTGCAGTCACTCTCATGTTGTGTTCACTAAAACTTCCAGATGTTTTTCAGAAGAACTGCTTGCTACACACCTACACACACACACACACACACACACACACACACACACACACACACACACACACACACACACACACACACACACACACACACACACACACACACACACACACACACACACACACACACACATCTGGTACTTGTTGAGGCAATTTTTCTGAAGCCCAGTGTAAGAATCTCCATTTATCCCTACTGAATTTCATCTCAGAGAGGCCTTGGAGATAGCAGGCTGGCCTCCAAGTCAGGATGACTGAGGGCCAAGTCTACTCTTGGATACCTCCCGGCTGTGGGAGCAAATCAATGACTCTCAGTGCTCTGAGACTCTGCTGCACAGAAGGTGCCAACCTGCACTGAAGAGGAAATTTTCTTCTCATCAGGAGTTTTCTATACCAATATAATCACAGGTTCAAACCACAAAAAAAAAAATTCATCTTATTGCTCAGCCCAAACCTCCAGCCCATTAAAATCTTTTTGGATCCAGCCTTTTTCTTCCACAGTGTTTGTTATTTCTCCTAGTTTTGTTTCATACACAAATTTGACAAACACGCAGACTATGCTTAATTCAAGTCAATGATAAAAATGTTAAGCAGCACAGTGCCTTGTGTGTGCTCTCGCTAGACAATTTCCTCCAAGTGAACACTGACCCTGACTGTACTATCTTGTAGCCCACATTTCTCCATTTTGTCTACAGAAATAACATGAGAGGCTTTGCCAAGTGCTCTGCTAAAATCAAAGTAAGTTCCCCTGGTCAGTCCAGCAATCTTGTGAAAAGATGAGACTCGGCTACTATGATCCATTCTTCATGAAGACATGCTAGTGGTGTTCTTTTCTGCTGTGTCTGGAGGGTGAAGATCACAGCTCACCCACAGGGTGCCAGGAAGGGGAAATGCCTTCCTTCCCTCTCCATTTTACCCCAACTCTAAGAAATGGGCCCAGGGAGGGGTTCTGGTTTGGTTTCCTTTGTCTTTCTCAGTTTCAAGTGCAGGTGATGATCCCCATCAGAAAGGAGTCCAAGCTATGGTGACCTTGGAGCCAGGATCCCAGGTGGGATATTGTAGCTGACCAACCTTGCAAGGAGCCCAGAGAAGCCTGAAGGGGGTTTGGCATTTGGGACTGACGCTGTGCCCATTTTTGAAGTTAGTCTCCCCTCCCCAGAGAGAGAGGAGGATCCTGGCCTCCATCTCTGGGGTTGGGGGAGGAAGTTCCTTGTAATTGTACCTTTTGCAGTAAATATTTCTGTGTAAAAGTGAAAAAAAACTCTGAAGTCACATTGGCTCTTTGTTTTGCCAATTCCTTTCTGAGATGATCACTTATAATCCCTTTTATCTGTTTTAGAATTTAGAATTTTTCCAGGAATCAATG
Organism: Notamacropus eugenii; assembly: GCF_028372415.1. Classification (NCBI taxonomy): domain Eukaryota; kingdom Metazoa; phylum Chordata; class Mammalia; order Diprotodontia; family Macropodidae; genus Notamacropus; species Notamacropus eugenii. Next base: position 98,016,932 of record NC_092879.1, on the reverse strand, counting down.
TGAAGGCAATTGGGCTACAGTTTGAAGATTCAATTTTCTCCTCTTTGGAAAAATAACAGATTTGCCACTTTCCAGAAGGAATCTTCCATGTTCTCCAAGATCTTGCAAAGATTATTTGCCTATGGATCAGCAATCCTATGTGCTGGTTCTTCCTATCCCTTCTTTCATCCTCCTCTTCCTCCCAAGATAACTACAAAAACAGACCCACAGCTCTTTTCTGTTGTCTTAGTCCTCTTGACTTATGTCTTTCCACTGGACTTTGATGATTCTGGAAGAGACAATGAGGCTGATGACCCTGTGCATTAATCCCTTAAATCAGACTGATTTACAGGTCAAGACATCACCCTTTGCCATCAGTCCTCTTCAAGAACGAAGGACAAAAAGCAAGTCTATTTGCCAGCTCATTCTGAGCATTAGCCAACAGCTCATCATTCACATATTTTCAGCTGTGGTTGAGAAATGCAAATTCTGTTCAGTTCTCAAATCTGCCTTACACTTCTGAAGAACTTACTACCTTCAATCAGCAGTAGTGATTAAAAAAATAAAAATATCACCTGCATCCCTAGAGTCTTCAGTTTCTTGCCCAAGATTTCATAATCCTTAGCAATGTTTTCTAAATTCCTTATGGCACCATCTTTTGTGCCCAGGAAAATTACCAGCAATGGGTAGCAGATATCAGGTTTGACAAGTCTTGCTAGGTTCTTGGTCTCATCCTTGATAGATGTCCTGGGAAGAAAGCTGGCCTCTATTCTTATCTTATAGCCACCTGAAGAACTCCTCAGCAAGGAACTGCCAATCACTCCTACAGCTCCCTTCTTCCTCTGACCCTCACTGGAGGATCTCTTACTCAGTGGCCCCTGTGGATCCATACTGCTCAGGGAAGAATGTAGCGGACTCTGATTAAGGCATGAGATATATGGTTCCATCCTTGAATAACACCAATTCCTAAAACAATAGGTTTTTGTTGCTCCAATGACAATATCATTATAGAAGACCCAGAATGATGAGCAAAACTGGGCAAAAGAAATCCAAAGGCACAGGAAGAGAATGCTTTGGAGGGAACAGAAAGCACCCTTAAGAGAAAACAAAGGAATCTCAGAAAGAACTGGCCTGTCATGGCCACCATCCCTACTTGGCCTGTGTTTTGCTTAGGGGCAAGGACAGGAACAGGGGAAAGAAGTGGTGCTAAGGGAGGCGCAAGGAACTGTAAGATCAGCTGGGCTCTACAACTGGGGAGGGGGGGAACAACAACATGTGCACATTAGCTGCTGTAGAGTCTCCAACAAGCAAAGGGTGTTGACATTCCAGGTGAGTAACACTGCTTGGAGGTCCATGCGGCCCACAGGGTGAAGTGCCTTTCTCCTGTGTTAATTACTTCTTTTGAGACTAGCTCTTCCTACATTGCCCAGGCCTGAAATGAAGTGGCCAGTCTTAGGCCTTCCCCCCATGCAGATTGGTTCGGGAGCATTTAACCTGAACTTTCCTTAGGCAGCCTGGCTCCTCCTGCCTCCCCCCACACCCTTGTCACATACTGGGGCCAGGTTTAGTGAGGTGGCCTCAACAAGAGCAACCGATCAGTGGCAGCCTGTAGCCCTCTGCAGTTCCGAACTCCTAAGCAGCAGCAGCAGCAGCAGCAGCAGCAGCAGCAGCAGCAGCAGCAGCAGCAGCAGCAGGGACTATGTGTGCCTAACCCTTCTAGGCTGTTAGACAGAAATAAGGTGGCTGGCTGGGGGCCTAGGAGGAATCTTGGAGATGGTCTAGAAGCAAGCTCTGTTTGGATGTGTCCTTTGTACCCACCATATTCTGCCTGCCATCATGCTTATTGGGAAATGGAAACTGCAGGCAGGGGCTCTACTTTTTATTTTTTCATCTCTGTATTCCCACTGTCAAATGCAGATTTTTGCACATAGTAGGGGCTCAGCAATTGGCTCTAACCGCTTCACTTTATAGAGAAGGAAGCTGTGAACAGAAGGCCAAGGGCAGACTGCTGAGTTAGACTCCATAATATGGACCAGAACCTGGATTTTCTGGCCACTCTCCCCTCAAACTCAGTGTCCTTTCCTCTGCTCCACCCCGAAAACCTCAGGCATTTACAGAGAGTGGCTCAGGTCCTAGAGAATGATTGGTCTTTATTGGAATCACAGAACACTTGAGCTGGAAGGGAATCTGAGACCAAATGAAAGAGACTTCCCAAAGATCTCACAGTAAGTTAATGGCAAAACTAGGATTAGAACCCATGGCATTGCCCCTGAGTATCCAAAGGTCCTCATGGGAACTCATCAGTTTTACAGAAAGTGGGTACTTTGAGCCACTCCTCAAACTCTTGCATCTCACACACCATCTTTCCATGCTAGGGCTGCTTGGGGTACTTCCAATGAACATGGCCTAGAAACAAGTTCACTGCAAAAGGAAAAAGCAGGACCCTTTGGGGAACTTTGGCTCAAGGAACCAACTGAGCAGCCACAGCAAAGCCCAAAGGGAAACAGCCCTGGGCCAGGGGTCACAAGGCCTGTTTCTGACACTGGCATCCACTTGCTGTGTAGCCTTGGAAAAATCCCTTCCTGAGTTGGGGCCTTGTGGAAAGTAACATCTGCCAGTGCTAGAGCACAGGCAGATTCATCTCTGAAATCCCAGCCTTGTGCAGAAAGCCTTCCCTGTCCCCCCAGCAGACAGGGATTTGTAGCGCCTTTTCTGTGCCATTACCTCTCATTCGTTCTGTCTGTAGGTGTGCGGGTGCTCCTTGAGGCAGGAACTATTTTTGTTTCCTTTGGAGCCCAGAACTTAGCAACGACTGAGGTAGGTGGTGAAGGTCTTATCCCCATTTGACAGATAGGAACGCTGGAATCCAGAGTATTTCTTCATGGTCTTTCACACACAGCTGGGATTAGACTGGCTACAGACCCAGGTCTGCACATCCTTCTGTCATTCCCCCTACATCCTTGCTGATTCTCCAGTGACTCTAGGTGAAGCCGAACAGCACCATCTACACTAACTACAATACAAATCAAAGCTGAATGCTGCTTCACTATAGGGTACAGGTGACCCTGAAATTTCAAAGGCTCTGGCCAGGGACCATGATCTCTGGAGAGACCTAACATCAAGTAGAGACCCAATCATGACATGTCAGTGGAGAACCAGCCTAGCTAAGAATGGGAAGATTCAGCACCAGAAAGCTAACATGTGAAATCATTAACTAAGTTACAGGTTTGTGATCACTGGTGGAATAATGGATCCTGGAAGTAAATACACAGTTAGAGCGGTGAACAGACAAAGGTGAACCTTTGTAGAAGGGGCATCAAGGGAGGCAGGCACTGAAAAAAATTCAATATTTGACTGGGAAGGTTGGTTCTGTAGGCTTCTGTTAAGTTGATTTTCAGTTGTGTCTGACTCTTTGTGGCCCCATTTGGGCTTTTCTTGGCAAAGAGACTGGAAGGGTTTGCCATTTCCTTCTCTAGCTCATTTTACAAATGAGGAAACTGGGGAAAACAGGGTGAAGTGACTTGCCCAGGGTCACACAGCTAGTAAGTGGCTGAGGCTGCCTTTGAACTCAGGTCTTCCTGGCTCCCGGCCAGGCATTCTGTGCGCTGTACCACTTAGCTGTAAAGTTAAAATGTCATTTTAATAAGTCTTGTTCCTAAAGATAATGGAAAAATAACTAAGTTGGACTCTGAATTGTAAAGGCTAAGGGCCTTAGTTTTTCCATTTGTAAAACAAGGGGGATGGACACACATGCTATGTAATTTTGAGCAAGGCCTATTTTCCGGTTCTAACATGAGTAGTACTGGATCAATGTCCTGGTGACTCATTTCTCTGGGCCTGTTTCCTCCTTTGTGCAATGAGAGGTTTGGATGGAATCAGTTGGTACTGGACAAATCCATTTTTCTTCAGCTTCAGTGGATTTGAGCAGTGCCAATGACTCGGGACTGCCTTACTTACTTTGTGGTCTCTGCACTCCTTCCGGCCCCAGGTGAAGCCTGTGTCACTCACTCCCCAAGACCCAAATGCAAGTTCTACTCCTAATATTCTCCTAAAGTTCTGCTCTGTTTACCCTGCTGTCTAAAATGAGTAGAATGGGGCTGCATGGTCTCTGACATTCCTTCCACTTCTACCATTTACCAGGTCAGAGAGTTGGGTGCAAGGTGTCTTCCTCTATAAAGGGAAAGGGTTGGACTTGACTGGACAGTAAATAACTCTCTAAGATCCCATTTCCTTCCAAGATTCATGGATTTAAAGCTAGAACTGAGTTGAGGCCATCTAGTCCAACTCCCTCATTTTACCAACCAACTGAGGCACAACTGGGTAATGTCCAATTTATACTCAGGTCCTAGCACTTCTAATCCTACACTCTTTCCACTACCCTAAGCTGATATAGGGGAGCTGGGTTCAAATTTTACCTGTGGCCCTGGCTTGCCATGAAACTCTGGGCTTGTTTCCTCCTCCATAAATTGAGTCACGGTGGAAGTACAGCAATCAATCAACAGGCATTTATGAACATGTCAAGTGTTATGTTCGAGTCATTGCAGGATTCAAAATATACAAAGGCCCAAAGAGTTCCTAACTGCAAGGGACCTACATTTGATACATAGATAAGGAAATAGAAAATGTTTACAGTTATTCTGGGCTGAGGGTGTGAGAAGGGGGTCATTGGAAAAGGCCTCAACGTAAGAGGTGCAGTGGAGCATTTTCGAGCGTCTGGGGCGGGGCAGGGCAGCAGGGTGACTGGAGGTGGAGAGTTGGGCTGGAAGATCCGAGGTATGTGGAAGGTATAAGAAGAGTGGAAGGTAGGGGGAGCGGGGGATGAAGGGCTCTGAATGCACTTTGGACGTGAGCCTGGTGGCGAGTTTGTTGGGAGTGGGAGGTGACACTTGGGCCGCACTTTGGTGGCCCAAGGATGGTCTGGACTGGGGAGAGGGCCTCGAGGCACTCAGCAGCAGTTATTGCACTGCTCCGATGGTGTCACACAGGGGAGGTACATGGTGCTGCAAAAAGGAGGCGCGCAGCGGTAGCCAGCAGTACGGGTGTAAGAGAGCGTCCCCTCACCCCCCCCACCCCCCCATATGACGGAACTCTGCCAGCTGAGGCCCCAGGGCCGCAGCTCCCGCCACGTACGCCTGCGCGCACGCATGCGCACGGACACGCGCTGGGGGACGGGCGGGCCAGAAGTGGAGGAGCCGCCCCCGCGACCCAGGACCGGGGAGAGGGACCCAAGGGGCGAAGCGATGCGCGCCCGAGCCCCAGCCCCGCACAACCCCCGAGCCCTGTAGCCCCTCGGGCAGCCACTCACCCGAGCCGAGCCCCGGGAAAGGACGCGATGGCTCCGGCGGAGCGAGCAGCCTCCGGCCCCGGCGGGGGAGCTTCCGCCGCCGCTCTAGGATGCGCGGAGGACCGGGCGTCTCGATGGTGCCCGCGCGCTCTCGCCCTGGCCCCCGCCCCCGCCTCCGCCTCCGCCCCCCTCCTTGGCCGGGCCGAGGGTTCTGGACAAGGATGGAGGAGCGGGCTGGGGGATGGGGGTGGGGAGAGGAGGTGGACGCCGGGCCACAGATGGCTTCGGGGCGACCCCCCTCCCGCTGGTTCCGGGAAGCATGGTGGGAAATGAAAGAGGGGTCGGAGCCCAAGGAGAATCAATAACATTTATTAAAATAAGAATAGCTTACAGATATGATATTTTAAGGCATCAAGGTGCTTAATCGGCCGCTTTCTCATTGGAGTCTCATAACAAACCTGAGGTAGGTACTACAGGTATTATCCCCATTGGTGAGAGTGTCTGAGGCTCAGAGATGAAGCCACTCGGCCATCCAGAGACCATTCAATAATGATAATAATAATACCAATAATAATATAACAATAACAGCTAACGTTATATAAAGCACTTTACATATATTATCGCAGTGGATCCTCACGACTATTATCCCCATTTTACAGATGAGGAAACTAAGGCTGAGGTTAAGTGACTTGCTCAGGGTCACACAGCTGGTAAATGTCTAAGGCTAGATTCAAACGGGTTTTCCTGAGGCCAAGGTCAGCACTCCATCTACCCAGCTGGCAAGACACCTACTAAGTGTTTGCTATTTGCACAGCACTGCTAGTCACTAAGGATCCAAGAAGAAAGGCAGGCAAAGGCCTAGCTCCCAAGAAGGGGAAAAAAGGCAAGAGGTTAAAGTCAGGATTCAAACCCAGGTCTCCTGACTTCCCAAGTTATTATCTTTGTAATTTTCTCAATTAGCAAAAATGTTTTCTATCCCTCTCCCCCCCATTAAAAAAGAAAAAAACAAACCACTTGTAACAAATATGCATAGTCAAACAAAACAAATTCCTATTGGCCATGTCCAAAAACTCCATGGCTCATTCTGCAGTGTTAAGTCTGTCACACAGCTGTCTGGTGTACCACCACCATGTTCCTGTTCCCCAATCCCCCTAAAGTCAGGCAGCCTCTGGCCACTCTTGGAGGAGGGGGGACCGGCACCTTCCTCCTCCGTCCTGGACTCTCTATAGAAACGTTTGAGTGGGCAGTTTGGGGTAGTGCAGAGAATACTAGACTTGGAGCTGGAAGGCCTGAGTGTGAATCCTGACTCTGGCTAAGCCATGTTGTCTCTCAGGATCAAAAGAGATGGAACTAGGTGTTCCCTCAAGTCCCTTCCAGCTGCAAACAGGTTCTAAATCCCCACATTCACTGTGTGACTTTGGACAAGTGCTATTTCTGTGCTAGATCAAGGTTTCTGCCTCTGAAATAAGGGGGTCAGCCTAGATGATCCAGAGGTTTTCTTCCAGCTCCGGAATCATAGGCCTATTACTTGCAGACCCAACGAGGGCCACAAAGATGAAGAGCCACACGTTGGAGTGATTGTTTCTCAAGTCCAACTCCAGGGCTCTATCTCCCCCAGAAAGCAATGGCTCCTATCCCTCCTGGGACATCTCACATAGTGCCCTTAATGAAATTTGGATTCAAGACCTTGGAGCAACTGCCAGTTCTGCTACTGACACTGAAAAGAGAAACCCGAAATGCCCACAACTAGAGTGGGCACTCGGAGGCTCAGAGACTTCAAGGCTGAGGGGACCTGAGAGGTCATCTAGTCTAACTAAGTGAGGTAATAGAGGCCCAGGGCAACAGTGTGTGAGCAGCTTCTCTGTCCCCCACTCCAGTGACCCCTCCCCCCACTCTGAGGGGAGAGTGGAGAGGAGAGTCCGGCTCAAGTTTAGATTGCACTTGACCCTAAGGTCCCTTCCAGCTCAGAGGTTTAGGGATGAGTGTCAGGCAAATGGAGGTAAAAAAGACTTGCACTATCTCCACCATCTGGTTGTGCTCAATGCGCTCTTTGGTGATGCTGTGGGCTTCTCTCCACCCCATGCCCCAGACTTCAAGCTCCATCAGAAATGAAATTGATACTTTACTGAACAACTGGCTCTCCTCCTCACTACCTGAAGTTATTCCAAACCTTTTCATTCCTTCACAAGCATCTCATTCTCCAAACCCTCTCAACTAAGGACTTTGCCTCATACTTCACTAAAAAACTGAAGTCATTTGCTCCCTCCTAGTTAGTCTCTCTCCCCACTTCAAACTATCCTTCATATAGCTGCCAAGATGATTTTCTCCAAGTACAGGTCTGACCAGGTCACTCCCCTACTCAATAAACTCCAGTATCTCCCTATTACCTTCAGAATCACACACAAAATCTTGTTTGCTATTAAAGCCCCTCACAACCAGGTCGCTTTCTCCCTTTCTAATCTTCTTACATCATACTACCTTTCACACACTGGGCCATCTGGCTGCTCCTCATGCACAAACACTGTCTCCCAATTGTTCCCTTTCACAGGCATGGAGCCCATGCCTGAACACTCTCCCTCCTCACTTCTACTTTCCCTATTCTATGGCTTCCTTCAAGACTTAGCTTGATCTCACTTTCTGTAAGAGGCCTCTCCCAGTCTCCTCCCTCCCCCCCACCTCCTCACTGCTTTCTCTAGGAGAACATCTGTGAAAATGGGAACTCCTTGAAGCCAGTATTACTGTCCCTGTTTTATAGATGAGAAACTGAGGCTCCCACAGTAACACAAATCAGTTTCAAGTCTTTGGCCTCATAGTCCAGTGCCCTTTCCAGTCCCAAAGCATTTTTCATCAGCTGCTCTGCCTGGCTTTGACTCCCATGAACATCACATCCTCTGGTACCCATCATGCCAAGTACCCTCTAGGGGCTGCAGCTTCCTCTTATATACTGTCTTCACCCTTCAACCATAAGCTCCTTAAGGGCAAAGACTTTCCTTTTCCTTATTTGTACCCTCAGCACTTAGCACAGTGCCTGGCACATAGTAGGTGCTTAATAAATGTTTACTATTAGCAAACTTCTAGTTCTATTAGAAAGCAATGGGCATCCAAAATGGAGCACTATCTCCCTGCTCCCCTTCTTCCTTTCCTGATTTCCCTACAAATTCTGCCTGGGGAACCAAGTCTTCTTTTATTCAACCTAGTTCACAACCTGCCATCCTCTCCCGCCCCCTGCCGGCCCAACAGTCAGTTCCCAAGTCCTACTGATTCTGCTCATACAGTAGTTCTCACAACTGGCCACCTTGTTCTACTCCCATGGGCACACCTGGTGCAAGCCCTCATACCCCTCAAACCAGGGCAATGGCAATACCTGATGGGGGGTGTGTGTGTGAGGTGTCTGCCTGCCTCCAGTCTCTCCCCACTCAGCTGCCAAGTGATCTTCGTAAAGTGCAGGTCTGACCATGTGACACAAGGAGCTTCAGTGGTTCCATATTTGCCAAACAAAACTGGAATTGAAAACCTTCCAACAGCACAGGCCAGTGGAAAGCCTCTTGGATTTGGAGTCAAAGGTTTGAATCCCAGCCCTCCTAATAATCAAGTGAAGGCTTACAAAGCACTTGCCTCACAATAACCCACAAGAGGTAACTGGTTCAAGTCCTAACGCCTCCATCTTCTAGAAAAGGAAACTGAGGCTCAGGGAGCAGAAGGGATTTGCCCATGGTCACAAAGGTGAATGTGAAAGCCTGGATTCCCAGGCACCCCAGGTTGGCAGACATATTGAGGGCTCTTTCCACCAGACCACATTGCCTCTCATTGGGATTTTACCTTCCCCTTTATCCAGTAATAAAGTATCTTTGGCAGTGCTGCCACAGAGGGGTTTCCCCCAATTCATCACTTTCTTGTATTAGCTTATTCCCATGGGGTCACTGTGCTCAGTAGGAGCACCAGTGGTCCTCATTACTAGAGTCCTCTATGGATTCTAAAGGGCTTTCCTCACAACAACCCTGTGAGGTAGGTAACAAGTGTTATTCTCCCCATCTCAATGGAGAAAACAGGCTCAAAGGAGGTGCTGAGACTTCTAACTCCAGGTTCAGCACTCATCCCGCTATGCTACCCTGGCTGTCAAGTCACTGAGCCAGCAGTGGGACAGAATGCAAGAGGCTGCAATGTGAATATTCACTGTTTGGAGGACAGGCTGTAGAGAATAAAAGAGATCTCATTGATGACCTAGGCCAAGAGAACCAAAGTGAGGTTCACGAAGGTCTGATGGCTTGCCGAGATCACTCTTCTTTCTCTACATCCTAGTCAAGTCTTTCCCATATTCCTTATACCCTTGTATGCATCATCTGATGCTGAATAAGGTTAGAGCTCCTGCTGAAGGCTTTGCCACATTCACTACATTCATAGGGCTTCTCTCCACTGTGAATTCTCTGATGCTGAATGAGGTTTGAGCTCCGACTAAAATTCTTCCCACACTCATTACATTCATAAAGTTTCTCCCCACTATGAGTCCTCCTGTGTTGAATAAGGCATGAGCTCTGACTGAAGGTTTTCTCACACTCATTACATTCATAGCGTCTCTCTCCACTATGAATTCTCTGATGTCGGATGAGATCGGACCTCACTCTGAAGACTTTCCCACACACGTTGCATTCGTAGGGCTTCTCACCGCTGTGGATTCTCTGATGGTTAATAAAAGTAGCTATCTGCCTGAAGGCTTTGCCACACTCACTGCACTGGTAGGGCTTCACTCCAGTATGAATTCTTTGATGCTGAGTAAGGTGTGAGTTCTGACTGAAAGTCTTTCCACATTCATTACATTCATAGGGTTTCACTCCAGTGTGAATTCTCTGGTGTTCAATGAGTTTTGAACTCCCCCGGCATGCTTTTCCACATTCATTACATTCGTAAGGTTTCTCTCCACTATGAATCCTCTTATGTTCAATAAGGATGGAATTCCGGCTGAAAGCTTTGCCACACTCGTTACATTCGTAGGGTCTCTCTCCGCTGTGAATCGTCTGATGGCGGATAAGTGCAGAACTTGCCATAAAGGCTTTGCCACATTCGTTACATTCATAAGGTTTCTCTCCACTGTGAATTGTCTGATGGTGAATGAGGGTTGTGCTGCGGCTGAAGGCTTTGCCACATTCATTACATTTATAGGGCTTCTCTCCACTATGAATTTTCTGATGCTGGATAAGGTTGGAGCTCCTCCTGAAGGCTTTGCCACACTGATTACACTTATGAGGCTTGTCTCCACTGTGGGGTTTGGATTTACTTATGTATTCTGAACTCAGCCTGCAGCCATGCTCATGCAAATCACATCTCTGGGCTCTCTCTTCTGGAGGATCTGTCTCATCTGGAACAGGACTGGAGCTTTTACCACATTCATTTTCTATGGGGGGCACACTTGTGCAGGTGGTCCCATTACCAAAATTTCCCTCTTGGTTATGCGAGTCTTCCAGTCTTTTCCCTTCTGGCCTTTCCTGTTGTACATCTAACCTGCCCCCCAATCCAAGAGTTTCTCCAATTCTGGAGTCCTGGGAAATGGCCCCTTGTAAACCTACCAATAACAGCCCTGGTGATTCTACTTTGGAAACTTCCTTTGGTGAAACAGACCCTCTGTTTTCAGTTTCATTCTTAGAATCTGAAATGATAAATAGAAAAACAAAATCTACACTGTGCGAAAGGGACCCACTGATTAGAAAGCTCAGGAGCAGTATCACAGAAATTTAACAAAGGCTAATCAGGAGTACAAGCTGGAAAGGACATAGTTCATCACTGACATCAGCCAGCTCTGCTTCACTGCTACACAAACAATGGTGCTGGGCCTTCCCTTGCCATTCTATCATGTACTCTTGGTATCCCCGAAACCACTGCTTCTCTTATCCGAGTTCTCCTAGAAGTGGAACCATAGCATTGGGAGGGGTAGAGTCTGTAACGAATGTTAAGAACACTAAAAAACTTTCCTGTTACATCATGACAATGGGTACCTGACACAGGAAGAAGGTCCCACTGGGCTGGACAGGCCACGTGTGGAGCACTGTGTTCATTTTTGGCCACCATATGTAAAATGGGTCATCTGACGTACAGGAGAGAGTGTTTATTTATGAGAGGGCAACCCTGATGATAGGTTCAAACAAATCATTCCATAAAAGATATAGCTGAAGAAACTGGGGCTGGCTAACCCTCTATGAAGACCCAGCATGTGGACGAAGTACTTTGGGAGGAAAGGAGAAGCAGGGCTGGCCTTGGGTACTGATACCCAGAACTAATATAGTATCTAAAGTCAGATTTCTTTTTGAATGTGGTCTTACCTGGATTCTGTAATAGCCTTGGTAACTCTGTACCTGTCCTCCTGACAAATTCTCAGTCCTGTATTAAAAGAGCTTTCTGTATATGCTCAAGGCAGCTACTGATTTCTTCTAACTGATGAAGGGTTCAGAGTAGAAGGGGTAGGGGACAGAGTCAGAAATTCAAATTTTTCTTGTCTTTCCCCTTGTCTTCATTCCCACCATCTTCATCCTAGCTCAAAGTCAGTGACTATCACTTAGGCTATCGTAATAGACTCCTAGCAGATTTTCAAGATTTCAGTCTCTTTCCCCTCTCCAATCACCCTACATATAGCTGCCAAATGAAATTTTCCCAATGAAGAGGTCTGATCGTGTCAGTTCCCAGCAATCCCTGTAAAGCACAAAGCTTTAGCACAGCATGAGAGGCCCTTCAAGCTGGGAACCTTTCATGTGGCCTCTATCTGAGAGCTGAAAGGGATCCTCCTTTGACTTTATCACACTCAACTTTGTATCTTTCTAAACTGTGGATGTATCAAAAAAACCCAACAAAACATTAGACTGCCAACTCCTTGAAAAAGGATCTCTATGATTTTTCACCTTTTTACCACCCCCAGCCCCTAGGACAGTGCTTGCACCTAGGAAGTACCTAAATGAATGTTACCAAGAGCACTGCTTTAAAGAAGGCCCATCCCCATCAAGCTCTTGGTGGTAGCAGCCATGGAATTAAAAATGAAAATAGGAAGCCTGAGCCTTTAGAGGTGGATGAAAGAGGGCAGTAATCAGCAGTGGTTGGCACAAAGAGAGAGCAAGGAGGGCACAGAGCATAAAAGAACCCATCGAGAGAGGAGAACAAGATCACCAGGACAAAGGTGCAGGAGCAGAAGGTGAACGGTGGCAGCTGTTAGGGAAGGACAATGAGAAGAGGCAGAGAACACGAGGGCTAGGGTATAAAGCTCAGAATTACGGAAGAAACTATAAGCAACAAGGGAAAGGAAGCTTTTCTCTTCTCTGCTCCTCCTGGTGAGGCCGACCAGAGGGTCGCTGAGGAGCTGCATCCATAGCAAAACTGTGCAAACATAACATCTCCACCCACCCGCCCTCACCTGGGCAGGGGCTGCCCTTCTCAGAGTCTTGATCATCGACCTCCTCTGGCTCCACAATCTGCAGCTTTTCCTCTCCCTCCATCTGGAAGATGTTATCTGGCTCAGGAACTGGAAATCCTGTTCAGGAGACAATAAACAGCACAAGAAAATTTGGGTTGAGCACTCTTTTGGGCAGACTTGTTCCAGAACTCAGGGACGAAGGCCAGGGATAAATATGGCAAGGAGCAGTTGTCCACAGATGCAATATGGAGGTGACAGGAGGGGACACTCGAAGGTCACACTAAATCCTACGCCATTCCTTTGCTCATTTAGTCCTCCTTGAGGCCCCGCTCCCCATTCTTTCCGTCCTACCAACTCTTGTCCATTTCCAGAGGCCTTCTCTATTCTAGTCCCCACTGGTCTCAATATTCATTGCAGGTGGAGTCCGAGTCACAGTTTAGGGACAAGATCTACAAAAAGGAACACGAAGATTCTGCCTGCTGATCAGTGCTGTCTCTGATCTTTGCTTATCTGTACACTTCACGGGCCTGAAGGGACTCCTTTCACTTGGAGCTGCCATGCTCTCCGCCCAGGGCAAATTTTAGTCGGCATCAGATGTCTGAGGGTTTTTAAGGGTATATATGACAGATGGATTTGCAATTCCTTGGGTCAACTTCTAGCCAACAGGTGGCTGTGTAGAGATGGGCAGAGTCCAGGCCTGGATAAAGTATCAGTCCTATCCCAGGCGGCAAAGTTTCAATCACAAGTTATATATGTCTCTGTAACATGAGCCGTGCATGCATCCCAGTGGGAGCGTCAGCTGGTATAAGGCCAAACCGCAGCTGCAGCAGGCACAGAGCCCCCTTTTTTTTCACCATCCCCAGAATACTAGAATTAGAAAGAACTCACTGAAAATGGAGACAGACAGTTTTTCAATCACTAGTTCTATTATATTCCCCCCACTGGAAGGTGGGAGATGGCATTCCATCATAAACATCTAATCCCTCCTCCACCTGTCTTGCCTGCCTGCCTGGGAAGGAGAGAAACGCCATTCTGTCACGATTCCTCCAGCCCATTTCCTGGCCTGGCCACAGGAGCAGAGCAATTTGATGCCTTTACACTGCCCTCACTGGTCACCTGGCCTGAGGTGGCCCCCACACCAGCACCTCCCTGTCCTGATCCCTGAAGCCAAACATAATATTTGCAGGACCTGCCTCAGAAAGTTGTAGGGAAGGATTTTATAAACTTTCAAGGCCCACTAGAGAAAGGTGAACAGCTATTATTATTTTTTGTCCAAACTTATGAGTTAGTTGTTTTTGAGACTGCAGTATGGAAAATCCTTCCATGAATGTGGATCGAGAAGTGCAACTTAACAGCCTTAGAGATGTAAAGAGCGATGATTAACAGGCCCTGAGAGGCTAGCTGAGAAGGACAAAGAACTAAGACTTGAACCCAGATCTTCCTGACTTTGAGGTTGGCCTTTTACCCTCTCTTCCATGTAGCTTCTCAATTACTATTGTTTTTAGTGAATGTTTGCTGAATGAATAACCAAGGAAAGGTTCAGGGAAATTCATAGATGACAGCTCTAACGCAGATTTATTTAGGAGGAAATTAGGAATGTTCTCCACCTGAGTTCTTCAAGGCTCTGCTAGTGAATGACGAGCTCCAGCAGTATGGAGAAGTTTCAAGTATGCACCTAGTCATAGTTTTCTGACTCCTGCCAAAGCCCCAGCTGCACTAAATGTGGAGACGTTCACCATCATGGTGGTCATAAGGGAATCCAGTTTTTGGCTTCAACAACTCACAAAGGTCAAAAATGTCTTGTCAACAATGCTGTAACGAGGACTGCTTTTAGGGGCTTGGATTCAGGGGTGGAGAACCTGGGGCCTCGAGGGCTTTTGACTGAGTCCAAGTTTCACAGAACAAATCTTTTTATGAAGGGGATTTGTCCTGGGAAGTTTGGGTTCAACGAAGTCTCTTATAACTGTCAGATTCTGGGATATATTAAGGCAGAAAGAAGTTACAATCCACATAGCCGCTAGAAGACCCAAAGCAGTGCTCTTAGTCTCAATCTGGGAAAAACCTATCATCAAGACACCTATTCCTATTCCTTCTCTCCCCATCTCTGGTGAGAAATGGGACTGACCGTGAGCCTGGTCCCACAGCAATGAGCATGTTCCAAGGATCACAACTTTTCTTTTCTTTTTTTGTAAAGATCTGTGATTTCATTGATGGGAGGAGCTCCTGCTGAGGAATCATGCCGACAGACACCCTCTCTGCAACTTTATGGTCCTAAAAAGTTGCTGGGCATCAACTGTCTACCCACCATGGCACACTGCCTCCTTGTTCACAGCTATTAAAACCAGACGCAAAATCGACGACAGCATAGCCTCCGAAATGCTCTGCCGGTGCCTTGTCTCTCCCCTCTCTAATTCATCCTTCACAGCCGCCACCTCAATGCCGACCACGTCACGCCTCAGCCCAGGGGAGTAGCGGTTCCCGCGGTTCTAGCTTCAAATCCAAGCTCCTCTCTGACACCTAAAGCCCTTCCCAATCTGGCTCCAGCCCACCTTTCCAGACTGAGTTCACATTACTCCCCCTACCCACTCTACTTACATTCCAGCCAAACTGGCCTACCAGCTGTTCCTTGCACACATTCCACTTCCGACCTCGGCGCCTTTGCCCAGGCTGTCGCCGAGGCCTGGAATTCTCCACCTCTTGGGCGCGCCTCAAGGTTCAGCCGGAGTGCCGCCTCCTCCATGAAGGCGGCAGCCTTACCTACCCGTGCACAGGCACGGCGCCTTTCCCACCCAGGGCTCCCGCGCCAGAAGGTGAGCCCCGTGAGGCCTGGGGCGGACTCATTTCGGTCTGGCCATCAGCAGCGCCGCCGGCCCCACGGCCCGGCCCACACTCTAGCCTACGTGTCCGAGGAGTGAGGGAAGAGGAGACGTGGGGCAGGGGCGGCCCGACGGGGGCGGGGCGAGGCGGGGGCGAGGAAGCGGAAGGGGCGGGGTCACGGAAGGGCTGGGGCTGCCGCCGCTGCCGGCCCCCGGCCCCTCAACCTCCGGGGTCCTAGCGCCCCTCTCTGTCCCTGCCGAGTCCGCCCTCCCCCCCGCCCCCCCCGCTCCCCGAGGCCTCAGACTCACCGGAACCCGAACCCCGGGAGTCCTGCAAAGCCCCTTCCCGCGGAGAGGACCATCGAGACGTGCCGGCGCCGCAGGCTCCTCCTGACGGGGGGATGCGCTTCCGGCGCCCCTCTAGGAAACCTCGGAGGTCTGGCCTCTCGGTGCTCCGCTGGAAGCTTCCTATTGGCCTGGAGAGGCACGGGGGCGGGCTCCTGGGCGAGCGGGATGATGAACTCAAGATGTAGATGCAACGCACACATGGGAATATGGGAATTTGTTTGGCTTGACTCTGCATATTTGTTACAGGAGTGTGGGGCGTTTTTTTAAAGTTTTTTTTTCCCGTGGGAGTGAATAAATAATAATCGAATAAAATTTAATAAAAGAATATGGGAGTGAAGATGAGGGTCGACAGAATAAGAACAAAATAAGATAAAATGGACACTTCGCTCCATAAAAATTGAAAGCGTTTGCACAAACAAAACTGAAGAAGCACATCGGAACAGAAACAAACAAATCTTTGCCGCACGTTCGTCCAAAAACGGTTTGATCGCTAAGGTTTCCAGGGTGTCCCAAAAGTTTTCAGCTCCGTTGGTTTAACATACTATATTAGCACAGTGTTGGACCTCCTGAATCAGCGCCTCAAGGGCAGGCAGGCTCCATAGCCACTCCAGGGCCTGGAGACACCACTTTTTCTTTTATTGCCATCGACTTGAGCCCCAGAAAGCTGCGTTCCTCCTGTTATCATGAGGTCAGTGAGGAGCAACCCAATTCCATAGAACCACTTTACACGGATTGGCTTTACTGAGCTGGAAAGACATAACCACAAGAAACATGCAGACATTTGCCCCCACTCCATCTGGGGTATAAGTGCTTCATACACCATCTCAATCTCTGGATGGAAATAGGCTCAAATTGTAGTGCAGGGCCTATGAGTACCAGATTTCAAACTGGACTACAAAGCAGTAATCGTGCAAATGATCTGGCATTGTTAAAAAAAAAAGTCAATCAGTGAAACAGAATGGGTGGTTACTGTTTGTCCTTCCTGCTAGAAGAGGACCAAAATGACATCACTACGTCAGAGTTAAGGCACAGTGCGTCTGACAGTGGCTGATTAGACTAATATGTCTCTATCACAAGTCAGACACAAATAGTATGACCATTTAGGAGAGCGATGGGTCTAAATTCACACATCTCATGTTTCTTTTCTATGACTGCAATTCTGCTTTGCTCATACAGCACAGCACCTTCTTTGATACCAACACGCCATCCTGGGGACTCCCATGCCAGTGTCTCCCATGTCTCACAATCAATTCTAAATATCTTCAGAGACATCTTGTATCACTTCTTCTACCTTGTATCACTTCTGACTTCTATGTGAGCGCTTGCCTTGTGGGACTTCTCCATAAAATAGTCTTTTAGGTAAATGTCCATGGAAGCAAACAAACAGTAGAATACAGAACTATATTTGACAAATCTAAAGATCTCCGGTAGTAGGGGAAGGACTCACTATTTGACAGATACTAATGGGAAAATGAGATAGCAGTCTGATAGAAATTAGGTATAGACCAACACCTAACACTAAGATAGGTTCTAAAAGGATACATGACTTAGATATTAAAAGTCACTCCTAAACAAATGAGAGGAACAGGGAAGAAATTACCTTTCTAATCTACAGATAGGGAAGAGTTCATGACTGAACTAGTGATAGAGAGGATCACACAGGATAAAAGGGACAATTTACATGCTGTAAATTTAACAAAAAATTTACACAGATATCTAATTCAATTAAACTTATGAGGGAAATAGGTAACTGGGGAAAATCTTTGCAACAAGTTTCTTGGATAAAGGTGTAATTTACAAGATATATATATATAGCAACTGATTCAAATTTATAAGACTAAGAGCCATTCCTCAATATATGAGGTCAAGGAATATGAACAGGCAGGGTCCAAACCATCAATAATCACATTTTTAAAAAGGTTCTAATCACCCTAATTACTAGTAATTATTAGTAATTAGAGAGGTGCAGATTAAGGCTGGCAGAGATAAAAGCAAAAGAGGAAAATGACAAATGATGGAGGCACTGTGCCTGGCTCACAGTGGGTGCTTCATAAATGTTTGTCGATAGATTGAAATGGGGATACTGGTGCACCATTCATGGAACTGTGAAATCAAAGAAAGAGGACAAGGATCTATGTGTACTAAAATATTTGTAGCAGCCCTTTTCGTGGGTGAAAAGAACTGGAAGCTAAGGAAGTGCGCTCCTCTCAGGGGATGATTGAACAATCCATGCTATGTGAATGTAATAGAATAACATTGTGTCATAAGAAATGATGAAGTAGAGAAATTCAAGGGCTGCTAAGTGACAATGGATAGAATGCTAGACTTGGAGTCATAGAAATGAGTTCCGATCCTTCCTGAAACACTAGCTATATGACCTTGGGCATGTCACTTAACCTCTTTTTGCCTCAGTTTCTTCAACCACAATAAAGGGCTAATAACAGGGCCTCCCTCTGAGGGTTGTCGTAAGTATCAAGCAAGATAATTAATGTTTGTAAAGTCCTTTGCAAACCTTTGAAGACCATAAAAATTCTCGCTGTTATGGCTATTTTTGTGGTGGTCCTTTGTCCTTTGTTTCCCAAGAGGACCAGCTGCATCATGGATGACGTCTTCATCTGCTCCTGAATGTAAGTGAGGCGTAGTGGCACCAAGTTCTCAGTTTTTAGTAGTATTCCGAGAACACTGGGAAGACCTTTATCACAGGCTCTTGGGGAGTGAAGTTAGCACCAGGAGAACACCTTTTACAATGATGTCCTTAGAAAGAAAAACAACTTTGAAAGGTTTTAGAACTCTCATCAATGTTATCATAACAGGGACCCCCAGGTTTATATATAGCGCTCTTGTGTTGGGTAGTTCTTTGTGAACTGAAATGTTTGTTGAGGGTTGTGAAATCAGGATAAAAAATTAAGTGGAAAGAGTTTTGTAAACCTTGAAAAAAAGAAACTCTCAGTTTCTACAGAGCAGAGTTCCAACCTACTGCACAGCTAGATGCTGGAGGAAAATGCTCCTCAGTTGCAACTGGGTTAGTGTTGCCAAAGTCACCCCCAAAGGTTACTCCTTGATGTTCCAGAAAACCATGCAGCAAACCTGGACTTTGGAACGCCCAGATCCAAAGGGGACTTATAGTTATTCTTCATTGCCTTCAATGGTCACCAAGCTCTCCTAAAAGCACAGAGAGAAGAGAGCAGTAGCTGAACCCAAAAGGCCTTTTTACAAGCCTTCACAGCCAAAGAGCTCAATTTCAACGCATAGTTTGCTACATAATTACTACGCATGCTCCAAACATGTCACTGAGATTCCCTAGAAGAACTCCTTTGTATCGCCTCATGTAGAGATGGCATCTCCTTAGCATCTATCATGTAGAGAAACAAAATCTCCCTAGTGTCCTGCAAGTGGACACACCATATAAAGCAGAGGTCCCCAAACTTAATTGGCCTGCTGCCCCTTTAAAAAAGTTGTGCAGTGCCCCCTGGAAATCTTTCACCCTTTAATGTTGCTGTTTCTTTTTTAATGTTCAGGTACAGTCAGTGAGGGCATCTATGTGCTGGACCGTGCAGCTTTGTACTGAGGGCACTATGTTTAGGGGTTTTTTCCCCTTTGCTCAATGTGGGCAAAATAGAGATGTGGTGGGAGAGATAGATTAATAAAAAGAAAAATGAAAAAATAACATACTAATTTCTGGGAGGAGGAGGGAGAGGCACCCAGGTTAAAAGAAATGCCAAGAGAAGAGACCAGTAAGGAATGATTTGATCAAGATACAAAATAAAATCGCCTATTTTTTAAACCAACATAACCATGTGCTTTCTCTGATGAATTAGTTCTCATTTGAAGCTCAGAGGCAGCTCACACAAGACATCAAATGCACTTCCCATTTTGAGGCCTAAAGCAAACTCCTCTATCTATGCAGTGAGTTTTAAGGGAGAGATATCAGAATTCTTTAGCAGGGGAAGGGAAAAAAAAGAGAAAAAACATTTATATAACACCTACTGTGTGCCAGGCACTGGGCTAGCACTTTACAAATGTAATCTCATTTGATCCTCTCACAATAACCCTGGGAGATAAGTGCTGTTGTATTGAGTGCCATTTTACAGATGAGAAAACCAAAGCAAGCAGAAATGAAGTGACTTGCCCAGAGTCACACAGGCAATAAGTGTTTGAGACTAGATTTGACCTGCAGGGCCTGTATATTCTGGCCAAAGTAGATGATGGTCTCTGAGGTTCCTTTTGACTCAGATCCTGAGATTCAACGAGGTACTACCACAAAGAGACACTGGGCTAGGGAACTGAGGGTCCTAATACCAACCAGGTCGCCAATACCTGCTTTGACTGTGGACAAAGCTCCTATCTTCCCCAGGTCTTAGTTTCCCTACCTGACAGCGGTCTAACTGCGGTTAGACTTCATGATCTCTAGACCAACCTTGGGCTTTGCCAGCCTGTGACACCACCCATGATGAGACCCCTGGTCCTCTATCGGTTCTGTAGGCATGGGATGTTGAGACTAGAGGATCCTCACAATCACGCTTCTCTTCTAGGAGTGCTCCATAAACTAGGCGGGTGCTCGTGGGCCAGGGCCTCAGTTTGCTCTGGGTCCCGAGGCTGGAGGGGCTGAATCTGCACTGAAGGCCTGAGGCCTCTAGGGGACGGGCTTGAGCTGGGGACCAGCGAGACGCAAGACGAAGGCCTCCGAGGCGTGCTAGAGCGGTGCCGGAAGTGGTTGGGCGCGGGGAGGTGGGGGCTCCCGGGGGAGGAGGACGGACTTCCGGCGGCGCCATTTTGTGCTACCCGGTGCTCGGGTAAGTGTGCCAGGGGCTTCGGGGCGGGCGGTGGGCCCTGCGCGCTGGGGCTCTCCCTTCTCTCCACTCCCCCCGCCCCGTCCGTCCGGGGCCTCGGCCCCCTCTCCGGGGCAGTCCTCGCCTCACCTCCTCGTCCTTCCCCTCTCCCCGCTCCTGCGGCCCGCACATGCGCACCAGCGCCCCGGCCCGCGGCTCAGGGTGGGGAGCTGGCCCGGCCCGGCCCGCGCAGTCAGCGGGCGATTACTAAGCGCCTACTGTGTGGAAGGCAGGTTCTGGGGAGGACTGAGGAAGGAGAACCAACCCTCAGGTGGAAGCCATCGCTCTCTTGGGGGCTGACCCAGGGCAAGCGAGTCTCCCTCCGTGGGGCTGTAAAGATGGAAGCCGGGCCCTGGATGTGCTGACATGTTTGGGGGGTGGCTGGGGACTTCAACCTGGCTAGGATCCAGCGGCTCCTCAGCTAGAAGCCTTGGCCGCAGGTGGAGTGTTGGTGGCTGATGGTGAGGGCAGCAAGATCTTAGGGCCTCAGTGGGAATGGGGTAGGGTTGTCATCACCCCGGGAGTCCTAAGGCCGCGGAACCGTTGGAACTGGAGCGCAATGGTAATTACTCTCTGTTTTATAGCCCTCACCTCCCCCAGCTCTTTGTAACGGGATCGGCGGTCTGTAAGGGTTGAGCCAGCCCACGGCCATCCTGCGAAGTGAGTTGTGGGAAGAAATGGGCCTGTTCAGTGATTTTTGTGGAAAGGCAAAGCATTGTGGGTTGTGAGAAGATGGCCTTCGCGAGGATATAGTATATTCTACTAGCTAGGTGTTTATCAAGGGCAAGTCCCCAGCAGAATTTTCCTGTGAGGTTTCTATTACTTAAAATCCTTGAACACTTTTTAGTAGTTAAGATTTGCACTTTCAGCATGGTAAAGGAGCATGGTTTGTGGAAGGAGTTGCCCAGAACCTAAGTTCAACTCCTGGAGCTGGTACTTATTACCTTTATAACGTAACCTCAGTAGGCCTCACATTTCCTCCTGTATAAATTGAGAATGCTGCTATTGGCACCTACCTCACAGGGTTGTTGTGAGGAACAAATGAAATAATGTATGTAAAGCACCTTGCCTACCTTACCTCAAGTCTGTAGATGTCATAATTATTGTGGGCCTTTCTTCAAGCAGAGCTTTCCCCGTACTTTCACAGCATACCGGATAGATGGCTAACTCTGGAGAAATGAGCCCTAACCTTGGAACAACACACAAGACTCTCGCTAACTTGGTAGGATCTGCCAGATTGTTTGCTCCTCAGGTCTAGCCACCTCTACAGCCCTCTGAGGCATTGGATGACCCATTAGAGTCATTAGAATTCCCCCCTCTCCTCCCAAGTTGGAAGAAGTCCATAGCTGAAGAATAGAGGCTCTTGACTTTCTTTTTGCCTTGCATCCCTTTGGTGACTAGAGAAGCCTTTGGGCCCTTCACAGAAGAATATTTTTAAAGACATACAATAAAATACATAGAAGTACAAAGGAAAATGACACCAAATCAGTTATCAAAATATATTTTAAAGAGTTCACAAACCCCAGATAGAGAACCCCTAGACATCTCTGGGAAGAGATCATCTAGCTTCCTGAAGCAGCCCATTGTAGGTAGTGCCAAGTGTCGAAAAGGTTTTCCTTCTATCCAGCAGAAATCTGCTTTCCTGCAGCTGTCACCCCTATTTCTTAGTTATTAAGCCAATTCCTCACCCACATAATAGTGCCTTCTCTGCTTTTTTGAGGTGTCTTAGAAGGCTGCCAACTGTCTTTTGGCCACATAACGATAGGTGATGACTGACTTAAACTATACCAACAATTCTCACTTTACGTACATTTGCATTGCAAATCTGCATTCCAAGAAAATACCTCCATTAACTTTACTGTACAGTACTGTGTCTTCTCGTTCTGTGAGGCTCCTGCTCCCCAGCTTGGTACTCTGAGGCTTCCCCCGCAAAAAAAGTACTCCAAGGGAAAATAGAAGAACTGGTTTAGAGAGAGACCGCTTATACCTTGAGGGCAGCAGATTTGGCTTGAGACCTCCAAGCTGAGAGAGGAGACCTTTGCCACATACATCCTCCCTTGTGATTCCCCTAGCCTGCCCCCATGCATCTGTCTTCCTTTGGTCTGGCCACCCCAGTACCCTGTGTCCTGATCTCTTCTTTATCTCCCTGTCCAGCTCCCCCTCCCCCATCCCTTTCTGGCCCCAAATGTTCTCTTGCTTTCTGTTCCATATCTGAAATACTGTAAAAATCACTTTATGAAGAGGTCTGCAGAACGGTCCACTTAGGTAAAGTGAAAAACTCTGTTATTAAGCGTGTGTGTATGTGTGTGTGTGAGAGTTAGGAGACCTTGTTTACAGTCCTGGTTTTGCCACATAGGACCTAGCAAGTCCTTTCTTTCTAGACCTTTTTTTCCAAGTGTAAAATAGCTATTAATTTCTATTTTTAATTTTTGTTTTTCAAGTAAACATTTGTTTTCTTTTCCCCACTCCACCCCCATTTCTTCTCTTTCTCCTCCCCTTTCCTCCTCTCTCCCTTTCTCTCCCTCTGTCCCCCTTTCTCTCCCCCTCTTCTCTTTCCCTTTTTCCTCTCTTTCCCTCTCCCTCCCCTCTCTCTTTCTCCCCTTCCCTCTCCTCTCTCTTTCTCCCCCTCCCTCTCTCTCCTCGCTCCCTTTCTCCTCTCTCCCTTTCTCCTCTCTCTCCCCTCCCTCTCCTCTCTCCCCCCCTTCTCTCTTCTCTCTCCCTGTCTCCTCTGCCCCCCCCTTTCTCCCCCTTTGAGACCAGGTTTCCGCATTTCATCCATGTTAGAAGCTCACAGTCACTCACAGACCCAATCTGAGCCACCTGTTTGAACCACATTGGCCAATCCCATCCCTCCCAGCCTCCTGGAATCTCACCAAATTGTTCCTGGACGCGATCTGGGCACCTGATTAATCTAGCCCTCAGGAGAGCCACCAGCCTTAGCCTTTTCAGTAGTAAGGACCACAGGTGTGCTCACTTTCCCCATTTTCTCCCATATAAAAGAAAAAAAATCAAAACCCGTATAATAAATATACATAGTCAAGCAAAACAATTCCCACCTTGTGTCTAAAAATGTGCCTCATTTTGCAGTTTGGAGCCCATCCCCTCTGCCTGGAGATGGGTAGTTCTTTGGAATCGTGGTTAGTCATTCCATTAATGGACATTGTTAAGTCTTGGAAAACTTGTGTTTACAGTGTTGTTACTATGAAAACTGTTCTCCTAGCTTTGCTCACTTCACTGTGTGTTGATTCATAGAAACCTTCCCAGCTTTTTCTGATACCACTCCCTTCATCATTTCTTAGAGCACAGAATACCACTTCTAGCATTCTGATTCTGTAATTCAGGTTGTATCTCTGATGCTGGTGGGCATAGGGTTGAACAGGGTCACTTAAGGTCAATGAGAAAACCAGAGCAGTTGGCTGTACCCTCTCTAAGGTACCTTGGAAATCCTGACCTACTCCTTCTTTCAGTGCTGAACTCCCTTAAGGGTCTAGTGCTCGTGTTACTGTCTCAGCCTCTTAGTAAGAAGAGGACTAATGATTTCATATGCAAGATAGATAAAGAACTGATTTGAATTTATAAAACTAAAAACTGTCCCCAAATAGATGAATGGTTGAAAGCAGTTTTTAAAGGAAAAAAATCTAAGCTATCAACAGCTATGTGAAAAAATCACTTCAGATCATTAAAAATGGAGAAACAAGGTAAGGAAACACCTCACACCCATCGGATTGGCGAAAAAGGTAGAAAAGGGAAATGACCAGTGTTGGAGGGACTATGGGAAAATGGACGCACTTGGGAGTCAGCCCAGCCATTCTGGGGAGCAATCTGTGACTGCCCTCAAAGTTACCAAACTGGGTGTGCCTCTTGACCCAGTGATACCACTTGTAGGCCCATGTCCCATACGTGTAGCTCTTTTTGTAATAGTCCAAGACTGGCAGGCCGCCTTTGAGGCCAACAACCTTTCTTCTTTACTGTGGTAGTGTCATCAGAAAAGGGGCAGCAGCATGGTCTCCTCTCATGAAGTACATTTAGCAATGGTGGAAAAGGAGCAGATCCTGCTGGCTGTGGGCTGGGGCGTGCATTAGACTCACTTTGCTTGGCCCCCATGGGTAGAAGTGGAAGATGGGCAGATCTCAACTTGGTGTAGAGGAGAACTGTGGACTAATTTGAACTATTTAAAAGTACAGTGAGCTACCTTAGGAGGTAGTGAATTGAGGGGGCTGACTGACCAATTGCCCTCTCAGGGGAGATTCCAGCTCTCTCCATATTTGACATAACTCCTCCAGGGCTCCACTTCAGCTTCTCTGCCTGCTTCCCCTCTTGGTCTTGTTGACTTGGTGGCTTTTCTCATGGAGATTTCTTTTTTGCTTCAGTTGCTTGAGGGTGGTAGGGAGGAGTCTTATGTTGGTTGTTGGTAACTTAGGAAGGAAGTTTGACTTTGACCGCATCTGGTCCCACTACTTGAAAACCCTGACAGGTAAC
Source organism: Notamacropus eugenii (assembly GCF_028372415.1). Classification (NCBI taxonomy): domain Eukaryota; kingdom Metazoa; phylum Chordata; class Mammalia; order Diprotodontia; family Macropodidae; genus Notamacropus; species Notamacropus eugenii. The sequence goes on along the minus strand of NC_092879.1, from coordinate 97,991,807 downwards.
AGTAATATCTGACATTTATATAAGAGCACCTACTATGTGCCTGGCACTATGCTAAGTGCTTTGCAATTGTTATCTCATTTGATCCTCACAACAGGCCCTGGGAGGTAGGTGCTGTTATTATCTCCATTTTGCTGCAGAGGAAACTAAGGCAGACAGGTCAAGTGACTTGTCCAGGGTCACACAGCTAGTAAGTGTCTAAGACTAGATTTGAACCCAGGTCTTCTGTCTCCAGGCCCAGTGCTCTAGGCACTGCACCACCTAGCCTTAGTCTAACATTTGAAAATCAAATGGTAGGCACATTTGAAAACTTTAATTGGTCATCTTTGTGATTTTGTGAAAATCTTAGGGATAGCTTTTGTTTTCACATCACCTTTATTTCCAACTATATCCCTCTTGCCTCTCTGCCCTTATTAAAAAAAAAAAAAGACAAAAAATGCAGTTCAACAAAGCCTTGGTCATGTTTGGCAATATGTTTACTATTCCATGGTCACTGTTTTCCTAGTTCTGCTTACTTAACTTTGTATTAGTTCATATAATTCTTTCCAAGATTCCCCAGATTCTTCATAGTCATCATTTACAACAATATTCTATTACAATCAACAGTCACTAAGCATTTATAAAGAACTTATTATGTGACTTCTGACCAGGAGGGCTGCTGAATGGAGTTTTACCACTCAGTTCTCACTCCCACTCTAGTAAAAACCTGAAATTTGCTTCAGACTTAGTAATGATCAAGAAATCAGTGAGAAACTATAGGGAGTTTGTTTTTCTTCCCTAGACCTTCACAAAAAGTCAGCCAAAAGCCTGTGGGAAGGAGCCCTGTTGGCAAAGCCACTGACATCCAAGGCCAACAGGACAGCAACCTTAGGTGGGTGTAGACGGCAAGGCCCAGTGTTTGGAGACTCTGCTCACAAAGAGCCAGAAGGGTCGGAAGGCCTGTGGATGCTGAGAAAGCTCTTACTGAGGACCTTAGAAGCTGCGGGCAGTAACCGAGACCAGAGCAGGACTTAGACCAGGAAAACCAAGGTGGCCAGCTCCATGCTGAGACACGGAAACTTAAAGGTCAGGGCCTAGGGGAGGGGTAGGAATTCAGGGCAGGAACCCAGGAGTCCCAGGGTGAGGAGCCCCAAGCAGAGCTTACTGCTTGCTCCCACAAGAAGAGCAAGAGGCAGAACCTGGCCCTGGCACACAGCTTTGTCTCAGGGACTAAAGCTGGAGAACCCAATGGTTCATAGAAAACACTGACCAGCATGAAAATGTAGGACGCAAGAACTCCATAGCAACTGCAAGCAGACACTGAAAGGAAAAAATGCATTTTGCACAAAGAGTATATGAATACCTAGAAGAAATAAAGCAGGAGAGTAGATCAAAAACCCCTAACTACTCTGAAGGGGAGGATTGCAAGGAGAATCACAAGGTCAGAAGACAAAAGTGGCAAACCTTGCCAAGTAACAGATGCCCTGCAAAGGCAGCTGTGCTCATGGCCAAGCCATTGGCCCACATCTGGGCACTTGGAGATGCAGAGGTCAAGTGAACTGTCCTTTGAGGAAAAAGGGAAGATAGAAAGGAGGTTCCCTTGGGAGTGGCCTCATGAGCTCCCCACCTTAATCCTAAAAACTACTTATACGTTTTTCTTGTCCACGCTGGGACCCAGACCAATCCATCTGGGGGCAAATTGAAGTCAGACTGCCCCAGGTCTGCGTGTTGGGGGAATGTCGATGAACTCCCACCTCCTCAGAGTGTGGTGAGCAGAGCCAGGAGCTAACAAGCCTGGGATACAGACGAAACATTGAGAACCATAAGAACTCTGATTCGTGCAGTGCCCACTTGCTGTTCCCGAGGCCCCAGAGTGATGCCTGCTTCCTCCCTCCTGACCAAGAGCTCATGGGCTCAGGCTGCACCAACACAAATACATTGTTTATTGAACTTGATCCATTTGCCAGTTTGGTTTGTTTATGCACATTTGTCATGAAGGTTTTTGTTTTTCTTTTTTTCCTATGGGGGGGGGGGGGTGATGGTGAGAGGGGAAGATAATAGATTTTCTTTAACTGGAAAAAATGATTTGAAAAAAATGATGAAAGAGATGATTTTAGAGTATGAACTCTGTGGGTAGTGTGGACCAGTGCAGAGTGAAGTGAGCAGAAGCAGGAGGACAACAGCTCTTCCCTTTTCCCAGCATCCTTGTTACTGTCGAGGACACCACCATTCTCCATTTCCATCCTCCACTCAGCTTTTCTGAGCCTCAGTTTCTAATGGTGCAAATAACTGGGAGCTGCATGACGTATAAAGAGAAGATACAGGGCATTGTGCAAAGGGAGCAATTTGGAAAGATCAAGAGAAGCTGGGAGTTAAGTGGAGTCATTTTTTTTTTTAAGTTTCGAACTTACTTAAACACCCAAAACAAACATGTCCATGGTAGAGTGAACCCAAAAAGAGGATTCCGCATGGAAGCATGACTGTTTCCCATGACTTGATTGTGAAGAAAGTGCTTTCTAGAGCTATGATTAGCACCCACTCTTGTGAGGAGTGCTTGGGATTATTCTTGGTAGGAGAGTTTGGGCTGATGGGGAAGGCTCCTTACCTATGCTGACAAGCCCTCCCATCTGTGTGTGCAGGGGGGCTTCATTCATTTTTAAACTAATACTAAACAGGTAAAGTTGAAAACTGCCCTAAGCCCTTGGGCAGACACTGGTGAAGAGCCAACTGAGTCCAGAACTGAGTAGGATGAGGAGACTGGAAGTTTTACTTTTAAATGGCCCCAAGCTTCTCCCTAAAAACAACATCCACCTTTTTACCCCAGTATTTTTTCAGTTATGCTATATGCCCCTGAGTCCTGGAATACCAGTCTGTGAAGAATTCAAGTTGTCATTTACTCCAAGGGCAGTGGAGAGGTGTATTGTGGGCATGAGTATAGACTGTAATTCATGACCAACCAAGGAGTTCCCAGGAGAAACAGCATAAAGGATGTTGGCAGGGAGCTGTACCATGAGGAAAGTAGGTAGGTCGGTTGGGTAATGAGAGTGAAGAATAATTGAGAGCTTGTGTACATTGATAACAGCTCTAGAGAGGAGGTCCCCTGCTGTGGTGGGTGAACCCCTTGTGGAGGACTTTGAAGTTGAATCTTGAGGAAGGAGAATGACTTCATTAGGCAGAGAGAAGCAGGGCCCAAAGCACTGAAGTGGAAAGGGACATGATGAGATGAGGTTTTATCTGCATTGTAAAGGACATGATGGCTTGATAGATGGTGGTGTGAAATGAGGCCAGAAAGGTGGGTTGGAGCCAGATTGTGGAGGCCCTAAAATGCCATACGAACAAGTTTACATTTCATCCTAGAGGGGATGTGTAATCTCTGGACGTTTTTGCATAGGGGCAGTAACATTGTCAGACTTGTGCATGAATAGGCTTCATTTAGGGGCTATGTGAAACGGAGAGACTGGAGAGTAGGAGATCCATTCCGCTACTGTTGTAGTTCAAGCAGAAGGTTGATAGGTATTGGAATGAGAACCGGGATGGCACTCTGGAAATTTTCTCTTGTCTCCCATGCAAATGACTGACTTGTTTCTTCCCTCACAGGAGGGGTTCTGGTGTCCAGACCTGATGTGGTCTCCACTCTGGTTTGAGGGAAAATGCCTTATGTCTAGCACATACAGAGACCTGAGGATGGAGAGTGCTAACAGTGTAGGCCCTGCCCAGGTGAGTGAGGGAGTGAGCTACAAGTCAGGCCTGTGCTCATTCATGCTGCCTTTTTCCTTTACTCTCTCCTCCTTGCTTCCCAGGTTCTCACCCTATGTCCAGATGGGGAATGCAGAACCCTGGAAGATGGCAGCCATGCCTCCAGCAGTCAGGTCCCAGGTAACCTCTAGTTCCTTCTCTCTTTTCTCACCTCTTCTGCCTGGATGTCACTTCATCTTTCCTCATCATTCCACAAAGGGGTTCTGGGAAGCCACTTTGCTTTTGGGGGCCTTTGTTTCTATATCTGTAAAAATGAAGATAGTCATATTTGAACTCTTGACCCTCCTAGGCTGTTCTAAGGATCAACTGAGATAATGCACAGAACTTGCTTTGTAAATCTCAAGGTGCTGTATACGTGAATGATTAATAATAATATCGATGAAAATGGGATTTAAATCTGTTGGGAAAAGATATATGCCCTTTAAAAAATAGATATTTACCAGTGAGTACTATATATTTACCCCTGTGTTGGCCCAAGACTCAGCTTGTTTCAGGAAAGACTCGTCTTTCCTGTTCTCGTGTCACATAGACGCAGGTACTATGTCTGTGTGTTGACTCTATTGTGCCTGTGAAAGGACGCTCTGGTATACTTGAATGACTACTGGCCTTGGAGTCAGGAGACCTGGCTGGTGGTCATGGCTCTGCATTTTACTGTATGACCTTGGCCCCCTCTAGCCTTGAATTTCTTTTTTGTAAAATGTGGGTAGTTGGACTTTGACTCTCTATTTCCAAGCACTGTTCATACAATTAGCACTGATTAAGACCTGTTGTCTTAGCATCATCTAGTCCACTCTTCCATTTTACCAATGAGGAACCTGAGGCCCAGACGATTTCAAAGACTTTGAAGGTTCCACAGCTATTGGGGAGCAGAGTTGATTTTTGAATCCAGTGCTTTTCCCACATTAGGATACTGCCTGTCCCATGCCATGTTAAGCTCCAAATAGGCTAATATATGATGTGCTTAGAAATCTAAAAGCATCATATACATGTGTAACCAGTAATAAGAATAATGAAAAATCACACCAAACATAGATTTCAGAAGAAGAGATAAAGTCTTTTTTTGGAAAATGGATATTCATGAGTTGTACTGTGTGCTTTGCCCTGTGCTTTGTAACATACTACCAGTATGACCTTCACTTAGTTTCTCTGGGACTCGGTTTCCTACTCTGGTAGACTAGATTCCTGTGAATCCTTCCAGTTCTAAATCTCTGGTCCTACATATCATTCCACTTGCTCTTTCTAAAAAATTTGGTATCTACGACTTGTTTCACTTTGCCTATAAGAAGCATTTGTGCTCAAATCTAGAGGATGAGAATTGAAGGGGACCAACCACATGCCCTTGGGCAGTTGTTGGTAATACATCCTTCTTTGTAGGAAAGACTCAAGAATCCCAGTTAGAGCTGGCAGGGGCCTCAGAAATTCTCCAGCTCCAAACCTTTCATTTTTCAAAGGAAAAAGACTTGCCCAAGGTCACAAGGCCAGTAGGGTGGATTTTGAGTCAGAAGAACAGAGTTCAAGTCATTCAACTTAAAGCCTCTGGGCCTTGGTTTCCTCCTTTGTGAAATGGAAGTAACATTGGTACTGCCTAGTTATTATGAGGGTTAAGTGACATAATGGAGATAGAGTTCTTTGTAAATCATAAGGCATTATTTAATTTGTAATAATTATTATCTTAGCCCTGATGAAAAGGCTATGCTATACAGCTTATGTGCTAGCTATACAGTAAGGGGTGAAAAATCCAAGAAAAATGTATTGTTTGTAAACAAGTCACTCAGGGAAGTGTGTGATAGTGGGCAGAGAGCTGGCCTCAAGGAATTCAGGAAGATCTGGCTATATGTTCCATTTCTGCTCCACTGCTCCTCTGGGCAAGTCCTGTCACCTCTCAGTGCTCCTGGCAGCTCTCAAAGACTGTAAATTGTAGAAATGGTGCTGACCTGACCCCACCAAAGGAGAGTTTGGAATGATCTGTGTATGCTTCTGCCATGCTCTCTCTAGCTGTCCCTTAATTGGCACTGCTGGCAGACACCTGCTTTTGGGCTGAGCCAGTATATATTGACATTCTGTCTCATGCACATTATAATTGTGAGAGTTTACACCAGCCCTTCCTCTGTCTTCATTCTTGACTCTTTCCCTTTCATCTTGCTTCATAAAGAAGTAATTCATCCCATGAGCTTTTTGATGAGCTCTTTTTCTGTGGTTTTCTGAAACATCTCATTGACTTTAGGCCCAGGGGTAAGATGCTACCCTTGGGCAGTTAGAGTATTTCAGCCAGGCCTGATCTGGGGAGAAGTAGAAATGGGAAGCTTTTTTTGGTGTGGACACATTTCTCAATCTGTGAGTTTGCAGTAGGTGAATCTGCCCAGTCTGCCTCCTAAAAAAAAAGGGTTGTTCCTGTCCTTGGTACTTCATGTTCTGAGCAGAGGCTGATCCTTACCCTCCTGTATCCAGGTTACTGATTTAATCTACCTTTATCGAACCCCACTTGACAGGGCACTTTCTTCTGCTCCTCTCAGTGGCCCTTCTAATGTAATTTCCTTTTCTCCTTTGTGTCCCCCATATGCTGGCATACCCAGGTGCTAGCACTGAATTCTGGGAGAACTCTGTGTTTTTAGCCCAAACCATCGTCCCCCAGCTACCTCTCTCGTTAGAAGGGTTTCCAGTCTCAAAACCTGACCTGACCTCTCAGATGGATAGAGGTGAAAGACTGTGCATCCAGAACCTTCAGGGAATGGAGGACAGAGAGGTCCTGAGAAGGGCTTATCCAGGTGAGTTGTGGGAATAACATCTAGGTATGAGGGGACTTAGGAAAGTAGGACCTCCCCCCTTTTTTTTTAGGGAGGCAACAGTAGTAAATTTTTTCACTTTTTTCTAAAGTTTGCCCAGTCCTGCGTGTCTTGGTGCCTGACAAAGAAGAGAATGCTTTCCCTTTTTCTCCTCCCTATGTGATTATATTTTTCCTCAAACTATTTCTTATGCTCCCAGCATCCCCCATGTGTAGTCTTTCAACCTCTCTCAACTCTGTAGACTCAGAGACTGTCAAGTTGGAAGGGACCACAGAGATATCTAAATATAACTTCCTCAAGTCACAGGTTTGAAAAGGACATCCAGGACATTCTGGTCCCACTCATACCAAGTCACATCAGCCCAGCCTTCTCCTGCTCTTGCTTCTTTTCTGCTATTCTTAATCATTCCTGCCTTCTCTACTTTGGTCAGCCTTTTTCTTCTCAAAAGGCTCTCCCTCATTTTCTTTGTTCACCTTTGTCTCTGTGTCAAGCAACTTCTCTCATTTACTTCCTATATTTTCCACTTCCCCATCTTCCTTCTGGTTTCAAAGTGCATCGAGTATACCTAGTAGTCATTTTTATTTGAATTATTCTATTTCCTCTTTCAGATCAACAGCCTTCTTTTACCCAGCAAGGGTGTCCATATTTTCTGTTTCTCATTTCAGACTATGGGATTGAGACTGAAAACAAGGTTATTCCAAAGCAGGAAATTTTTGAAGAAGACGAATTCAAGGGTGTATTGTGGGCCGGACTGCAGAAGACTGTTCCCCAGGAGCCTGAACTTGAAGAAGGCTGTGACTCTAAGGCCAGTTTAGAGGAGCAGAAGGGAAGCGTATTGTTGATGAGACTGAGACAGTCTCCCTCTTCCCAAGAAAGTGCTTTCAACCCCATGTCTCTGTCCCAAGGGGGCATCCCTAAAGAAGAGGGAAGACCTGAATATACCAAGTGGGATAAAAGCTATGATTTGAGTTCAGCCCCTGCTACAAGTTGTATAGAAACTATAGGAGAAGGATCCCAGAGATGTGATTTCTATGACAAAAGCTTTGGACAGGATTCAGAGCCTCTAACCCATCAGAATGTTAATAATGGGAAAAAACCCTATGAATGTAGCGAATGTGACAAAGCCTTTAGTCGGCGTTCATACTTTATTGAACATCAAAGGATTCATAGTGGTGAGAAGCCATATGATTGTAGTGAATGTGGCAAAGCCTTCAGGTGGTATTCAGATGTTGTCTCACATCAGAGAATTCACCGTGGAGAGAAACCGTACCAATGTAATGATTGTGGCAAAGCCTTCAGGAAGAGCTCAGATCTTATCCAACATCAGAGGGTTCATAGTGGGGAGAAGCCCTATGAATGTAGTCATTGTGGCAAAGTCTTTGGTCGAAGCTCCAGCCTTATTCGGCATCAAAGGATTCATAGTGGAGAAAAACCCTATGAATGTAATGCTTGTGGGAAGGCCTTCAGAGATATCTCTACTTTTATTAACCATCAGAAAATACATAGTGGAGAGAAACCTTATGAATGTGATGAATGTGGCAAAGCCTTCAGTCGTAGCTCCAGCCTTATTGAACATCAGAGAATTCATAGTGGAGAGAAGCCCTATGAATGTAACGAATGTGGCAAAGCCTTCAGGTGGTGCTCAGACCTGGTTCCGCATCTCAGAATTCATAGTGGGGAGAAACCTTTTGAATGTAATGAATGTAAGAAATCATTTAGGAAGAGCTCAGATCTTATTTTGCATCAGAGGATTCATAGTGGAGAGAAGCCCTATGAATGTAATCAGTGTGGGAAAGCCTTCAGGAAAAGATCTGATCTCATTCAACATCATAGAATTCATAGTGGAGAGAAACCTTTTAAATGTAATGAATGTGAGAAAGCTTTTAGGACACGGTCAGATCTGGTTCAGCATCTGAGAATTCATAGTGATGAGAAACCTTACGAATGTAATGAATGTGGGAAAGCCTTCAGGCAAAACTCAGACCTTATTCAACACCAGAGAATTCATAGTGGAGAAAAGCCCTATGAGTGCAGTAAATGTGAGAAAGTCTTCTGTCGAAATTCAAGCCTCATTCGACATCAGAGGACTCACAACAGAAATTAACTTTCAGGGTGTTACTATCCCCTGTCCATGCTAGGGACATAGAGGACAGGGCTTCAGGATGCGTAACTTCCTCCTTGTAGCAGATGATAAAGGTTGTTTGCATGACTGATTGATCAATATTATAGAGTGAGGGAATGCAACTATCGAAAATTAATGTTTACTGCAATTTATCCCTGGCTTTATTAGCTTTCAGAATGGCCTCTCAGGTCAGGGACTGAAATGGAAGAGGGTATGTGGATATCCCAAGGAATTTCCTATACTCATTACTTGTGTGGTCTGCTGCATCCAAAGGGTAAAGAATGGAGGGGGGGGTGTCTTCCTTTTAAGCCATGGCCTGTCCCTTAATCCTTTTCAGCACCTCTCTTCCATAATGATGTTTTTTTCGATTTGACACATTTACAATACTGTCCTTAGCCATCTATTTAGAGCACATGAGTCTGCCAGCCACATGTAGGCAGGAGCCTGTGTAGTTCAAGAGTCCAACCTCAAGGACAATTTCCTGCTCCCCAGATAAGCAGAAGTAATTTTCATAGATCTTCCCCAGTCGATGAGGGAAATTAGAGCATTCTTTGAACGCCTTCCATCCCAACACATAAATACACAAACTTTCTGATGGAAATAATCCTAGAGTCACCTAATAGATCTCTTCTGTTCCCCACATCCAGAATTGTTTTCTAGGCATCCAGCCCAGCTTAATTTTTGGTTTTACTCTATCTTGGCTTATTATTTGATCAAGTATCTACTTTTACATTAAGTTAAATTTTGCATAGGTTGGCGTATCTATAGAGAACGTGGTGGTGATGGGGACACATAATCTAGGTTCATTTGGGTTATTAGGGAATTCTCACTGAGGAGAAGGAAGTAGAGCAGCTGGGGCTAAGGACAGGAAGAGCCCACTGAAAGGGGGTAGGGAGAATGACCAAAGCATAGCAGTGGATGGAGAAGAGTGTCCCCAACCCTCTTTCCTCTCATCCATCTCCTGGGCCTGGAATGGGAAGTTCCTCCCATTAAGGTCTAACTGGTGCCGCCAAAGGACTCCCCCAGGAGTTCAAGGATGCCTCCATTGTCCTTTTCTATAAAGGTAAAGGGAGTAGATTATTCTACAACAATCACGGCGGGGAGGGGGGGGTGATGTGTCTCTCTCTTAGTTGTTGCTGGCGAAATTCTTGCTAGAGTTCTTGTTAGGCTGTTCCTTCACCTGGAAGATGGTCATATACCTGAGAGCCAGTGTGGCTTCAGAAAGGGCTGAGGAACAGGCAATATGGTGTTTGCTGCCCGACAACTCCAGGAGAAATGCCAGGAGCGGAACAGAAGTCTGTATACAATGTTTGTAGATCTGACCATGGTCTTTGACACTGTTAGTTGTGAGAGCTTACGGAAAATTATGACAAAATTTGGTTGCCTGGAGAAGTTCATCAGTATTGTATGTCAATTTCATGATGGCATGTTTGCCCAGGTTCTGGATAATGGACAATGCTCTCGTGCCTTCCCAGTCACCAATGGAATGAAACAGGGCTGTGTGCTTGCTCCCATGTTTTTTAGCTTGATGTTTTTAGCCACATTGTCAAGTGTTTTCAATGAGGATGAACACAGCATGAAGGTCAGCTACTGTACTGATGGTAAATACTTCCATTTGAAAAGGCTACAAGCCAAGACCAAAGTGGAGGGAGTGTTGGTGTATGATTTTCTGTTTGCAGATAATTGTGCACTCAGTGCAGCCTCTGAAGCTGAGATGCAGCAAAGTATGGATCAATTCTCTGCTGCCTCTGCTAATTTTGGCCTAATAATTAACACCAAGAAAACACAGGTGCTCCATCAGCCACCACCACACCATCTATAGGTGGAACCATTGGTTATAACAAATGCTGTGGATAAGTTCATTTACCTTGGTAGTGTACTTTCCAGGGATGTACACATTGACAGTGAGGTTGACGAACCCATTACCAGAGCTAGCTCAGTGTTTGGGAGGCTCCAAAGAAAAGTTTGGGAGAGAAGAGGTATTTGACTACCAAATTGAAGGTCTACAGAGCTGTTGTGCTGACCTCATTGTTGTATGCCTGCAAAACATGGATTGTCTACCAGTGCCATGCCAGGAAACCAAATCGCTTCCATTTGAACTGTCTTAGGAAGATTCTGAAAATCTGGCAGGATAAGGTACCAGACACTGAGGTCCTTGCTTGAACTAAACTGCCAAGCATTCAAACTATGCTTTAGAGAGTGCAACTCTGACAGGCTGACCACATTGTTTGAATGCAAAATGTACTCTTGACAAAAAGACCATTTTATGGAGAGCTCACATGGGGCGGGTGATCGCATGGTGGTCAGAAGTGTTTCAAGGACACTCTCAAGGTCTCTCTCAAGAACTTTGGATTTGACTGTGCAACATGGGAGATACTGGCACAGGACCGCTCAATGTGGCATGCCCACATCAGAAAATGTGCTGTGCTTTTTGAGCAAAGCAGAATTGAGACAGCACAAAGTAAACGCAGGATGCGCAAATTTGGGATATCCACTGTAGATGTTCACACGGACTATCTGTGCCTAACCTGTGGTAGAGCATTCTGAGCTCATATTGATCTGATCAGCCACAGTCGGATACACTGAAACTTCACTTTATCATGGTGATGTCATTTTGGTCCTTTTTGAGAATGAAGAACAACAACCAACTGGTGCCACCTCCATGAAGTCCTCCCTTAGTGAGCTTTGCTTTAAATTCCTCCTAGCACTTTGCTTGCACTTCTCCTTTGCACTTGTTTCACTCCCCCTTGTATGATTTTTGTAGTATTTGTGTCTTTACTAATATTGTAAACTCCTTGAGAGTAGGGTCCAGTTCATGTGTCTTTGTATTCCTGGTGCCAAGCACAGGGCCTTGCACATCGTAGGTGCTTAATTAGTGTTGGTTGGTTTATTAATAAAGGCAAGACTACTGATAAGTATGGGATAGAATCATGGGATTTTAAAACTGGAAGGGACCTTGGAGATTACTCAATCACTTTATTTTACAGAGCTCAAAATGAAGTTCAGAGTGTCCAAATCCCAGGCTCTTGACTGAGCAGTGCCCATTAATAAAAAGAACAACTGGTCGTGGAGTCAGGAAAAACCTCAAAAATCCTTCCACTGCCACCTACTAGTTTGACTATGGACAAGTCACTTAATCTCTGAGTCTCAGTTTCCTTATCTGCAATGTGGTGATAATGCCTATGGCACTCACTGTTGGGTTTTTTTTTTTAAGGATCAATTAGATCATGTATTTTAAAGCACTTTGAAAAGAGCTGTTATCATTGAGACTCAGGTGGCCTGGGTCCCCTGTTCAGTAATTGACTTAACCTGGGGCCTTGAGCAAAACACCCCTACCTCCTTAATTTTGCCCTCTATAAAATGAAGGATTTGGAGTTGATCTCAAATTTAGCTTTATGTTCTAAAAGATTAATTTGAGGGAATTCTGATACCCCATGTGAAACCTGGTATGCCCAGGTATGTAAGAGAAGGTCCCATGATGTGGGAAGGGCAAATAGAACCAGATGGATCTAGAAAGGGGTGTAGTGGAATGAACCTTTGGCAGAGTCAGGATACCTGTGTTCAAGTGTGGCCTAAACCACTTACTAGCTTGTGTGAAAATATCTTTGCTTCTCTGAGCCTCAGTTTCCTCATCTGGGGATAACACTTTCACTACCCACCTCACAGGGTTGTTGTGAGGAAAATGTTTTGTAAATGGTGAAGTACCATATAAATGTGAGCTGTTACTAATCTAAAGATTATTTTCTCATTATTGAGGTCCCTTAAGGGATCTTTCTTTTTCTCCTGAATCCTTTCCCAAGTGGAATGTTTTAAGTATATACTCCTTCGAAGAGGTGCCCCAATCCCCTCTGCCCCCAAACTGTTAGCAGCACAGAGCTGCCAGTTCTGACCAATGAGTTCACTTAAGTGTGGCATTCCAGAGGAGCATGGACAGAATCCGGAGGAGGCCCCATGTGGACTTGCCAGCACTGAACATTGTGGTACCTACGGCTCATCTTGTCGTCTTAGACTTAGATTGATTTCCACAAGCTAGTTGTTCACTTTCACAGCTTTCAACCCCTGAGATTTAAAATGCTGATATGATGAAATTCAGGATTTGGATTTTTAAATTAATATTAAAAAAATGATGGAAGCCTACTTGAGCTCCATTCACCTTTAAATCCTACAGAATCCATGCTTTAGGATGCCTGGGGTCAAGTCTTAGCAGCTCTTCCCCTACATAAGCGTGTGACCTTGGGCAAGTGAGCCTCTGATTCTCCATCTGCAAAATGGAGACTTTGAATTCCATGTTTCCTAAATCCCTCTTCCCATTACAGAATTCAATGTCTGTAAGATGAGGGAGTTCCACAACTTCGCCAGGAACCACCGTGGGTTCGTATGATCGGAGGTACATTGCCCCCTGAGCATCTCTAAGGTATTGCAGCATTACAGACAGGCTTAGCAGGGCACTGCGCAAGTGCAGACTGCATTCAGGGAGGGGTGGGCGGAACTGGTTCTTGAGACCAACCTCAGCGAGAACCACCGACTGCCATGGTCTCGGGGCCTCATAGAGCCACCCACTTTCCGGCAGCTGGAGCCATGCATCACGTGCTAGAACGGCCTGCGAGGTGACCATGTCAGAAAGAAAATTGAACTTGTATTTGAGCTGGACCTGGAGAAACCCCAGCTGGCTTCCCGAAGGAGGAAGCATCTTTTGAACATGGGTTGGGTAGATAGGGAAAGAATTCCTGAGGGAAAGGAAGCATTTGAACTGAATGTGAAGATATTGAGCTCTTCCCGTCTCTGCCTTGTTCCCCCTCTATAAAGGTATAGACTGTATCTGAATTAGGACTGCAAGCAATCTTAGTCCAGAACTTTTGTTTTTATTGTTAAATACTAGTACAGATAACCCGTATAATTTTGCTATTTCCCAATTACTAAACCAATTAACAAGCATCTCAAGTGCCCACTGTGTGCTAGGTATTGTGTTAAACACAGGAGATGACAAAAATGAAACAATCCCAGCCTTCAGGGAGTGTCATAGAGGGGATATATGTGTTCACAAATAAACACAGGATGAATACCACATAAATACATGCCGATTGTGGGAAGGGGCTGCTAACAAGAGAATCAAGGAAGGTCTCTGGAGAAGCTGTACAGGAAGGGAGCCAGCACTCTGAGGAAGGAGACCCCTTTCCAGAATGGCCTGTGCCCAATACACCAGTGCCAAGAGGCAAAGATGGAGTGCTGTGTACTGGGAACAACAGCCTGACTCCAGTGTGGATAGATGGCCTGTAAAGCTAGGTTGGAGCCAGATTGGAAAGGTCTTTAAGTGCCAGACAGGAGTAAGGAGCCTCTGAAGCTTCTTGAGAAGGAAAGTATGCCTGAAGATGATCCATTTGGCAGCTGTGGCAATCAGGGCAGGACATGGAGATTTTGGTGCCATCTGGGCAGAGATGCATGTTGCATGAGGGTTGATAACAAACCATGGGAGAGCCCTTAGGTTCACACAACCATGGGTGGTGACAGTAGGGGATGGGGGGAGAGCAAGATATATGCATGATGATCCTGCAAAAGGAACCATGAATGGGTGTTTCAGCAGGAGTAGAAGAGCAAGGACACATCGTTTTCTTGAAAACCAGGAAGGAGAGAGAATCCAAGAAGACAGTAGATGGCATAGAAGTCAAGAAATAGGAAAATTTAGGGCATTGGATATAACAACAAAGAAATTGTTGGTGACCTTGGAGAAGTAGAATTATGTAATTTTTGTAAGTATCTGGGAAGGAGTTAGTGTATTTCAGAGGCTGAAAATTAGGAAAAGGAAGGAAAAATGAAAAGGGCAAGCTTCTAGAGGAGATGGGAGGGCAGTGGGATTTAAGGACACAAGTGGAGAGGTTAACATTGGTAAGGAGAAGGGCCCCTTCCAAACCTGGAACAAAGGAGGAGAGGATGAGGAATGATACTAAGGTGATTTGAAGTGTGGAACTGGAGAGGAGAGGGGACTTGTGACAAATAGTCTCAATTTTTCCAGGGAAGAATGAGGCCAGGTCCTCTTTTGAGGAGGAAAAAAAGGGTAGTTTAGGTGGCTTGAGGAATGGGGACATTTGAAACAGATGCTGGATGGAATACACTAGAGAGTCCATCGGGAAGAATAAAAGGATTGTCGTGCAGCAGTGAGAACTTAGTTGAGATTAGATAATAATTTAGAGTGAGCCTCGTCAGCACAACGGTACAACTTTGTTCAGCAGCGTTGGGAAACCCAGGATCAGGTTCAAAATAAGCAGATGGTGCAAATGCTGCCCCCAACCCTCAGCCCCCTGCCCCATGCTTTTACTGTCTTTCCTGCCTCTGTTCTCTCCCTCACCTCTAAGCTTAGTGGAACTTCTCATTCCCTTCAGAGTTTGGCTCAAGTGCCACCTTCTGCAAGGAACTTTCTAATTATTACCCTCCCCCCTCCCGCATGCATACACAATTTTACTTCATACTTAATGGGTAACTCTTTTCATCCAAGTCACTGACGAAAGTGTTCAACAGAACGGGCACAAGGAGTCCCAGGAGCATTCCACTAGACAGCTCCCTCTGGGTTGACATTCAGCTCCTCTTACCATCACTGAGTTCCTTAAGCATCTTTTAATGATATGCCAGGCACTGTGCTAAGTGCTGAGAATGCAAGCACAAAAGGGAAATAAGGTTAAAAGAAAGAAAAATAGAAGAAACTTTAATGTGTGCTCCTGACCTCAAGAAGCATACATTCTTAAATTCTTAATTTTTTTTTTCATATTCAGAATTGGACAAACATCAACAAATGTGAACACTTCCCCATACAAAGCATGGAAAAATAGGGTTGCGCAGGACAGCTTGACATACCTGTCCCTCTTCTGCTGATTTCACTCTGAGAATTTTAGGTCATTAAAGGGTCCTCTGACCCTTTAAAATCAGCTCTCCTAAAAAAAATAGGAGTGTGCATCAGACTGTATCTGACTTTACTCTCCTTTATCAAGAAATCTAAGATTGAGTGGTCCACCACCTTCCCCCAAAGGTTTCCAGGATTTCTAGTTTGGCATTCAGCTACAATTTGTTGGTGAGAATCAGATCCGGAATAGCAACATGTCCTTCCTGCTTTCTCTGCCTTTTGAAGGAAAAAATGGTTATTAAACTAAGAATATATTATCTACTCTGCTTTGGGCAGGGGAAACTTCAACAGATCTCTGGATAATTGAAATCGAATCCCATTATTTAGGGTCAGCCAGGTGGCCCCGTGGATAGAGCACTAACTTTGGAATCAGGAAGACTCATCGAGTTCAAATCCAGCCTCAGACACTTATTAGCTGTGTGCCCCTGGGCAAATCACTTGCCCTGTTTGCCTCAGTTCCTCATCTGCAAAATGAACAAGAGAAGGAAACGGAAAACCACTCCAGTATCTTTGCTAAGAAAACCCCAAATGGGTCATGAAGTGTCAGATGCAACTGAACAACAACAAAATAGTATTACTTGGTACTGTGTTTGAATTTAAAGTGTCTACTCAGTTCTAGTCTTTTCACTGGAAGTGGTTGGAAGTCTTCTCTCTCATTAAAGATGCATCCCCTCTCCCTCAGTAGCATTTTACTCAGGTTTGCTAGGTAAGTTATTCTGCATTGTAAACCTGTCTCTTTTGCTTTTTGTAATATATTACAAGCTCTCCTATCTTTAAGTGGTAGCTGCCATATCTTGTATGATCTCAGCACTTAGCCCAGTACCTGGCACATAGCAGATACTTTATAAGTGCTAGTTGACTGACTGATCCCAACACTGGCTCTTTGGGACTTGAATTCTTTTTTCACTGGCTGCTTGTGGTATTTTGACTGGAAGCTTTGGATGTTGTGTACAACATTCCTGGGGGTTTTTATTTTGTGATTTATTTCAGGAGGTGGGTTTGCACTTTGCCCTCTGGTTTTAATAAGTCTGAATAGTTCTCATTCATGAGTTCTTGATATATGTTATCCATACTCTATTTTTGGTTATGGCTTTCAGGTAGTATCATGATTCTTATGTGTTTATATATATGTATGTATACATATATGTATCTATACATACATATGTGTGTGTGTGTGTGTATATATTTTCCCTTCTCAATTTATTTCCCAGGTCAGTTGCTTTTGGTAAGAGGCAATTTACAATTTATTCAATTTTTCAGTCTTTTGATTTTATTTTAATATTTCTTGTTGGCTCAAGGAATCATTCATGTCTTTTCAATCCATTCTAATTTTCAGGATGATACCCCTTATACTGAACTGTTAATTTGGTTTCTAAGTCTTTTCTCTAGTATCCTCATTTATCCTCCAATTCATTCCCCTAGAGGAGAGATCTCATTTTGTTTATGTTTTTCTTTCAAGAATAGTTGAGCTTGTTCCTGGGTTGGCTTTGTAGATGTTGTCGAGTTATTCTCTTCAGAGTTTTGGCCATTCCTGGCTCCATATGTCAACAAGCATTTATTAAGTGCCTACTATGTGCCAGACGCTATCCTAAACATTGAAGATGCAAAGAAAGACAAAAACAATCCTCTTGCCCAGGGAGCTCACCATCTAATGGGGGATACAACATGCAAACAGCTAGGTACAGATAAGATAATAGAATAAATTGGAAATAATCTCAGAAGGAAGACACTAGCAGGAAAGAGAACTAGAAGATTTTACATTAGACTTGGAGAAAGCCAGGGAGGCCAGGATGTGGAGAGGAGGAAGGAGAGAGTTCTAGGCATGGGGGACAGCCAGGAAAAATGCAATCAGGAAATAGTGTCTTGTTTGAGGAACAGCGGGGAGGCCAGTGTCACTGGATCATAGGGTACTTGGAGGGAAGGAAGATACAAGAAGACTGGAATGGTAGGATGAGGCATAAGTAGTGAAGGGCTTTAAAAGCCAAACAGAGGATTTTCTATTTAAGCCTGGAGGTGATAGGGAATTGTTGAGAAGTGATATGTCAGACTTGTGCTTTAGGAAGATCATTTTGACAGCTGAGGGGAAAATGAGTTGTAGTGGGGAGAGACTTGTGGTAGGCAAAACAACTGTTGGACTATTGTAATAGTCCAGGAATAAGGTGCTAATGCCCTACACCAATGTGAGGCAGGGTCAGAGAAGAAAAGAGGGTATAGATGAGAAATGTTATAAAGATAATAGTTGACAAGAATTGACAACACATTGGATATGGTGTGTGTGTTTGTCCTTCATCGCCGAAGAAGACCATGCCATCAGAGAAATGATGACATGACTTGCCCCTGACTTTGTTTTGAGTGAGGCAGGGCTGTGCAGGTCACCAGCCTCACTTCTTCTCTAGACTCATCTGAATTCAGTGACCAGATATTCATCGGGATAACTGGAGATGACCCAGGATGAGGCAATTGGGATTAAGTGACTTGCCCAACGTCACACATCTAGTGAATGTCAAGTGTCTGAGGTGAGATTTGAACTCAGGTCCTCCTGACTCCTGCACTGGTGCTCTATCTGTTGCACCACCTAGCTGCCCCCGTTGGATATGGTGGGATGATACAGAAGGAGGAGTTGGGGATGACTAGGTTATGAACCTGAGGGACTGGAAGATTGGGGGCATCCTCAACAGTATTAGGGAAGTTAGGGAGAGAGGAGGGTTTTAGGGAGAAGATAATGAGTTCAATTTTGGACATGTTATATTGAAGATGGCTACAGGGCATCCAGTTTGAGATATTCATTAGGTAATTGGAAGTGTGAGACTGGGGTCAGGAGAGAAGTTAGGGCTGATCAATAGATCTGAGAATCATCTGCATAGAAGTGATCATTTGAATCCATGGGAGATGGCAAGATCAGCAAGTGAAATAGGCTAGAGAAAGAAAAAAGGGAGCAAGGCAGAGCCATAGGAGACACTTCCAGTTAGCAGATGTGTTCTGGACAAAGATCCAGCCAAGGAGACTGAAGAGTAGTCGGACAGGTAGGAGAGAAAACAAGAGAGAAGAGGGTGACTGACAACATGTAAGGCTGCAGACAGGTCAGAAAGGAGAAGGATTGAGAAAAGGCCATGAGATATAGCAATTAAGAGCTCATTTGGTATCATTAGGATCATTGGTACTGGAAAACATTTTAGTTGAACGATGACAGCAGAAACCAAACTGCAGAGACGTGAGAAGAGAGTGAGAGGAAGGGAAATGGAGGCACTAATTATAGATGGAAAACTTCAGAGAGTTTAACCAAAAAAAGGAGGAGAAATATGGGACAGTAATTAGTAGAGATGACTTTTTGAGGATGGGGGAGTCATAGACATGCTTGTAGGCAGTAGCCAGTAGACATGGAGTGATTGAAGATTAGTGAGTAGGGATGATAGAGGGGGTAATCTGTTGGAGAACAGGATAGGATGGGATCAAGGGTACATGGTGTGGCGTTAGCCTAGGCAAAGAGAAGGGCCACTTCTTCATGTGAGACAGAATGAGGGAGGAAACAGTGACAGGAGGCCTCTGAGTGATATGAGATGAGGATGAGAGGAGAAGAGGGAGCTCTTCATAAATGACCTCAAGTTTTTCAGTGAAGTTGGAGGCAACATACTTAGCTGACTGGGGAGTGGGGAAGAGGGATTAGGATATGATGGCTCAACTGTAACCCTTACACCAAAATACCTCTGTATGGTGACTGTCTTTTGTGTTTACCCTTCTTTCTAGCTTTATTTCTTATATTTGAACTTTGTTCTAAGACACTTTTCTGTGCACATTTAGAGGGAAAGTCTGGACCTTGCTTGGTTTTGTTTAAAATTCTTTGGGGTTTTGTTGCTCTTTTCTCTACATATCGAGAGTTTCATTTTTCAAGGATCCCAGGAGTAGCTCAGGCTGGAGACCTGTTAGCTTCCCGCATGCCCTAAACAGTATATTCTCTGGAGAAGTCTGATTGCCATCTTCTAGGTCTGAGCTTTGCAGCCTCCTGATCCTGGTTTCGGTTTGGGTGAGAGGGAACTGCAATCTTGCCCCTGGTTGGAGCTCCAGTAGACACGTTTTGGCCTCAGCCCTTGTCAGCTAGCTAGAAGGCACTGCAGGTGCTGAGCAACAGAATTTTGACTTATTCTTGATCCTTCCCCTGTTTACTCAACTGCAGGCTCCCCAGTTTGTGGACTAAATCTGCAACTTACCTCTGGGGTCAGAACCATAAAACTGCCTTTGCTTGTTTCTGCTTCAGTCAATCAGTCAGTCAACAAACATTTATTAAATGCCTACTATGTGCCAGGAACTATGTTAGGCACTGAGGATATAAAGAAAGGTAAAAGACAGTCCCTGCTCTCAAGAAGCTCATGATTTTAATGGTGGAAATGACATGCAAACAACTGGACACACACAAGCTATAGACAGGCTAAATTGGAACAGAGGGCAGACACTAGAATTAAGGGGATCGGGAAGGTCTTCCTGCTGAAGGTGGGATTATAGCTGAGATCTGAAGAGAGCAAAAAGGCAGGAGTCAAGGAGGGAGAGAATTCCAGGCATGGGGGTCAGCCAGGGCAGATGCCTGAAGTCAGCAGATGAAGGGTCTCGTTCCATTGGATGATAAGAGTATGGTGGGGATGGTGGCATAAGGTCTAAGAAAACTGGAATAGTTGTTGTGTTCGTCCTTTGTTTTTGAAGAAGGCCATGACATCAGAGAAATGATGACTTGCACTTGCCTTTGTTTTGAGTGAGGGAGGGCTGTGCAAGGTCACCGGCCTTACTTTCTCTTCCTGAACCATCTGGATCCAGTGACCAGATATTTTTGGGATGACTGGAGACGGCCCAGGATGCAATGGGAGACCTTGGCCTTTTTCACCTAAGGCCTATTCAGGTGCTCATTTAGAGTGAAGTGATGCATTCAGTGAATAAGGTTATGAAAGGTTTTAAACATCAAGCAAGAGATTCTCCATTCCTAGAGGTAATAGGGAGCCACTGGAGTTTATTGAATGGAGGAGGAGGTATATGATGTGGTCAGGCCTGTGTTTTAGGAAAATCACTTCTGTGGCTGAATGGAGGATGGACTTGAGTGGGGAGACCAGAGGCAGGCAGAGGCCTTCTCCCCCTCCCCACCCCAGCTATTTCCGTAGACCATGTGTAAGGTGTTGAGGGCCTGCAGAGGGGGTGGAGGTAACAGTGTCAGAGAAGATGCTGTAACAAAGCAAAGCATTTAAGCAAAGCCAACTGACACATAGAATATCTGATAGTGTATGCTGCATTCCAAGGTGAAAGAATTTTTACTGTCTGAATCGTTTTTGCCACAGACTTGCTTAGCCTTTGATTTTTAAATTCAGCAATGGAAGGGGTGAGCATCTGGTTAGAGATGGCTTGCCAGAATGACTGCACATTGATTATTTTCAATCAAAGGCCTCCCTAGCCCTGGCCTTTTAGATCTGGCTTGGTCTCCCTCCCATGAATTCATGTCTGACTTCATTCAGGGAGAGAATTGACCATGATGTGGTGGAAGGAGGCATGAGATCTGAGTTCCCAGTTCCAACTTGTTAGGAGATCTCAGTTCCCTTGAACTTGATAGAGTAGTACAACCCAGCAAAGATGCATTAAGTACCTATTCTGTGCAACCTACTGGGGATACGAAAATTAAAAAGACAAAATGAGAGGACCCTGCTCTCAATAAGCTGTGTGTGGGGGGCTGTCAAGGTAGAGAATGCATGCAGATAAATATGATTGAAGATCAGAGATGATGGAGGCAAAGAGGATCAAAGTCCTTTCAAGAATAGATAGCAAACACAGGACCCCTTCACATTCCCAGTGCCAATGTGGAACCAGATTAAATGTAATTGGGAAATATTTAACAAAATAAATTAAATACAATAGAACATAGAAAATGTTAATATGTGGTTTTCTAAGCCAATATATGGCCCACAGGGATCTTTATTTACCATTTAGAGGCCCCCATTTAACACTACTGCTCTAGAGGATAATTTGAGGAGGGAGAAAACACTTTTAGCTGGGAGTTGGGGGGTGAGGATGGCAAGGAAGACTTCAGGGGATAGATGACTAAATCTTGAAAGGGGAGGCATTGGAAGGGTGGAAATGGAGGCAGCAGTAGGGGAGGCAGGGCAGACAGCCTGAATGAATGCATAGATATCAGAGCTGGGCAGGCAAGGTTGGTTAGAATGCGTGTGTGTGTGTTCGTCCATTGTTGCTGGAGAAGACCATGCCATCAGAGAAATAATGACATGACTTGCACTTGACTTTGTTTTGAGTGAGGGAGGGCTGGGCAGGCCACCAGCCTCACTTCTCCTCCAGAGCCCTCTGAATCCAGTGACCAGATATTCATCAGGATGCCTGGAGATGACCCAGGATGAGGCAATTGGGGTTAAGTGACCAGCCCAAGGTCACACAGCTAGTGAGTGTCAAGTGTCTGAGGTGAGATTTGAACTCAGGTCCTCCTGACTCCTGCACTGGTGGTCTATCCACTGCACCATCTAGCTGCCCTGGTTAGAACATAGAGGGCATCCAGAGGAGTAAGATGAGATCAGACTGGAACCTCTAGCTGGAGCCAGGTGGGGGTAGTTGTTATTGTTTAGTTGTTTTCAAGTCATGTCTGACTCTTCCTGATCCCATTTGGGATTTTTCTTGGCAGAGATACTGGAGTGGTTTGCTATTTCCATCTCCAGGTCTTTTTACAGATGAGGAAACAGAGGCAAACAGGGTGAAGTGATCTGCCCAGGGTCACACAGCTAGGAAGTATCTGAGACTTGATTTGAACTCAGGTCTTCCTGACTCCAGGACCAGGCACTCTATCCATTGTGCCACCCAGCTGTCCAGAGCCAGATTGTAGAGGACCTTAAGAGACAGGCTCAAGCTTCCTGGGCCCTAGTGTCCCCCCTTTAACAAAGGGTTCATCATCCTTGCTTTCCCTCCCTTACTGGGCTGTTGTGGGGTCCTGTTTTCATGCTTCTCTTCTGCTCCATTAGATTCATAATTATATCATTAGCTGTTCATAAATAAATTACTGAGGATCAGCATTGAGATTCTTCATTGTACTTTACTGTACAACTGTAAGAAATGTATTCTCAGAATTGATGCTGGGGAAATGATTCCAATGTTCTAGGGCCTTCATATGTCCTTTCATATTTTCTTGGCATAACTGTGATCAAAAGAGCAGAGTGGGTGTAGTGGAAGCAACAGTGGACTTGGAGCCAAGAGACCTGGGTTTGAATCCCAAACTTGGACAAGTTCCATTACTCTGCTCGTCAGTTTCATCATCTGCAAAATGATATCTTTAGATATCATCCTTTGAGTCCCAGTGCTGCCACATACTATCTGTATGACCCTGAGTATGCCACTTCCCATCACTGGGAAGTAAAATGGACATGATGATCCTTACCATTTACTTGTATTAGACGGCCTCTGAGGACCCTTAGAACACTGAGTCTTATGATTGTCCCTGGTGTTTCAGCTTTAAGGGAATGGCTGTGTTTCTGCCTTTAAAAATTATCTTTTTTTTCAATCAGCAAAAATCTTTCTTCTCTCCTTCCTCCCCACCCCCTTTCTCCCAACTGAGAATAAAAGAAAAACAAAACCCTGTATTACAAATATACATAGTTAAGCACAACAACATGGTTGTTAGCCACGTTCTCCTGGTTTTGTTCACTTCACTCTGCATCATCATCATCTCCTAATTTTCTCTGTAGTCAGTCCCTTCATTATTTACTGCAGCCCAATAGTATTCCATCACATTCATGTACCATATCTTGTTCAGTCATTTTCCAGTTGATGATACCCTCTCAGATTCCAGTTCTTTGCCATCTTAAAAAGCTATAAACATTTTTGTACATTTTGAATTTGTTTTACTTAGTTTACTTCACTTCCCTCCATTAATCTATCCTCTCTCTAATTCTCCCATCTGTGTTGTCCCCTTTCCCTCCTATTTCCCTGTTCCGTGAAATGTATTTCTATACCCTACTTGTGTGTGTGTGTGTGTGTGTGTGTGTTTGTGTTCTTCCCTCCTTTGACCAATTCAGATGAAAGTAATGTTTAAGTGTCAGCCCCTTTCCCCCATCCCATTCTCCTTGTTTGTATAGATGTCTATCTGCCTTGTCTGGGATCATGATTACTATGATGTCTGCTTTTTAGGGGTCCACCCGAAGCATAACAGATTTTGCTCCAGCTCTTTATCTAAACTTTTTGTAAGTCTTTATGTTTATGGTATGTTTCTTTTAAATAGTGTATTGTTGGATTCTCCATTTTAATCCATTCTGCTATCTTCCATTTTATGGGTGAGTTAATCATATTGACCATTATGATTGTTACTTGTGGATTTCCCTCCATCCCATTCTCTTACTTTTTTTCTCCCTTTGCCTCACTCCTTTACAAAGAAGAAAATAGTGAGAGAGGAGTGTGCTCAGCACCAGGGTACTGTACTTGATACAGTTTGCTTTTTCCCCCTCCCCTCTTCTGTGTCCTTCACCTAGACCCCAATCTTAGGTTCTTACTCTTTTTTTCTTTCAAAATGTATTTTTTTTGTTAATAGCATATACATCTTAGTAATGTAATGATTTGAAAGTATAGATGGTGCTCACTTTCATCCTGTACAGTTAACACATTTTTTCAATAAATAAAATACTCCCCATTCATTCCTAGTAGCAGTAATATCAATAGCACTTCTACCTTATCAGGGAATTAAAACACTTTGTTTTAGTGGTAAGATGATGCTGTGTATTTTCCTCATTCCTCTTTGGCAGTGTGCTTTTGTGCCTGAATTTTAATTCACAGTAATACGACTATGTAGCAATAAATTATATTGAAATAAATTTAGCATAATATGTTCTTTTCTTCTTTTTTAAAAAAATTAACCTGTCACTCCTACTATACCCTCACCCTCTCCAAGCAAAATGCTAGCTGCATAGTCCAGCAAAACAAATTCCCATGTTGGACATGTTGGACAAAATGCATGCATACATATATACATACATAAATATAAAATGTCCATACACATGCATATTATAACATATATCTGTACCTCTATATCCACATATCTTTCTGCATTTTAAACCTGACCTCTCGAGAGGCGAGTGATGTATGTAGTTCAACTTTATTCTTTTGGATCTTTGTTTATCATTGCATTGATCAGAGTTCTAAAGCACTAGGGTCTTTCAAAGTTGTTTTTCTCTATAATGTTCTCATTTTTAAAATTATTCTCCTCATTCTACATCCCAGCTATACAGAGGATAGACAATGGAGAGGTGAGGGAAATAAAGGCCTAGCATTTTCGTTGGGTGCTGGGAGCTGTTCCTGCTTACCTTTCCTTTATTGGCCGTGTGCAACCCCTCTTCCTGCCATCCTGGTGCCTGCAAAGGGGACAGATTGTGGGGACAGGCTGCCCACATGTAACTGTAAATGTAACCTTTGGTATTTCTCTTGACTCCTATGTCTATATTTGTAGGCAACAGTCTTGAGAAAGGCACCAGCCTTCCTTCCATGCTAAGGTTTCCTGAAGCCTGTAGACTGAAGGAGAAAGAAGTGGAGCTTTTACTGGTGACCCTAGGACCTGCTAATCTAGGGCTTTCTAGTGATAGAGGAGGCAGGCTGCAGCAGTGCAAAGTTGGGGTCCCTGGGAGTCTTTCCCAGGATGTGTTCCCTCTGTGCTGTGTGTGTGTTTATATGCAGCATTCATTCTTCTAGCCTTTTGAATATTTGTTTTGTATCTCTCTGTTTTATTTTTTCAGATCTTGGGTCTGAGATGGAGAATAAGGATCCACTTCCAAATCTGGAGACATCTAAAGAAATTGAATTATGGGAGTTGTTGACAAAACTTCTAAGGGCCACATTCTCTCTAAAGGAGCTGCTCCATGTGAGACCAAGTTTGGGCTGACTGCCTTAGCAAACACCCACAGCAAAGAGACTACAGTAGAGTTCTTCCCAAGAGAGTGGTTTCAACCATGTCATCAACAACAAAGTGCATGGGGAGAGAACCTCATTGTTGTAAACATGGGACCAGGTAAAGTTGGGCTGCAATTTCTGTTGTACCTGAGGTTGACTTTGCAGGAGCTCACAATTATAGAAGAGAACCTACAGAGTAATATAACTAAGCTCCCATGTGTGTTCGTCCTTCGTTGCCAAAGAAGACCATGCCATCAGAGAAATGATGACATAACTTGCACTTACTTGCCTTTGTTTTGAGTGAGGGAGGGCTGTGCAGGTCATCAGCCTCACTTTTCCTCCAGAGCCATCTGTTCAGAACAAAGAAAAACCCTATAATTTTCCTAAGTGTAGAAACTCCTTTTGAGGGTCCTCAGCTGTTATGGAATACCAGAAGATTCATAATTAAGAAAGCCTTCAGGCATAGTTTAAGTTTTATTCAAAATGTGAAAACTCATAGCAGAATTCAGTGCATGCGAGGAAAGTCTTCACAAATGGATCTTGACTAATTTAATATCAGACAATCCCCAATGGAGAGAAACCCTATCAATGTAATAAATGTGGGAAAGCAACCCTCTTCCCTTATTGAATGTCAGAATGCTCACATTTGAGGGAAATCTTTTGAACTGTGGGAAAGGCTTCAGGAAAAGAGTAGAGTTAATTCTAACTCTACCAATCTTTATTGGAGAGTAACCTGAATATTGTGAAAGTGGGAAAGCCTTCAGGCCGATCCCATACTTTACCAATCACCAGAGGAATCCTATTGGAGAGAAACGTTATGAATGTAATGAGTGTAGAAGAGTTTCACAGGGAACTCAGGCCTTAATCAGTATTGGAGACTTGCTAGCAATGAGAAACTCTATAAATGGAAGAGATGTGGGAAAAGCTTTGGTCAAACTTTACACCTTAGTGCACATTCATGCTGGAGAGGAACTCTATAAATATAATACATGCAGAGAGTCTTTTTAAAAAAATATGTATTATTTTTTTCAAAGAAAAATCAGAACTATTCTCTCTCCTTCCCCTTTCCCCTATCAAGAAAGTAAGATGCCAGACTGCTTTTCAGTTTGCCAACCAGTTTTGTGGAAAAGTGAGTTCTTGCCCCAGTAGATGGGATCCTTGGGTTTATCAAATACTAGGCTATTATGCTCAGTTACTTCCGTAGATTGTGTGCATGATCTATTCTACTGATCTATTCTACCTTCTCCATTTTTCACCCAACACCAAGCTGCTTTGGGGATGGACTGCTTCGTAGATTAGCTTGACATCTGGTACTGCTTGGCCCCCTTCCTTTCCACTTTTTTTCTTCATTCATTTCCTTGATGTTTTTGGCCTTTTGTTCCTCCAGGTAAATTTTGTTATTTTTCTTAGCTCTATAATCCTTTGGTAGTTTGATAGTTATGGAGCTGAATAAGTCATTAATTTAGGTAGAATTGTAGTTTTTCATATTGGCTCAGCCTACCCAGGAACAATTTATATTTTCCCAATTATTTAGATCTGTCCTTATTTGTGTAAAAAGTGTTTTGTAATTGTGCTTGTATAATATCTGTATGTGTCTTGGCAAGTAGACTCAAGTATTTTATCCTGTTTATAGTTATTTTGAACTGAATTTTCTATCTGTTCCCATTGGATTTTGTTGATAATATAGAGAAATACTGGTGATTTTTTCAGGTTAATTGTATATTCTGCAACTTTGCTGAAGTTGTTAATTGTTTCATTTAGTTTTTTAGTTGGCTCTCTAGACTTCTCTAAGTAAATCATCATATCATCTGTAAAAGTGATAATTTTATTTCTTCTTTGTCTATATTTATTTCCTTAATTTTTCTTATTGCTATAATTAGCCTTTGTAGCACTATATTGAATAGTAATGGTGATAATGGACATCCTTGCTTTACTATTTACCTTATTGGATCTAGTTTCTCATCATTACAGATAATGGTGGCTCTTGATTTTTGATAGATACTACTAGTCATGTTAAGGAAAGATACATTTATTCCTATGCTTTCTAGTATCTTTAACAGGAGTGGGTGTTGTATATTCTCTAAAGCTCTGCATTGTTTGATATGATCATATGATTTTTGTTGTTCATGTTATTAATATGGTCAATTATATTTATAATTTTCCTGATATTGAACTAGCCCTACTTTCCTAGTATGAATCCAGTGTGGCCATAGTGTATAATCTTGGTTATATGTTGCTGTAGTCTCCTTGCTAATATTTTATTTAAAACTTTTACATCAATATTCATTAGGGATATTAGTCTATAGTTTTCTTTCTCTGTTTTTACTCTCCCTGGTTTAGGTGTCAAGACCATCCTTATTTCATAGAAAGAGTTGGGTGAAACCTCTTCTTTTCCTACTTTTTCAAATACTGTATATAATACTGGGATTAAATGTTTGGCAGAATTCACTTCTATATCCATCTGGTCCTGGGATTTTTTCTCTGGGAGTTCATTTATATCTTGTTCCATTTCTTTTTCTAAGATAAGATTGTTTAAGTCCTCTATTTCTTGTTTGGTTCTTCTGAGCATTTTCTACTTTTGTAAGTATTCATCTATTTCATTAGATTATCAGTTTTATTGGACTATAATTGGGCAAACTGATTCCTAATAATTTATTTTATTCTTAGTTGATTTTTAATTTTCTTTAAAATTTTTTGATACTGGTAATTTGGTTTTCTTCTTTTAAAAAAAAAATCAAGTTAGCTACTGTTTATCTATTTTATTGTCCACCCCCCTCCCCACACACAAAGCCAACTCCTAGTTTATTTATTAATTCAATTGTTTTCTGTTAATACCTTTCCAGTGGAGATTAGCCCTTAATGACCACCAAAGTTTTCATAGTGGAGTAAAAACCATTTGAGAAGAATGAGTACAAGTAAGAGGTCAGAGGTCCTTGTGCATGCCAAGCCACACTGACCCTTTCGGGGAGTTTGGGGGCTAAGTCTGTGACTTTCTTTCCCATCCGTGCTCCGTTGTAACCTTTGCCATTAGCCCTTCATTCTGTTTGCCCCACACATGGTTCAGATCCAAAAGCATGATGTGAGCAAAGACAAGAAACAGCAAATGAATCGCAACAAAACTCAGGGGAGACGGTGGATGCTGCTGGTAAATAAAGCCCAGCCTTCCTTTCTTTCCTTTTATGGTGTTATTTTAAAATGTTTTATTGATGACTTTTGTTTTTACATCACAGTCACTTCTGGATGAAACCGTCTTCTAGGTGCCCCCCCCCTCCCCCCGCCATGAGACTTCTCTTGCAAGATGGAATTGACTCTGTGGCTTGAGTTTGATGGGCATTTAGGTGGCACAGTGGATAGAGTGCTCGGGGACCCTGGGCAAGTCTGTTAATCTTGGTTTGCCTCAATCTCCTCACCTGTAAAATGGGGACAATAATAACAGCTCCTACATCATAGGGCTGTTGTGAGGATCCGATGAGATAATACTTATGAAGGGCTGAGCACAGTGCTGGCACATAGTCAGAGCTCTAGAAATGCCTATTCCTCCCCTCCCCCATGCATGTACCTCATGCAGAGACCTTCCATTTTAGGCTATCTAGTTCAAGACTCCATTTTGCCAGTGAGAAACTCAGGTGGCTAAAGTGACTTCTTTAAAGTGATTCCTCACTAGGTCATCTGGGCTGAACTGGCATTCCTATTGCCCATCTATTCTCCCCTCCTCTCCATCAGCAGACCTGCTCTCCTTGGTGCCTTCACACCTGTTATCCTTCCTCAGCTTGGCCTGAGGAGATCCCCTCCAAGGTAGGGGTCAGCCTCTGTACAAATGAACTAACAAACAAAGCCTTCCCTGATCTGCACAGCTGAAAAGATCTCAACAGCCTCATATTTCATGGTTTTTTTTCCCCATGAATTGGTCATGCAATTCATTTTTTATTTAGTGTTTTATTTTCCCCAGTTACATGTAAAAACAGTTTTTAACATTTGTTTTCAGACCTTTGAGTTCCAAATTCTCTCCCTTCCTCCCTCTCCCTTCCCCCATTGAGAAGGCAAGCAATTCGATATAGGTAGTACGTGTGTAGTCATGCAAAACACTTCCATAACAGTCATGTTGTGAGAGAAAACATGGACAAAAATAAATAAAGTTTTAAAAAAGCCTGCTTCAGTCCGTATTCAGACACCATCAATTCTTTCTCTGGGGATGGATAACATTTTTCCTAAGTCCTTCAGAGTTGGCTCGAATCATTGCATTGTGAGAATAGCTAAGTCTTTCCATCTTGCAATATTACTGTTACTTTCTACACAGTACAGTTCACTTTGCATCAGCCCATGCAAGTCTTCCCAGGCTTTTCTGAGAGCATCCTGCTTATCATTTCTTATAGTACAATAGTATTCCATCATAATTGTGTACCACAACTTGTTCAGCCATTCCCCAATTGAGGGGCATACCTTTACTTTCTAATTCTTTGCACCCAGAAAAGAGCTACTACAAATATTTTTGTACATATAGGCCCTTTTCCTTTTTATTTTTTTAAATCTCTTTTGGGATACAGACATAGTCATGGCATTGCTAGGTCAAAGGGTATGCATGGTTTTATAGCCAACCTCACATTTCTTAGCCCACTCTGGCTAGGTCTTTCCACTGCTTCCATCACATTCTACCCTTTGGCATAAGTGTGATATGGACACATCAGAACCTTGAAAGTCCTCAAGCTTAGGGCCTGGGTCAGCTTTCACTGTTGCATCCTCCAATTTAGGATAGTGCTTAATAAATGGTTCTTCAATTTTCTTGAGCTTCAGTTTGGGCTCACACTACTTTCCCTCCCCTCTTGGCCTCTCTACCTACCTTTAGGTACTTACCTCTAGCTGCTCTTCAAGACCCAGCCCAAATTGTGGGCCACACCAGATGGAGGTCCTCTCACAAGGCTTTCTTGTGTTCGTAATGTTTTTGACAAAATTCCACTTAAATAGAATTAATGATGAAAAACAATTCCTTTATTAAGGACCTACCATGTGCCAGGCACTAGGCTGCAGGGCAGAGGACACTGAAATGGGGAAAAAAATCTACCAAACCCCAAATCACAGCCCTTCCCCTCAGGCTGGTGGGAGAGAGAAAAGCTTTGCACACAAATCACTGTCATTAGTCCAACAATGGCACCAGAAGTGAGCAGGAAGAGCTCATTTCCAGCTCTCTAACTTGGGATTTGGGGGAGAGATGGAATTCAGCAGGTGGAGATGGGGGATGGGGCAGCCCATTCTGAGCTTGTTCCAGAGCGGGGAGCTCACCAGGACATTGGTGGGTGGAGACCCAGCATGTGCAGGGGGAGGATTATGTCCTAGGGCTGGCAAGGTGCGTGGGGGCCACATGGGCCAAGGCCTTAACCGTGTACTCTAGGCCAAGGCCATTTTAGTTTTTTCAGGAAGCCATGGGAAAGTACTGAAGGTTTTTGAGTGGGGGTAATGGGGGCAGGGGAAGGCATTAAGATTACTCTGATAGGATAAGAAGAAGATCTTGTGTGGCACAGAGTGCTTTCAGGTGTGTAGAGCATGTTATTAAAGGTGATCTCATTTGATCCCACAAATGAAGGAAGGTGCTACTGGCATCCCCTTTTTACAGATAAAGAAACTGAGGCAGGCAGAGGTGAAATGACTTGCCTAAGGTCCCACAGCTAGTCAATGTGTGAAGCTGGATTGGAACTGATGTCTTCCTGACTCCAGGCCCAGAATCAATCCACCACACCACTTGCTGCCAAGGATGTATATGTGTCTTATTTGAGGGCATGGACCATATCTTCTACTTTGCATGACAGAAAAATATCTGACCCAGTTTGCTCTAAAGGTTTCAAAGGATGTTGCATGCACTAACTCAGATATGTCTCCCAGCAGCTCTGTAAGGGAAATGTTACTATTCCTATTTCACAGGTGACAAAACTGAGGCTTCGAGAAATTCTCTGAGTTGACTGGCCCAGGGTCACATAGCCAGTGGTGGGATTTAAACCCATGTGTTCCTGGTTTTCCTGATAATCTACTTCAGAATGCAGAATCATTATGGGAAGTAGAGAGAAAACGGTCTTGGGATTCCAAAGACCTAGATTCAAATTTTGACTCTTCCCCTTGCTTCCTGTGTGATCTTGGGCAAGTTCCTGGCCTTCTGTGCCTCAGTTTCCTCATCTGTAATGAGGATTATATATATACACACTACTTACCATCTCACAGGCAGGGTGTAAATCCCCATGCGCTCATTTCTTGATTTCTGTGAAGATCTCAGCCATGTTCCCCTAGCTATCGCTGTAAGATTTACAAAGTGTTTCCTGGGGAAGGGAATGATATTATCCTCAGTTTACAGACTAAGCCAATGAGGACATGGTCATGGCTGCAGGGCCATGACTGTCTGAAGGAGGGTGCAAAGCCAAGCCTTCTGATTCCCAGAAGAACCTTCTTTCTGAAAGTCAACAGAATCCTAGAGGGGCAGCTGGGCA
Source organism: Notamacropus eugenii (assembly GCF_028372415.1). Taxonomy (NCBI): domain Eukaryota; kingdom Metazoa; phylum Chordata; class Mammalia; order Diprotodontia; family Macropodidae; genus Notamacropus; species Notamacropus eugenii. The sequence goes on along the minus strand of NC_092879.1, from coordinate 97,959,908 downwards.
AGACCTTGAACCCTCACACCTTCCTTTTCTGTTCAGGGAAAGGTCGTGTCCAAGGTCACATAGAGAGTCATTGGCAGGAGTTAGAGGAATTGGTAACAAGCACCCTGGCCATCTGGAAGCTTCCACAACATGGCTGCTATGACCTAGCAGAGTGGACTTTCTAGTAGATTGTCCTCTCCTTTGGCCACAGTTAGGACAATTCAGGGTTTGACACATAGTAGGCACTTAATAAACGTTGATTTGATTGGTCCGAAAATGCTTCATTGTGGCAGCAGGGGGAGCTCAGACACCAAACCCTGAAGTTTCTGGGCTGGGGGAGGGGGAACTGGGCTCATCCATCCTTCCTGGGATCTCCCAGAGGCCTTAGCTTTTCTTATTGATCACTAGAGCTTAGAGGCTTGTTGACAATTAGCTAGTAGAAGCCCCCTCCCACCCACTCCCGCCCCCCCCTTTTTTTTTAACAGAAAAAGAAACTGAGGTTCAGCTAGGCAAGGCCATTTGTCCAACGGTCGCCAAGTAAAGACACAGAGCTGCCGCTGCCCAACCCAGCTTGGCAGACTGCCCTGGAGCATCCTCCCCGTGCCCGGCGGGGCAGCTTTCCCCCCCCCCCCCCATCCCCACAGTGGCTTCCTCCTTCATCTGCCCTCTCCTCACTCTTTTTCTCTCCTCCTCTCCATCTTTTTCTCATCCATCTCCCTCTCCCCCTCCTCTTCTCTGTCCCCCGCCTCCTCGTCACTCCTCCCCCTGCTCTCTCCAGGCTCCTCTGCTCGTCTCTCCTCCCTCCTCCTCCTCTCCCCCTCCCCTCCGTCCCCTCCCCTTGGTCCCTTGAGCAGTCTCCTCCTGCCGAGCGGAGCCAGCTCCGGGCACAGCCCCTGGGGACGAGGCTGCTTCTCCTCCCCAGCCCCGAAGAGCAGCGGCGGCGGCCGAGGGACAGCGACAGCGACAGCGACCGCGGCGGCGGCAGGTCAGGGCAGGCGCGCCAGGGGAAGGCGAGGTGCGGTTCGCCCGCGACCTTGGCCGTCGGGGAGAGCCCAGGGGCTAGTGGGGGGGCGGTGAGGTGGGGCCGGAGATGGCTGGGGCGGCGGCGCCCCCCCCCCCAGCCTGCTCCGGGTCCGAGGAGGGATGGGCGTGTGTGTGTGTGTGTGGACGCTCCCGGCTTTGTTCCCCCCCCTTACACAATATACACACGCACACACACACACGCACACGCCCGGCTGCGGCCTGCAGAGCCCGGGGGAGGGGGCAGGGGAGGAAGGGAAAGGGCCCAGGGTGTGTGTGTGTGTGCCTGACTGTGTGTCTGTCTCAACGTGTCTGTCACTGTGTACGTGTGTCCATCCGTCTGTGTCGATGTGGCTCCAGGCATCTGTGCCTGGTTGTGTATCTTTGTGTGTATGTGGGTGTAAGGGCACTAGGCTGAGCTGTATGGGAGAGAGCCCAGAGAGCTGGGACCAACTGCTCCCCCCGCCTCAAGTGGGTAGCGCCAGAGACCCAGGAGCTTTTCATAGACCTGGGACTGGCCCATCCTGCTAGTCTGGGGAGGAAGGGAGTATGAATTTCCAAGGGGCTCTAAGCCCTCATCCCCTTCTCTCTTTACATCAGGACTCTCTGGCTAGGAGCACATATAGGAAGCAGGGAGAGCCTGGGCCTTCAGGCTAGCAGCTATCTGGGTGTCTGTGCCAAATCCTGCAGAACCTGGGGGCGGGGTGGGGTGGGGGTGATAATGCTCCTGTCTCCTGCCCTGAGCTGCTGACTACATCTGGGCGCCACCCTGGGGGAAGGGACCGGGTAAGCTGGCAGTCTCCACAGGAAGGTGACCAGGCTGAGGAGGGCCCTGGGGAACAGTAGCTCAAAGTGGGTGGGGTGGATAGACCAGGTGTCTTCAGGTATGGGAAAGGGGTTTGGAGACAGCAGCCATTCTGGACCTGAGTTTGAATCCCAACTGCCACTTCGGCCCTTTGGACCACTCATTTTGGCTGCAGTTTTCTTCTCTGTCTCCTGAGCTTTTGACCCTCACACTTAATTGCTTTTGCTTGACCCCAGAGGGCAGAACTAGGGGCAGTGTGGAGACGTGGCAGGGACTTGCCCAGTCCAGTCCAACGCCCTCTTTTTTACAGATGAAGATCCTGAGGCCTAGAAGGGTCTGGTGACTTGTCCAAAGGCACCTGGGCAGGACTTGGCAGAGGCAAGCTAGCTCCAGAGTCACAAGGTGATTCCTAGTACTCTAGGCTACATTTCAATTCAGCTCAGAAATCTGAATGAAGCTCTTGTTATGTGGTAGGTGCTGGAGATCCTTTCCAGCTCTGGGATTCTGTGGTACAAGGTGCTTTCTAAGGTTCTGTTCAGCCTAGATGCCTCCTGTATACGCCTCACTAGCATCCACATGTTGGTGAGATCTTGGACAGCTCCAGTCCAGGCGAATAAGTACTGACTTCTAGACCTTGGTAGACTGAACTCCCTGGGGTGTGTGGCTCTCTGGGCTCCTTAGTTCAGCAAGGGGGATTGGATGCACAGAGAGCCTTGCTTGGTGGACTTTCTATCTATTCCACCTCCTGAAGAGGGAAAGGAGTGGGAGGGTCATATGACTTGTCCAAGGTCACACAGCTCATTGAAAAATCAGGGGTTCTGACTTCAGATGCAGTACTCTTCTCATTATATCTCAAACCAACTCATGGGAGCACCCTCCAATTAAATTGTGCCATGTATGACTTGATTGTGCAGTGTCTTGGTGAAGCCCTGCATTTGGAGTCAGGAGTGCCTCTGGAAGGTGGTGCTGGGGAAATGAGTCAGAACACCTGGGGTCTCAGCCTACCTCAGCCACTGACTCACTGGTCACTTCTGACAAATTGTCGTCCCTCTTGAGCTCAGATTTTTCTCCCCCCCCCTTTTTTTTTTTAAAGATAAGCAGGTTGGCTTTGCTCTCTAAGGTCCCATGTAGCTTCATGAATATGGATTTGTGGGTTACTGCCTGGGCTGGACATTTACCAATATTTGATGACTGGGGGCAGGCAACAAGAGATATTGGCCCGAGTTCAAATTTTCTAGCTCTGTGACCTAGGGCAAGTTACCTATCTCCTTTTGGGGCCTCAGCTTTCTTCTCTATAAAATGGGAGTAATAATGCTCTCATCACCTTCTGCCTCCCTCCCTGTACAGGGTAGTGGTGGGAAAAGATGGTGAGGGCTGAGAATTAGGGCCATTATTTCCCCAGTCTCTCCTTCATTTTACTCAGTACTCCAGAGGAAACTGAGGCCCAGAGAAAGCAGGGGACATGTGAGTCAGTAGCGGAGTAGGGACAGGAGGAGTGAAATTCAGGTACTAAGCTTCACTAGCTTTGACCCTCAAACAGGCCCCAGTTTCCCCATCTGTAAAATTAGGGACTTGGATCAGATATTGTCCTAAATTCTTTCCCCTCTACAGGCTTCAGTTTCCCTTTCTATAAAATAAAAGTGTTGGATTAGATGATTTCTAAGTTTTCTTCCAACTCTGAATTCTATAATCCCTTGGTAGAGACCAGCCACATTGGTGGTTCCAGTGTCTCTGTTGGAGGAGATCCCGGGCTGAAGGAGGGGGCTGTCTTTAGGAAAAGAAGGAACCGCTTGTTTGTGGGATGAAGACAACATTTCGCCTGGCTGCGGGCTATTTCTAGACTAAGAAAGCTGACATTTCTCTAGCGCTGGAAGGTTGCAAGGCCCAGAGTTTGAGAGTGACATGCCTTGAGCATCTTCTCCATTGAGGGCTCTCCGCAGACCAGGGAGGAAACCCTGCTGCTGGCTAAGCCCAAGGCCATTTAGGGTCCAGGCATGGAGATCTGAGGTCTTAGCAAAACCACAAGTTGTAAGTGTTAATGGCTCAGGCACTGGGAACCATTCAGCTGGGAACAATAACCCACCTACCTCTGGACAGTTCCGCCACTGAGTCATCCACTCATTCATTTACTCTTTCACTCACTACCTCACTCGTTCATTTACTCATTCACTTACTCCTTCATTCATTCACTTAGGCATTTATTCATTTATTCACTCATTCCCTCCCTCATTCACTTATTCATTGGCTTATAAATTCATTCATCCACTCATTCATTCATTCACTCACTCATAAACTCATTCATTCACTCACTCATTGTCACTCCTTATTTTCCTACTCTGTATAGATTTCCAACCTTAAGCTTAGACACTGGGTTCCTTAGGTGTGAGATCTCATAGTTGAGTTGGTGGGGGATAAGGCAATGACAGGGCTAATTCTGTTCCAAATCAGATTGTACCTGAGACCTACTTACAAGCTTTTGGGAGGGCCAGAGGCTGCTTCTGGCTGGAGAGGGGGGTCAGATTCCAGGTGTGAGAGGTGAGGTAAAAAAGGGCTGGGGTAGCTGAGGACTGATCTGGCTTGGCTGGGTTTTAGCACCATGTTGGGGAGTGGTGGGAGAGAAGGCTGGAGAAGGATACTGGAGCCAGGTGGAGGAGGGCAATGTGCATTTATCCAATAGGCAATAATGAGTCACTGAAGGATGTGGAGAGAGCTGGACTTTAGGAAGAGAACTAGGGCAGCTAGTATTGGGGAAAGATGAGCCAGGAGGCCAGAAACATGTTAGGTGAGAGGACGAAGGAAGGCCCCAGTGAACAAGGATGGTGGCAGTTTCTGGCTCTGCCACTTGCCCATGAGGTGACCTTGGAAAAATCCCCCTCTGGACTTCAGTTTGCTCATTCATCTCAAAGAGGATGTCTGGACATCTTCTAACACAACCCTCCAGAGAGGCAGGCCCTCAGCTTTCTCCCCTTGGCTCCTTTGGCCAGACTTCCTACATCATCAGTAGGGCTGCGACATGTACCCTGGTCGTCATAGCCAATACTACCCACCCTGTGCTCCTTTGGAGGCTGGGCCAGTGTGATTGAGTGGAAGAAACACTTGGCATAGGTAATGCAGACTTTTGGACTTCAGCAGTCACTAGCTGTGTCACTCTGAGCAAGTCCTTCCTCCTTTCACCCTTGTTTTTCTCCTCAAGAAAAAAGGGTATAATCCTCACACTGCCTCCTTCATGAGGTTGTTGGGAGAAAAGTGCTTTGTAAATTTGAAAGTGCCAGAGGAGTTGGAGCAGCCTCATGACAAAATGCCAGAAGACCTAGGGGAAGGCCTTCAGCACATTGGGAGGGGGTGTCCTTCAAGGAGAACTGAGGGGGGCGGGGGTCCTGGACAGGAACTCTACAGGCTGAGAGGATGTGAATGGCGGGGGCAGGGGTTGTTCTGTGTCTTTGGCAGGAGGACCCGATGGATCTGTTAAAATGCGCAAATGTTGTGGTTGCCTCCATCTGTACCCTGAGAGGCTGGAGTTGTGAAAAGAACCCTGGAGAAGGGTTCAATAGGCCTGGTTTTGAGTCCTTGAAGATGTTCTTCCCCTCATTGGGCTCAAGGGCCAAATTTTCTCATTCACAAAATGAGCAGCTCTAGTAAACTTGCTGGTCTCTGAGAATCTTTCTATCTGACATTCTGTGATCCTAGATCCCTTTTCCCTTCCAGCAAGTGTGTGTGTGTGTGTGTGTGTGTGTGTGTGTGTGTGTGTGTGTGTGGTTGGGGGGAGGTGCAGCTTGGACTAGGTTGACTTTATGGTCTCTCCTAGCTCTAATATTCTATGAGCCTCAGTTTCCCTCTCTATAAAACAAGGGGGAGGGGAATATACTGAATGGTCTCCAAGGAAGGGCCTGTTGCAACTCTCAATCCCAGGATGCTGTGATCCTATTGCGAACGAGACTGGTATCATCATTATTGGGCATCGGAACAATTCCCGCGGCTGCTCTGGGGTGTCTTCCGTGTCTTAGCTGGGGAGAAAGGAGACGGTCCCTTTGCCCACAATGAAAAATTGATGAGCTCAATGGGGCTAAGAAAGCCTAGTTCAGCAGGTGGCCAACGGAGCCTCTGAGGGAAGGGGAGGGGCCTGCACTGGGGGGCTCCCCGCTAGCTGTATTCTTATGCTAAGCTTGCCATCTGCTCGTTCTGGCTGCCCAGCCCCTCCTCCCCCCCAGACCCCTTGTTTCTAATTGTCCTAGGAGGCCCTGAAGCAGCGCTGCTGATTGTCACCAGAATGGAGGCCCTGGCTGGGGTGGGAGGGGGACTCCATGCTTGAGCCTCCTTAGGTTTAGGCTTCTGTGCAGGGTCAGAATAGAATCCCAAAGGGCTGCCCAACTGTTGGGGATATGTGTGTGTAATGTAAACGAGTGACATAACGGGACTGGAAAATACATTGTCCCTGAAGGCAGAAGCAGACCTGGGTTCAAATCCTCGTTCTAATGCTTAGTAGCCATGTGACCCTGAGCAAGTCCCAGAATCCCTGGGGTGATAGGGACCTTGTAAACTGTTTACTCCAACCCATCTCTTTTTTGAAAAAAAAAACCAGTTTTTTCCATGAACAAAAATCCATCTTTCCTCTTTCTCCCATCCCCACTGAAGAAAAGAAAACAGGAAAAATCAAAGTGAACCCTTGTACAAATATGTAAGTCCTGCCTTGTCTGTGTCTGCCCTGTCCTCAGAGCCACCTTGGACCTTGTGTTGATCAGGGTTCTTAAGTCTTTCCAAAGATGTTGGTTTTCACAGTGTCATTGTTATTGTCTAAATGTTTCCCCTGATTTTGCTGACTTCCTTTTGGGCGAACTCATACCAATCTTCCCAGGTTTCTCTGAAACCCTCCCTTCATCGTTTTTTAGAGCACGGTAGCATTCCATCACATGCGTATACCAGAATTTGTTCTGTCATACCCCAATTGATGATCCCCTTTTTAGTTTCTGGTTATTCACCACCATTAAAAGAACAGCTATAAACAATTTTGCACATATGAATACTTTCCCTCTCTATTTGAGCTCTTTGGGGTGTAGGCCTAGTAGTTATTGTTGGGTTATGTACAATTTATTAACTTTAGGGGCATAATTCCAAATTGTTTTCCAGAATGGCTGAACCAATTCAAGCTCCACCAACTATGCATTAATCTACCCATTTCCCTACAGCTCCTCCAATACTTATCATTGCCCCTTTTTGTCAATCTGTTGAATGTGAGGTGGAACCCTCAAAAGTTGTTTTAATTTGTATTTCTCTAATTACTAATGATCTGAAGCATTTTTCAGATGGCTTGGTAACTTGGATTTCTTCCTTTGAAAACTGCCTGTTCATAGCTTTTGACCATTTATCGACTGGAGAAATGGCTCTTATATTTATAAATTTTAATCAGTTCCTTATATGTCTTAGAAATAAGACTTTATCAGAGACATTTACTGCAAAGACTTTGCCCGCATTTACCTGTTTACCTTCTAGTTTTAGGTACAACTGGTTTTTCTTTGTGAGAAAAATTTAAATTTTTTGTAATCAAAACTGCTCATTTTACTTTCTGTGATCTTCTTTAACCCTTGTTTGATTATGAATTCTTTCCTCATCCATAGATCTTAGAGATAATTTCTTCCTTGTTTCTTCATTCCGTTTATATTACCCTTTATAGCTGTCATGTACCCATTTGGAGCTTATCCTGGTATATGGTTGGAGATGTTGGTCTATGCCGAGTTTCTGCCAGATTGCTTTCCAATTGTTTCAGCAGTTTTTGTCCAAACTATTTGTGTGTGACCAAGAGTATCCTTAACAAGTGGTCATGCAGCTTTTCCTTAAAAATATTTAGCTATCATGTCTCCCTTTAGTCTTCTCTTACCTAAGCTAAACATCCCATATTCCTTCAACTGATCCTTATGTGATATGTTCTCCAATCGTCATAATTCTGGTCATCCTCTTCTGTTGTCTGTCTTTCCTGAAATGTGGTACCTAGATCTGAACATAGATATGGTCTGATAAGTGCTGACCATAACAAAAGTATGCTCTTATTTGCTCTGCACATTATGCCTCTCAGTAGAGCCTAAGATAGTATCTTTTTTAGCTGCCATATAGATTTTTCTTTGACTCAGATTGAACTTGAAGTTTACTGAGACCCCAAGATCTTTTTCAGGTAAATCATTGTCTTGCCAAGTTACCCTTCCCTCCACATGTTGCTTTGTTTTTTGAACCCAAGGGCAGATCTTTTAATTTATACTTACTAAGTTTCACAATGGATTTGACTCATTGCTCTAGCTTTTTGAGATATTTTTGGATCCTGATATCTATCGTGTTTGCTATTGGTCCCAAATGTGTGTATCTTCAAATTTGACAAATGTATCCTTGTCAAAACCGTTGATGAAACTGTCAGACAGTGTAGTACAGATACCCAACTGGATACTTCCTTCCAAAAGTGACATCATTATATTAATTATTGCTCTTTGGGTCCAATCATTCAACCACTTCTGAATCCTAATTCTACTGTCTTCTACATCTCACCATCTTTTCCCCAGACACAGGATGAGAAACTTTGTCAAATACTTGGCTAAAAACTAGGTGTACTATGTCTGCAGCTTCCCCTACGTCTTTGAGGCTAGTAACCCTATCCTCAAACGGACGTGAGGTTAGTTTGGCATAGCCTATTCTTGATGAAACCAGGCTGGATCTTCCAAATCCTCACAGGAGTGCTCCAGAATTTTGCAAGCAACGGAAGTCAATCTGGTTGGTATATAGTTTACTGATACTATTAGATTTCCCTCATCCCTTTAGAAAAATTGACACATGTCATCTCCAGTGCTGTGGAGTCCTTTTCTTCTTCTATGATGAACACTGTATCACACTCCCTGCAGTGGATGTTCCAAGCTTACTCTTCTTCCCTCAAATTTTTCCACATCCTTTCTTCCCCTCGCCCTTTCAGCAAAGAGCCTTCACTTCATACTTTACTAGAAAAAAATAGCAGACATTGGCCAGGAGCTCCCTGCTGTCCACTACTCTACACCTTACAACCCTTCTGCATCATCTCCCACTGTGTTTTGCTCCATGTTAAGAAAAAGGTGACCCTTCTCTGTCAGGGCCAGTGCTTCTAATCGTGCCCTTGAACCCATCCCTTCTCTTCTATTTTATCAGATGCCTTCTTTCTCCTTTTCAAACTCTCTTTATGCTCTGCTTCCTTTTGGCTGCCTACAAATATGCTCCCTCCTTCATTCCTCTCTGGACTCAATTTCCCACCTTCTGGACATTTTTTGTCATCATGATTGCAAAGCTTTCTCACCCTAGAAGATCGCTGCATCTCAGCAGCCTTCCCACCTTGGAAGATCACTCCACCCCTGTGGTCCGTTCTTTGGATTTGTCAGTTCCTTGTGGAACCTCTTTTTTTTGAGACTGAGTCTCCCTATCTCACCCAACCTGGAAGTGTGCTGGCCCTAAACAGACTTGATCCCATTACTGATCAGCATGGGAGTGTTGACCTTCTCCATTTCCCGCATTGGCTGGTTTGATTCTCCTTGGACAGCCTGATGGTTCCCTACTTCCAGGGGCTCACCATGCACCTACACCAAGTCCCAGACTTCGTGCAGACAGCCCATCAGCTCAGCTCGTTATAGCTCAGAATGCCTGAGCTCAGGCAGTCCACCAAAACCAGCATGTGCCATCACACCCAGCCAGAACCTCCATTTTCAGGAAAGTGCCCAGGCCAGCCATGTTCGCCCCATCATTCATCTTTGCTCTCCCTTCCTGACTCTCTGGACTTCTTTCTCCACCATGGCACAGCAACCTGGAGAGTCCCTGTGAGCCAAGGGCCCTCAAGCCCCAACATGGGCACTGCCTATTGTTCCCCACCCCCCTTCTCAGTGTTGTCTTTCTCCATTACAATGGACACTCCTTTCAGGCTTATTCCCTTGACTTGTCTGGACTCTCCTCATCCTTACTTTTTACTTTATCTTGCTGCATCCACCACTTCTAGTCTCCTATAACCCGCCAAGCTCCTAGAGAGGCTTCTTCTCCCTCATAGCCTGTTCCCTCTTCCATCAGTCATTCAATCAATTTCTCAGTTAGAAATGCACTGGCTATATGCCAGGCACTGTACTAGGTGATAAGGATGCAGAAATCCAAATGAAACAGCCCCTCCATCCCTTGGAACCTGACTTCTGGCCACCCCACTTAACTCTCCAATGTGCTCAGTCTTGCTTGATTTAACTGTGAAGTGTGCTGCTCTTTGGTTGCTGCTCATCCCACATGGCTTCTCTTCTCCCTTGGCTTCCAGGGACATTAGTCTCTCTTGGTTGCCCTCTTCCCCAACCTGTCTGACCTTTGCCCTTCTCTTTGCTGAATTGTCACCTTCCCAGCTCAGTCTAGACATCACTTATGTTATGAGTTTTCACAAAGTACCTGAGTTCACCTTTTTGCCACCACACTACGCCCCAATTAGGCCACTTCTACAGGCACCCATTGTCCTTGTGGTAGAATGAAAGCTTTTTATGGACAATGGTAAAGCTGGGAGAGGGAGAAAGGAAGGGGGAGGAGGAAGAGGAGGACAAGGAGTAACACATTTCTATAGCTCTCTTGGTGCAACACTTAACTGTATATTATCCCATTTGGGTCTCACTGCAACCCTCCCAGGTAGATGCCACAAGTGTTATTAGCCTAATGTCACAGAAAACTGAGGCTCTAAGTGGTGGAGTGATGTGTCCAGGGCACACAGTGAACCATTAGCCCAGGTAAGACAGGGCCAAGCTAGGGCTGGGGCCACAGCAAATACACTGTGGCCAGACCACTGGGTGCTTGAGGGGGAGGAGGGGAAGCACAGGTCTGTGTGGAGGTGCGCCCTGCACAGGGCACTTGGGGCTAGACCTGATCAGATGGGCAGTTCTTGTCTTTGAATGGAAAAGGTGAAAGACTTTTTAAGTCTGCTCAGAAAGCATGGGGGCTGGGGAAGAGGCAGACAGACACACACACACACAGAGGCAGGTAGACAGACTGACAGACAGAGGCAGACAGACAGATAGACAAAGACAGACAGACACACAGAAGTAGTCAGACACACAGAGGCAGACAGACAGAGAGACAAGTCAGGCAGACACACAGACGCAGGCAGACAGACTCTGTACCCAGTTGTGGACAGTAAATTCCTGGTAGTCATGGGATCTGAAAGGCCATCAGCCTTGGGCAAGTTACTAAGGAGTAGAAGGGAGGTTCAAAGCTCCCTGGAAAGAATTCTGGGTTGGGCCCTCTGGAGACGTGGGTCCATTTCCTGGTTCTGCCACTGACTTGTGGGCAAGTCCCTTCCCATCTCTGGGTCTCCCTTTTTGCATCTGTAAAATGGGAGAAGGGTGAACTAGAGGACTGTTAAGATTCAATATAGCTCGGATGCTGTGAGATGCCAGGTTCTTTCCCTTCATCTCTAAAGTGGGGGAGGTTTCGATAATAATCACTTTAAGACTTGCCAAGGGCTCGAAATGTCCTTTCATTTGATCCTCACAGCAAACCCTTGAGGTAGATGCTATTATTCCTATTTTACAGATGAGGAAACTGAGCCTAGGAGAAGCCAAATGATTTGCCCAGGGTTACACTAAGTATGTGAAGTGGGGTTTGAACCTGAGCCTTCTTAACCCTCGTACTGTATATAGTACTCTGTCTGCTGAACCACCTGTGAGCTCTAATGTCTTTCTGGAACTGATATCAGTCACTTCCTTTCTTTGGGCCTCAGGTTTCCTGTCTGTAAAATGGGAAGGGGTGAGACTAGGTGAAATTGCGGGTGCTTTCCTACCCTAGAGAAGCTGGGGTGTCTAGTAGAGAAGCTGCCAGGATGGAGGGGGAGCTCTTTGCAGAAAAGGATGAGAAAAGGGGAGCAACGTTGGTTCTGGTTCAACTGAAGTAAAGAACGGTTCTGTTCATTCCATACTGGAATCCCAGAGGCTCCCCATGTGGGTAGCAGAGACTCTCCCTGTGAAAGGAAGCCTCCTGCAGGTACAGGGACCCAGGGATTCCCACCTGTCTCTGAACTGGAAAGGGACTTGAGAGAGCAACTAGTCTAGTCTCTTGCTGAACAGTTTCCATCTTTCAAACATCCTTAGGAAGAAGTCAGCTGCTGACTGGAACTTGGGGCATCATGTCATTCTGTCCCTCAGGCCTGTCTTTCATGGTCCTTCCTTGTCCCCCTGGAACTAGACCCTGGCCATTTTCCCCATTATGGCTACTGTCCTAGCCTCAGGGCTAATTTGCCTTATCCTGTCCCAGGCTTGGTTTCTTTCCTAGACCCAGAGAACTTGGGGTGGCTTTGGAAGCAGCCCACACTCAACTAGGGAATACTCAAACGGGGAGGCCATTACCTAATTATAACCTCAGTTAAGTTTCTGGGCCTCAGTTTCTCCCCAAGGACCCTAATTCCAGCTCTGCCTCTCTAGGCCTCAGTCTGTTCTGCTGTGTGGTCTCTAAGGGCCCTGATACTTCTACCTTCTTGCCCTTGCCTGGATGGCATATCCTACCATGCCAGACTTGGACCCACCCCATGAAGAGCATGAAATTGGGGAAGGGGCCATGCTGCTTGTCCCTGATAAGCTCTAGGTGTTTCTCAGGACCTGAGACACATAGACACACACACATTCACACACACTCACACACACACATACACACGCACATACACATACGTTAGGTCCTGCTGAGGGGTTGTCAGGACAACCAGAACTCCAGGCGTCTGTGTAGTGCTCCCGTCATCAGCCTAGCCAATCCCCAGACTTGGCTCTCGACAAGGCTGAGCCCAGCCAATTGTGGGGGAGGAGGGTCTGATTGAGGCCCGGAGAGGGGAGCTCAGGATTGCAGGGTGTCAGAAACAATGGAACCCAACTTCTTCATTTTACAGAGCGGAGAACTGAGGCGCAGAGAGAGGACTGAATGTTGCAGAATTTAAGAGCAGGAATTCAGTCTTCAAAGGCCCTCAAAGCTAACCCTGTCATTTTCCAGAGAAGAAAATTGAGGCTAGGAAAGGGGGAGCCATTTAGAAACGTCTCCAAGATCTCAGAGCTGGAATCAATCCTCTTAGAGATCTTTGGGTCAAACTGCCTCATTCTGTAGATAGGAGAAACTGAGGCCCAGTGAAAAAGATACTTTTATGACATGAGGCTGCTAAGAGGCTATTGGGTCTAACGCTGTCTTTTATAAAGAGGGTAACCCTGAGGATCCTGGGATATCAGGGTTGGAACCAGAACTCTTAAGAATCTATCATTTATAGAGAGGGGAACTGAGGTCTAGAGGACAAGTGGTTCCCACCTCTGCAGAGCCAGCTGGGCTTTTCCTTCCCTTTCTCTGCTGTCTCATTTGGACCCGTTCTTTTAACATCCTGGCAAGGACCAAATATCTCTTCTTCCACCCTGGAGTCAGTTTTTCCCCCATTTGAGTTCTCCTGACAATTTTCATTCTCCCTAACAACATAGAGTGTGGAGAAGTGGTCCTCGTCTCTTCATTTTCCTCTTGAGGAGGGAGATCTGCCCGCACCCACTCCTTTGACTGTGACAACACAGACACAAACATGACATTTGAGCAGGGCACTGCTCAACTTCCCTATGGTCCATAGTGGTAGAGATTTTCACTCTTGTTTCTTTGACCTACTTCACACATACAAGATGGAGGAGACAGATTAACCAACAGCTGTTCTGGAGAAGCCCTGGGCTGGGAGCATCTGGAGGCAGAAGGTGTTAGAAACCAATGTGATGAATGATCCTTGGACTATGTGGAGAGGGGCAGGGCTTCCCAGAACAGGGAGGTAACAGGCCCACTGTTCTCAGGCCTTATCCCACTTCATCTGGAGCATTTTGTTCAGCCCTGGGTTCTGTGCTTTAAGAAGAACGTTGCTTTAGTCCACGTTCCACCTCTGCTCCCTGCCCTCTTGCCCTGTCCTCTTTGAACCAGCGACAGTGGTGTCCTTGCTCTTTCTCAAATACAAACCATCTGCCTCCCAGCTCCAGACATTTTCACTGGCTGGTCTTTTGTGGCTTCCTTCAAGGCTTACCTTCTTCAAAAAGCCTTTCCCAGTCTTGTTAATCTTAGTGATAGATTTCTTCAAGTATCTCAAGAATTGTTGTGTGAAGGGGAAATGATGACTAAATTCCTCCAGCTCAGGAGTGCATCAACCTCATTGTTCTTTTCTTGAGTCATCCAATCACAAACCACAGTTAGTTTTATGAGCTAACATCATTGTCCTAAACCGATTCAGGCTTTGCCTCTTTACTTGTAGTTCTGGGGAAGTAGATGTGTGAGGAGGTAGACCAGATGCTCTCTGAGTAGCAACTGGAGTAGCCTTGGCCTGCTTGGCTCTGGGGGTCAGAAGCAGGTTCAATGAGTGGAAACTGCAGATAGACCAGTTTATGCCAGATGTCCGGAAACTCCCAAGAAGGAGAGCTGGGCCCAAGGGAATGGGCTTCCTCAAGAGGTGGTAGCTTCTCCATCCTTGTGAAGAGCCTCCAGATGGACATTGTCTTGGTGTCATTGGCAGGTTTCTCAGGGGTCCTTTTCTGGTGCCTTCTCCATAAAGAATGATGTCTCCCTCATAGTGTATCAGAAGAATGTTCTTAGCCAGCTATTTTTGCTTCAAACAGCCAGGGCAATTCATCCCTATCTATATTTTCTAGTTTTCTCTATCCTGGAGATGGGGGAGGAAAATGCAGAAGAGAAGAAGACCTCCTGTCTAAGCAGAGGTGATACTTTTCCCCTTAGTGAAAGGTTTTTCAATTCAGGCATAACCACATGATCACTTGTAGAGATATCTCATGAGCATCGTGATAAAAACTCTGATACATATTGGGTAATTATCCCAACATCACAGATACTTAGCCCACTTATCCACACCAACGCTATGTACAGTGAACATAGCACAATACAGGGCTTCATTTGCTAGATCTCCATTAGTGATTCAGTGTCTTAATTATGTTCATAACAATAGCATGTGTATACCATTGGCATATGAACAAGGAAACATATAAGGGCAAAAAAAAAAAAGTCAGAAAACACATTCTCCTCGTTACCACTTCTCCGGCATCAGCCTAACTTAGACTGATTGTTGGCTGAGTGGTTCTTGGCTTTTGTCCTTTTCTGTCCCAATATTTAGTCTAGGCTGATTAGTAGTATCCTCAAACCTACAGGCATGCAGTCCCACACATGAGCTTGGTTCTGGCAAGCTCTTGGCTTCTTTGGATGCTGGGCAGGGCAGGAGCTGTGTGGAGGGTCAGATCTCACCTGGGATCTGCTTGAGGTCTCCTTCAGGCTGAGGTTGACTTGCATGGAGATGACAGTACAAGGTATCGCTTTCAACTGAATCATCACATTTTCAACTATCAGCTAACATTGACATTCTCTTTACAACTGGTGAGACATCTCTTCAGAATCTAGTTGGTTGACTGTTCATCATTTCTTTCTTCTTGCCTCACTGTGGAGTCCAACTCACTCCCCAAATGACAGTGTTAGAGGCTTACAGTCTAATAGGTCTCCGTGGGCCTTTTTGGTCAGCAGGCAAGTTGTTCAGTCTCTTCTCTACTTGGTCTGAAATAGCTTTCCATTGGTCTGCTACTGTCACTGAATCTTGTACTGGCAAATGCAATCAGTTTCAGCTTACCATTACTCTTCATGTACAAGATTGCTTGCAAACGTGGCTGGAATCTGTATAAAAGACAAAGAGCTTGCTTGGATCTGTGTAAGCCAACGGTGATGCATGTGAGAGAGGCAGTGGACCAGGTCTTTAAAAGCTTGTTCAACCTTGTTTAAGCTTGTAAAATGTTTGTCATTACAAGGATATTTGAACAATTTCAGAAACTTTATATCAAAGACACCTTTCTTGCCCTTACATTCCTGATTCTCCTCCATCATTTGCCCACGAATGAGATCACTGAGGGCTTCAGATACGGCAACAGAATTCTTTGAAAATTTTCAGTAATACCCACCAAGTGCTAAAAAAGAATTTTTTAAGTCTCAAAGGTTTGTCATGTAGCCAGTTGAGTACTTCTGTTTGCTTGAAGACAATGCTCACACCTTGATGGACCATAACATGGTCTTTCTATGTGCCAGACCAAGATGTTGTCAGTTTGACAATTTCAGACACGCTGCTTCAAGCCAGTTCACTGCTCTTCTCCCAGTACTCTTCCAAAGACAATGAAGCCATCCAAGTATATCAGCACCTTCTATTTAGTTTATATCCTCAACCACCTTCTTCCTAAGCCTTGGACAAGGGGCCGGTGCTCTGGACATGCTTCTGGGGACGTAATCAGTCTTCTTGTCATCCTTTCCCACAGCAGTCTGCTAGAATTAGTTGCCCATATGTAATAATTGAAAACCCCTGGCTATCTCGCAGACACTTCAGGGTATCTTGAACTTTTGGCATGGTCATTTTAGTTCTCATTTTCAAAGTCTAGTAGTTCTCTTTCTCCCCTCGTTCCTCAGTAGGTACAATGCATATGATGCTACTAACCAGCACTTCCTTCCTATGATTTTTCACTTCACTTTTCACTTCATTTTATCACAGATGTGGGAATCTTCCTTGCCGTCCTTGAGAAAGTTGGGAATTGAACAGGTGGGTTTAGTGGGTTGCTCCTCTGGCACATCCCACTCATCCTCTTGCTCAGCTTTTCCAACCAGGCCCTTCTAGTCTTTAGACACCAAGGAGTCACCAAAGTCACTAAAAATTCTCTGGGAGAATCTGTGTTTTCATGATGGGCTATTTTTTCCTGTCTTCTTGTGAGTGCTGTCCAGGCTGCATGGACAGTAGTCTAGGTATTCAGATGTCATGCCCTAGCCTCCTGCCATTTGCGGTATTCTGGTAGTACTTTGATATAGTTCCAACCCATTTCAACCCCACAGATACTGACTTTCTTAGAAAATTTCTACGTTACTCCCATGTAGCCAATCCATCCATTCCATCCAGCCATGTATGGATGGTTCTCGTCATGCAGCTCACAGAGTACTAGCCTGGTTTCCAAATGTCACATGACTGGAATACAATTGTTACTTGGGAAACGGTCCAGCACAATTAGACACTTTGCATCTGTGATGTGCATGAATGCTAGTGCTTAAAATTCTGTGAGACCAGGTAGAGTGGGCCCACATTAACAATGGGTCTCATGTGACCTCTGTCCCTTGCCCTGTGCTTATTTCCGGAGGTCTCAGGTTCAGCAACTCATTCCTTTCTTAAGAGTGTCCTTCACCTATTTGCAGATCTTAAGAGAGGTCTACCTCTGCCATTGAGGGGCATGATCTTCTGAGTATTTGCTTCTCTGAGAAATGACACTGTGCTTTGTTCCATCTTTCTGCAGACTTTCCGTAATCCCTTGAGTCTGGGCAACAAATGGTGGGTGATCTTTTCCCTTGCTTCTGTGGCCCGTGACTGAGAAGATTTTTCTGGGGCCAGCTGAAGTCCTAATTTTCTGTGGCACATGCTCTTTTCAGGCCCCGGCCCTGGCATCAATCTTGCTCTTTCTAGCAGTTGCTTGGAATTCAGTAATTTCTCTTCTTCAATACCAGCTCCCTATGTAGAGCCGACCTCTGTCCACTTGGATCAGTCTGACCTTGCCTTGGTCTGTTGGCCTCTATTGTGGACTGACCATTTGCATTGCAAAGTGGGGGCCTCTCCCTTTTGTGCTGGTAACTGCAGGACTGTACATCCCAATCTGGAGGCTGCATATGCATTCCCTCACCTAACGGCCCAATCCAAACTTCCTAGGTTCCTTTTCATGGGGAAAAGGGGCACTTCCTGAGAAGATTCTGAATTGGGACCAGGGCTACACTCCCCCTCCCCCTCACTCATGGAGGGGGAACCCAGGCTGAGCAGCGCCTGTGGGCATGGAATCTTTCTAAGCCTTTCCTAGCAAACCTTCCCTACCCATTACAGTTTTGAACTCTTTGAGAGAAGCCAAGTGATGAGCTCCCCAGCCCTCTGCCCAGCAGGTATTAGGTGCCTCTTCTCACCTGTCAGTGCTCACTTTATGTTTCCCCAAAGCACTCCCATTATCTTTTGATGCTCTTACTATGTCTTTATTTTTCCATTGAACTCTGTTCCTAGGTTTAGAAATCCCCTTCATATTTCTATGTACTTCGTTCTGTGTAACACATTTCTAAGCTTTTGACCTTCATTTTGTCCAATTATAATGAAAACTCACTTGGCAAGCAGTGGTACAAAAGCATCCCATATCCACATACGGTGTGATGACGATAAACTCTAAAGCAAGAAACATATCTGGAACTCAGTATACCCCCACTGAAACAATAGCATCTGAGAAAACCTGCCCCAGCCGTGAGATCTGTCCCTTGTTGCACTGGACGGGTGTCACACTAACGTGGGACTATTTGCCATTGGGATTGGGATTCAGAGCAGTCTCAACTCTCCAGGTGCCACCAGATACTGCCTTAATCATCACTGGGAGTCCAAAGGGACATGCCAAATTGGTCAGAGAGAGAGAATCCCAATGGGAAGAAAGAAATCAGCCGGTGAAGAAAAAAAAAACCTTCCAAGGAAAGCCCTGGCCTGGGAAGCTCTCAGTACTTCATTTTGACATTGTCCAAGGAAAGTGGGGCTCAAGTGGCTGTTTAAACTTCTGGGATGTCTGGGTAAGTGGGAGATTGTGCTCAAGGTAGGCTTCTTTGGTAGGTCCAGCAGGAAGGGTGGGTATGAGCAGCATTGAGTTTCTGGTCTTGAGCCACCAGCTCAATACCAACAAAGCACGGATTCCGTTGCCTTGTCTGGGTTTCTTTCTAGTCCAAGAGGTAGGAAAATTCCTATTGTGGGTCATAATGAACTTAACTCATTCTCCCAGAATTATAAGTCTAAAATCTCTTTCATAATGTTACATGACCATAGAGGATTAGTCATTTTGAAAGGACTTTTAAAATACAATGAAAATGAAATTAAAGCTGCAGTCTAAAGCTGCAACCTGTGGGTTGCCCACTGTTCCCAGTGGGGTCTGCAGTCTTCAATACCCCCACTCATTGGACTGTCTCTGATGTTTCTCAATGCCTCCCGAGGCAGTATTAGTAGAGGACCAATTGGGTCCTAATCATTTTGGTCCCATTCCCTGCACTCTCTTCCTAAGGTCCATCTGTACCTGTAATGACTTCATGTCACTTGCTGTATTTATTCAGGGGCTTTTGAGTGTTCTTGAGTGTCAGTGTCAGACAAACCTCAGGCTGGTCACAAGACAGGTGCTGTCACAACATCTTCTCCACTAGGTCTCTGGAGTGTTTGGCAGGTGTCCTCTTGAGAAGGAGGAAGGTAAGTAGGGGAGATTAAGGCATTTTAACAGGCAACAAGAAGGAAGCAAATGGCTAAGGAGAGAGTGAATGGCTAAGGAGACATCTTCTAGTGTCTTCTTCTGAAAGCAGAGTGACTGGCTTTCTAAACCTCCTCCTCATCCTCATGAGACATTAAAATGACCGTAGGCAACTGCTTTGACTTGACATGACTTGGACTATTTGCTTGCACATATCATACTTTCCTTTGACACCCACTGATGGCAGAAAGTTGCAGAGGAAGACAAAAGCCCTGGCCAGGTAGGTGTTCTGCTCCACAGTGCAAGCAAAGGCCATGAGGAGACAGAAAGTCAGGTCTCTAAATCAGGGCCTTTAGAAGCCACTGGTTCCGCTCAGTTATTTAAAGACAGAGATTCGAACATAGTGGGGGGAATGGAAGAGCTTGGTAGAAAATTTTAGCAGCAATCATCGCAGAGAATGAATCTGGACCCTTAGATCCTATGGGGTCAAAACCTCTCCTTGTTTGAAGGAGGAAGCTAAGGCTCAGAGGGGAAAAGCACTAGGGATTACAGACAGGATTAAAATCAGTGTGCTGAAGAACTATGGGCCCTACCCTTGTCATTTAAAGAGAGGCAAAGTGAGGCCCAAAGAGGAAGCACAGTTTGGAGCCAACGGTTTCAGGCAATAAGAGACTGGAGAGTCCAAAGGGAGAAAACCCTGGGTGGCTCAGGAGCTCAGGGAATGAAAGGTGGAGTCAGGACAATCACCAAGCCCCGAATTTAAAGAAAGGGAAATTGTGGCACCAGGTGTGGGAATATGGGGACATGAGGAGGGGACCTGCAGACCTCAGACACATGATTGGCCAAAAATCTACTGGTTAAGACCCTGAGGAAATGGGAACAGCACAGGAGAAGGTATTAACTATGAAGAAAATTTAGGGTTGGAACCAGGGCATTTATAGACATCAGATTCAACCAGTAGCTTAAGAAAAGTCAACCTGAGGACAGAATGAGCAGGCAGGAGGAGGTCTTGGGAAAAAGATCTCACAGGCAAATCCAGAGAGGTCTTTGCTAGAAGTGAAAGCAATGAAAAAAGAGGAATATTAGCTATCAGGGCTACGAATGTGAGGCTAGGAGAGAAGGAAACACACCAGACCTTTGTCCTCCTTACAGACCATTATCTTACTAGATTTCTTCTGAAGGAAGGGAGGGGTGGGGAACCTGAAGCCTTAAGGCCATATATGGCCCTCTCGGTCCTCAATTTCTAGGTCAACTTCATAGAACAAATCCCCTTCATAAAATGATTTGTTCTATAAAAGTTGAACTCAGTTAAAGGGCTGCACTTGAGGACCTAGAGGGCCACCTATGGCCTCAAGGCTGCAGGTTCCCTACCCCACAGTTAGAGTTTGGGATGAAATGATGCCAAGTAAAGGATCATGTTGCTTTGAAGCTCTGGTTTTCCAAAGCCTCATTTGCCAATGGAGAAAACTGTGGTTAAGAGAATCACAGTCACCAGAGAACCTTGACTCTTTGGCCTTTACTGACCAGGGAGCACCTTCCAAACACAGTGAAACTAACTTCCTGTGTTTGGGCTGGTGTCATTTAAGAAGAAATGGTGCCAAACAATGTATTAATAAAAATTCAAGCAACCAGGGATCCCCTATGGGGCCTTCCTTGAAATGATCCTGGATTCCAAGAGGCTTGAACAAAAAAGGGAATATTGGCTGTCATGGTTAGGACCATTGTGTAGACAGTTATTGCTCAGGGAAACTGAGGATAGGAACAGAACAAGCCACTTGTACCCCTTGTCCTTAGGCCCAGAATCAAAGGCTTTTTAGAGACCATATTTTCACCAAGTGTCTTCTAAAAAGAGGACAACTGAGGTCTGGAGTGATTAGGGCTTGGGAAAAAAAGGATCCCAGAGAAAGGAGCAAGTAGTTTGGGAACTCTGGTTCCCAAAGGATAAATCTATAGCTCAGAGGAAGACAATCTGCAGAGAGAAATGACTGTCAGGTTGTGGATCCAGGCCTTTAATGACCATGGGGTCCCTTTGCTTGGACGTATGTTGGTAAATGTTTAACAACCAGCTCCTATAAAGAAAGATGTATTGAGGGCACATCTTTAAGGTTACTCTCTCCATCACTGACATTTTCTTCATGACTTTCTTCAGTCTAGACAATCAACCAAACAATACATCAAGCCTGGATTTGTGGTATTTCCAATGTGTAAATGCTCATGTTGAAAACTGAATGGTCTTGCACCCGGTAAGAGCTGGCTTCAGTCACCACTGCCCTTGCTGTGTTTAACCAGAGTCACGAGGAAGGAAATGATCCCAGGCAGAGTATTTGTCATTTTAGAAACCACTGCATCCAGGTGGCTCCTGGGTTCTCAGTGTAATACAGGGTCATCAGGCTAGGATGAATTTTCCATACTCACACAGGTAAACTGAGGCTAGGAGTGGGACAAATACTCAGCAACCCTTGCTCTCAGGGCTAGAACGAAGTTCTTTGGTGGCCACAAGTTTCCCTTGAAGTCTTAATCTTCGCCAAGGAGGGAAAGGGTGGCTCAGCCTGTTTAGGCTTTAGCAAAAACAAACAAACCAACAAACAAAACCCAAACTAATAATTCCAGGGCTTGCAAGAATCAAGTCATTTTAAACTATTGTTTCCAAATGCTTCATTTCCGGAAGGATGAAACTGTGGTTTTGAGAAAGGTAATATACAGGAAACCACAACTTCTCAGTCTAAATCCGCAAGGAAACCCTCAGGCCCCCTTGTCCTCAGGGCCACACTCCTTTCAAACCTTTGTGCTCCAAATGCCCTGAATGTTTGGGATCCCAGAGAATGGGGCAGATCACTTTGAAACCTACTTTTGAAAAACTTTATTTCCCAAAGGATCAAACTGTGACTCTGAGAAAGTTCATGCCATCTCAGACTTCTGCTCGTTAGTTTTGGGGTCAATCAAGGCCTTTGGTGACTCTGGCATCTCTCCCATTGCTTTGAACCAAGTCACACTGAGGTCCTGAGTTTGGGGAGTCATTTCTTTTGGGAAAAGTGGGATCCAAATGGTTCCTTGCTGGAAGTGATTCTTGGATCTGAACTCAGACGAATATTACAGGTCAGGACCTTTGAAGGCTACGGTATGTTGCTCTCATTTAAATACAGAGAATATACATTTAAAATAAATGGTTTCCATTTTGATGATGTGAAGGCCAAAAACTTTTGCATGAAAAAATAATTCAAGTACCTTCAGAAAGGAAGTGACTGACTAGCAAAAACTTCTTGTATTCCTATGTTTCTGGTGAGCACCTTTCCTCCTAGACAGGTAGACGACTAGCAGACCAAATTCCATTCCTCACAACAAGTGGTCCAAAGACAGGAGCAAAAAGTTCTGAAAAGAAAAATGGCAAAGTACTACCATGAAAAAAATGCTCCAAAGCACTCATTCTCCAAACAGTCCTGCAGTTCCGCTTCACACTGTGCACATCATCCAAGATGCAAAAGATGGCAGTAGTCAGGTCAGTGCCAAAAGGAGTATGGGAAAATCGACACGTTAAATGCAGTGTTGCCGTAGCTGTGAATTGGGACAATCATTCTGGAAAGTGATCTGGAAGGATGCTGGGAATTTGACAAAAACTTCCACACCCTTTGACCCAGAGAGTCTGCTCTCGGGCATATTCCCCAAGGTCAATGACCAAATGAAAGTCTCCACCTACACCAAAATATTTCTAGCAACACCATTTGGTAGCAGAGAGCTGGAAGTATCCTGGATGTCCATCAACTGGAGAAACACTAAACAAATGATATTCCATGAATCGAAAGGAATTTCATGGCTATAAGAAATGACACACATTAGGGATGCAGAGAAGCATGGAGACACTTAGATGAACTGATTCCCAATGAAGTCAGCAGAGAGGGGAAAGGTCTACACGATGACTGCAGTGATGTAAACAGCCAACAAACACTCAAACCTGAGCATCAAGGGACTGTAATGACCAAGCTTGACCACAAAAAGAGATCTGAACAGATATCTCTCCCCACTCCTTTGTGCAAGTGTGTGTGGGGTGGTCATGAGTGTGCAACACTGCACACAAGTCCAATTTTTTATATGCTGATTATTTTAACTAAAATTTTTTCTTCCTTTTTTCTTTATTATAAAAGAAGCCTGTCTGGGAACAGGTACTTGGATGGATATAGTAGGAAATCTAGGTGATGGAAAACCAAAAATTCTTAGTAAACACTTAAAAAAAAAGAAAGAAATGACCTTAGGGAAAATATCATGACCATTTATGGGTAAAAATTTCCTAATTCAAAAGATGAAGATCTGGAGATTCGGATAAGAGAAGGTCCACTGGATCACAGGAAATCAAACCTAGAATCAGGGCTTACCAGTACATTCTTTCTCTGTGTTTTAAAGGAACATAAACTGAGGACCAGAGAGAGGCTGTCTTGGAAAGGATGATCCCAGGCCAATCATCAGGCAACCTTGAAGTCCAGATGTGTCCTTGTTTAAAGGTAGAAAGCTAGGCCCAGGGAGGAATGAGCATCAGGGTTTATGGGTAGGCAGTTGGAATTCCATTATTCTGGCCAGTCCTGTCATTAAAAAGGAAAGAAACTGAGGGGACAGAGTGGCAGAAATTTGGAAGACATGACTCCCGATGACAACTGGGCAACCTAGGGTTCAGATAGGGTTCAGATAGGGTTCAAATATCTCAGTGTTTAAAGAAATAAGTTCGAAACCTCAGGATCACGGATGCTCAGGGCTGGAGTTGGGGTCTTTAGAGATCAATATAATTTTAAGATTTTCTAATATTGAAATTTATTGATAGATTTTATTTTCAGGTCATTGTCATTTCTAAATAGGAATTTTGACAATTTATCCACTGTAAGATAATGATGATGATGACGATGACGATGATGGTTGGTATTTGCATCACACTTTAAGCTTTGCAAAATGCTAAGCCTCTTTTTTTTTATTTGATCCTTGTAACACCTCAGTAAAGGAAATGCCCAGAGTCACACATCCTCAAGGAGGATTTGAATTTAGCTCTTTCAGACTTTGAGCACAATGCATTAGCATATCAAGGGATGTTACAGTACATGCAAGGTTCTATCTCCACAGTCGCATACCTGGATACATTCTTTCATGTTTTTCAAGGTCCAGTTTGGGCCTTATAATTGACCAAGGGCAAGTCACTTAATAGCCCTATGCCTCAGTTTCTTAATCTATAAAGGAGGTTGGACTCCACCTTCCAGCTGTAAATTGATAACTATGACCCTAATTACAGTCTCAGATTTTTTAAAGTGGTATTAGTTGTTCTTTGAACTTACATTTCAATTCTTTATTATAAAGTGAGAGAAACTGAGTCCCAGAGAATGTATGTAGGCACATTGGGAAAAAATAATTTTAGATAAAGTATCAGAGCTCTTCAAGAATGATTGGGCAAAACATTTTCTTATTCAAATAGATGAAGGTATAGAGATCTAGGGAAGTCAAGGACCATTGGGTTCAACCCCTTTTGCACAGGAAGAAACTGAGGCCCAGAGAGTTGGAGCCACTTAAAGGGTTTCAAGCCAGGAATCCAGGATCTTAAGCCAGTTACTTTAAAGTTAAAGCTTTCTTAATTAATGCCTTTTGTTTTTTAATGTCACAGTAATTTCTGGGCCCCTTCCCCCCTCCCCAAACCTTCTCTTGTAACAAAGAAAATATTACACAGTGACCCAGACTGCTAGCTTATGCAGTATTCTGTACAAAGCAGTTTGCTTTTCATCAGGAGGGAGACTCAGGCCCCAAATGGGCAAGGTGCTTAGGTTTCCAGGGTTGCAGGATTTAAGAGATCATCTACTCCAACCTGGTGATTTCATTAAAATATTGCTTTTTAAATGAAAGAATTTGGGGGAGGATTCCTTTTGTTTTTGCGTCATAGGCATTTCTGGATATATAACCTCTGTCCCCAACCCTGTAAGCCTTCCCTTGGAACAAAGAAAAAGGCTTAAGCAAAGCCAACTAAGTCAGCTCCCTTCATCCTTGACACCTTCACATCCAACCCCACCCTGCATTTTAAAGAAAGGGAAGGTCCAAGCCAGAGACTATTAACTCCAACCCCATGGTTTATAAAGACAAGACTGAGGCCCCTCCCCCAAATAAAGAAGGCTTTTTATCATAAACCGTGTCAGGGACCCAATTAATGCCCTAATTGGAATGCACATTTTTATAGTAGGGGAAACTGAGGCCAGAAAGTAGCTTGAGAGCTAGTTCCTTAGTAACCACAGGATCTAATGTCTATGCTTCTATAGAAAGGGAAACTGAGTCCTAGAGATGGAAAGACCATTCAATCATAGTGCATCATAGTGAGAATCAGAGCACTTCACACAGTGTCTCCAGAGCATTGATTGGTTGGCTCTCTAAACTGCATTTTGTTGTTCAGTCATTTCAGTCGTGTCTGACTCTTTGTTACCCCATTTGGGGTTTTCTTGACAGAGATACTGGAGGGTTTGCCATTTCTTCTCCATCTCATTTGACAGATGAGGAAACTGAGGCAAACAGAGCTAAGTGACTTGCCTGGGGCCATATAGCTAGAAAGTGCTGAGATCAGATTTGAATTCACATCTTCTTAACTCCAGGCCCAGAGCTGTATTCACTCTTATCCACTGTATCACCTAGCTGTCCATAAACCGTACGGGCTTCTCTCAATGATGCAATGCTTTGTGTGCTGTCACGGACTTTGGGGATTGCTGAGGACATGACAAGTCATATAGGGCGTTGATGGCTTTGTCAGTGTCTACAGGCTCTTCCTCCTCAGCTCTGCCTCTCACAAGCCTTGTCCATCTTTTTTTTTTTTTAAACAGGGTCTAACCATTTTTGAAATGGTTTTTCAAAGATTTTTCTGAACTTAACAGACATCAATAAACATAAGCATTTTCACATGTAAAGAACAGATGAAAGGATTATAGATGAAACCAACACATCTCTTATGTATATAGCTTTAATTTTTCAAAGTCTATATTAAATTTAGCCTAGTAGTTCCAACACTCCCCCAGACAAACAAGCAAACCAAAACCTCTGTGTAACAACAAACCCCCACAGTGCCCTGGGCTGCTTTCCTCCTCTAGGCTGTGGCCATCTGCTTCCTCGTTGTCCTCTCCAGACCTGTTTGTTCAGGGCATTCATCAGAGTTCGGAAGGTTTTAAAACTGATTTTTTTTGTGATGATGTCTTAACCATGTGATCATTTGTTCTTCATCTATTGGAAAAATTGCATGTTTTTGTTGTCATGTGGCCTATGTGTTTATAGTTTTCGTAATATTGATCCAACTCTACATTCCTAGCATAAATTCCACCTGTTCGTAGTATAGAATCTTTTTAATATGTTGCTTACCCTCTTAGCTAACATTTTATTCAATATTTTTGCATTAATACTCATTAGAAATATTGACCTATCATTTTCTTTCATTACTTCTCTCTCTCTGGTTTAGGCATCAGGACCATATCTGTTTCACATATGGAATTTGGTAGGATCTCTATTTTTTCTGCTTTTGCAAACAATTTATGTAATACCGTAATTCATTGTTCTTTTGAAAGGTTGTAGAATTCACTACCAAATACATCTGGTTCTGATTTTTTTGCCTTTTGAAAGTTCCTTTGTGGTTTGTTCTATTTGTTTTTCTGAGATAAGATTATTTAAATTCTCTATTTTTCCTGTTACTATGAATATTTTATATTTTTATAAATATCCATTTCAGTTATCATCAACTGTGTTGGCATATAATTGGATAACATAGTTTCTAGTAATTTTCTTTATTTCCTCTGCATTTGTTGTGAATTCTTTTTCTTATTTTTATATTTTAAATTTGATTTTCTTCACTTTAAAAAAATCAGATTAATAGCTTTGTTTTATTAGCTTTTTAAAATAGCTTCTAGTTTTATCAATCTTTTTTTTTCCATTTTATCCCTTCTTTGATTTTTCAGGTTTTCTATTTTGTGTTTAGTATGAATTTTTCTCTTTGTTTCTTTTTTATTTTTTTTTAGGGTTTTTATTCTGTTTTAGTTATACGTCTAATTCACGTATTCTTTCTTTCTTTTGTGGATGAAGTGATTATGAGATCTACATTTCCCCTGAGGATCCTTTTGACCGCATCCTCCAAGGTTTAGTTCGTTGCCCCATTGTTATTTTAGTTGATTAAATTATCATTTGTTTCTATAATTTGTTCTTTGACCTACCCATTCTATAGGATTAAATTATTTAGTCTCCACTTTTTGGAGACTAAATAGTCTTTGAATTTTTAATCATTTCTTTAATGGCCTTGTATTGAGTCTAATTTTTGGTGCATTGTGATCAGTAAGAGATGTGTTTAATATTTCTACTTTTCTACATTTGTTTATGAGGTTTTTAGCAAGAGAGTGCAGGCCCTTGATGCTGTATGTCTTACCAATGATGATGAAATGTTTTCTAGCGGTTGCTAATAGATAAATTTGGATAGAAAAGCATTGCACAAATGAACAATTTTCATAGGGCCTTTGGTTTCAGAACCAGGCCCAGTTTGCATGCCAAAATTTTTGTTCACAGTTAATTTTCATAAAAGTGTATGCACAGTTGAGATAGTCCTTTCTATTCCCATTCAGTAATCACCTGACATATACTAATACTTGTTGGTTTCTTTCCTTCCTTCCTTCCTTTCTTCCTTCCTTCCTTCCTTCCTTCCTTCCTTCCTTCCTTCCTTCCTTCCTTCCTTCCTTTTTTTTCCTTTTTTTCTTTCTTTCTTACTTTCAATTTTCTGCTTCATTCTCTTCCTTCCTACTTTCCCTTCATTTCTTCCTTCCATTCCCATCTACACTTCGAAGTTGAAATTTATCTTGCGTGTGACTGTTGCCTCCCCAAGCCATTCTTCCTGCTTCAACCTTCCCCTAGTCTCTTCCTGTTTTTCTTTAGAGCATAATGTATTTCTGCACCAAACTCTTTGTATGTGTGTGTGCACTTGTGTACACATTCATGCACATGTGTTCAATCCTCCTTTGTTCAGTTCAGATACATTCATGATATGGCTTTCCATTCCATCCTTTCTTCTATGTTTGTAAACTCTTGCCCTCTCCAGTTGGAAGACTTAATGGGTTCTTCCCTTTTCTTCAGCAAATTCCCTCTTCTTTTCTCTCCTAAAACCAACAAAACAGAAGAAAACCATACTGCAACCTCCCTACTTCTCTTAGCTCTCTTTCTGTCCCTCGAAGAAGTGGGATACTGAAGAGTCTTTTGTTTCTTCTCCCTTAATTAGAAGGTACTATTAGAATGTGCTTCATTATTGTTTGGTCTCTCCCTTGACTCTTGTGTTTGCATTTCAAAGTTTCTGAGAAGCTCTGACTCTTTCATCAGGAATGCTTTAAAGTCCTCCATTCTATTAAAGGACCTTTTCCTCCCTGTAGTTTTATACTCAGTTGGTGAAGCTAAGTTATTTTCAATTGCAATCCTTTTAGAATATCATATTCTAAGAATTCACCTCCTTTGTAGTAGGTATGTGATTTTGACTATGCCATATTTTTTCTTTGAAAAAGAGTTGAAAGCTCTGAATTTGGACTCTGGTGTTTCTCGGTGTTTTTTCGTTTGGAGTTTATTTCAGGAGGTGATTGGTGGATTCTTTCTCTTTTTCCTTTGCCTTCTGCTTCTGATAGGTCTGGGTAGATTTCTCTTATGGTTTTTTGACATGGTGTCTAAATTTTTTTGTCTCATCTTGGTTTTCAGGGAGTACAATGATTCTTAAATTCTCTCTGTTTTCTGGGTCACCTGTTTGAAAGTAGATACCTCCCATTTCTATCCATTTTTTTCAGTCTTTTGACTTTGAGCCAGCATTTCTGTTTTCCATGCAGCCTACTACTTGGCTTGGGTTTTCTGTCTTCTGTTCTAAGCTGTTAATTTTCCTTCTACTTCTCTCCTTCAGATCTCTTATTTCAGTTCTAATGAGTATCCTCATTCCAAGCTACTGCAGGCTTTGGGTTTGTTTATCAGAACTCAGGCTGTGCTTCTTTAGTATGACCCTCTCCTGGCAACTGGAAGCTTTAGTCCTATTTACTGGAGTTCATACTGGTATGTTGGCTTTATTTTGTGAAATTCTGGCCTGGATGGTTGGAGCAACTTATTTCTGTTTCTCTTTAGTTTTTAACATTAAAAAGGTATGATGAAAATTTCAGCACATTGGTGCAAAGAGAGTTGTAAATCAAAAAGGGCTTTGTGAATGGTAGAATTTGTAATCAGGAGGGAAGGAGAGAAAGAGGGAGGGGAAGAGAGAAAGAGAGAGAGAGGGAAAGAGAAAGAGAGCTGTGTAAACTGTAGAGGATGTAGTAACAGTAGATAACCTTGTAAATGGTGGTTCAGGGCTTTCTAATCAATAGAGGACTACAGAGCAACTTGTGAATGGCAACAGACTTTGTCACATGTAGAAGGCAGTGTAATTGGTTTCGTAATTGTAATTGATTTCACAGAAAGTCAGAGTTGAAAAGGATCTCAGAGGTCATCTAAACTAGCCTTTCCCTGAAAAAGGAGATCCTCTACAATATATCTGGAACATGATCATCCATTCCTCTAATAAGCTTCTGCGTCCACCCATGTCACCAATTGTCAGGAAACTTTTCTTTTATCTCCTTTTCCTTACATACTCTCTGGAATACCTTCCCCATAGGTAACAAACTGAACTTGCATCTTAAGCCTTTTCTGTTCTCATTTTTCCCATCTTTTGAGCCTCACTACATCCTGGTGCCATCCTTCTCATGTGGGATCTTTGGCTGCCATTTCCAGCACTGGTTACACTTTCCCTCATAACCCCCTCCCCTTCCCCATCTCACTGGTCAGAACACTTCTTGCTCCCCATTGTTGCTTCCAAGCTTTCCCTCTGTCATCATCACTCAGTAACCTCCTCCTTTGAGGTTTATTTATCTCTCAATCCAAAGGCTGTTGTCTATTGGCCTCTTGACCTCCAGCATATTCTGCTTCTTTCTCGATGAGCACAATGTGTGGGGTACAATCTTTCCTCTTCAACCTCCCTCAAGCTCTAACTTTTGAGTTCCTCACTTTCCTTATTTTCCATGACATATGCCTCCATTCCAACTCTACCATACATAGAGATATGTCACATCTTTGATGATAATGATAAAACTAATAACAGCTTTTCTGTAGAACTTAAAAGTTTGCAATGCACTTTATACACATTATCTTATTATATTCTTGACCCTTGCCACCTGAAATTCTGTCCTCTGATCTTAGTCTTTTCCCATTATATCTTTCCCTCTGGCTTGAAATCCCTAACCCATGTCACCTTCTGTTCTGCATTATTCAATAAACCCCAATGACTCTCTATTCTCTCCAGGATCAAACGTAAAGCCCTCTGGTTGGCATTGAAAGTCCTTCACAAATTGCCTTCCCCTCCATTTACTCTGGGATCCAGGGACACTGGCCCCCTTGCCCTTCCTTCCTCAGACAAGATGCTGATTCTAGGCATTTTCCCTGGCTCTGCCCAGGCCTGGGGTCTTCATCCTTCTCCTGTCTGCCTGCTGGCTTCTCTGCTAAACTCCCACTTTCTACATGAAGCCATTTCCCCTTTGTGCTAGTACCTTCCCTCTGAGATTCCCTGCAATTTATCTGTCTGTAGCTTGTTTGTACCTTGTTGTTTGCATCTTGTCTCTCTTCTTAGACTGGGAGTTCCTTGAGGACAAGGATACTTTTTTTGCCTTTCTTTGTATCTCCATGTCTTAGCACAGTGCCTGGCATGCTTGTTCATTTGACTTGACAGGACTTCACTTTAAGCCCAATTTTTCTTCTTTGCAACTTCCACTCACTGTGTCAGGTGAAGCAGGGAAAGCCTAATCCCACTTCCATTTTGTGTCCTCTCTGAATCTTCTCTCCTCCAGGCAAAACAGCTCCAGTTTCTTCAGCTCATCCTCACTGTGCATGGCACTTCTGGCTGCTGAGCAATGTCCTTCCCACGTGGCACCTGGATGCACCAGGGTTTGAGGCTGCCTTCTGGGCCTCTCTTCTTGGAGCCCAAGGCCAGACGTGGTTTTTTTGTTCTTCTGTCACTCATCTTGGAGTGGAGCTTCACTTACTACCCCCTTCTCCTACTCTGATCTTTTTCAAGACAATTTCTGCTTAGCTGTGCTCCCTAGGCCATACTTGGGAGGTTGATTCTTTGGACCCGAATGTGAGAATTTACATTTTTGGTGGTGGTGTTGGGTGAATCTGGAGTTCAGCACCATAGACAGCTCCTTGTGTGAGAATTCACTCTACCAGTGCAGCTCAATAACTGTCTTACAGAGTTGGCCACCTGGGACACTAGAGGTTATGTGGCTTTCCCATGATCATATAGCTAGTTTGTGTCACAGGCAGAACCTGAACCCAGATTTTCCTTATTTAGTTGTCTGCTATTGACCTCCTACTATGTATCAGGTACTGTGCTAAGTTCTAGGGTTACAAAGAATGGCAAGAAAAAAAATCTGCCTTCAAGTAGCTCACAGCCTGATAAGGAAGACAACATGCAAGCAAATGGCCAAACAAAATATAGAGATATCAATTTATATATTTATTAATATGTTTATTAAATATAGTTAGATAAATCTATTGATTAAATATATAAACATTTTATAGAAAACATATAGTTGTAGATTTCTATGTTTACATAATATGGATTTATTAAATATATACATGTATTTATGTAAACATGTTTATATTTACACACATATATTTTATATATAAAATATGTATGTAGATTTGTATTTGTATAATATAGATTTATTAAATATATACATATATAACTTGTATATTATATACATAGTATATAGATGTAGATTTATATATTTATTACATGTATGTACATATATCTGTAGATGTGCATATGACGCATCAAAGATTATCAACAGAGTAAAGGCACTGGAATGAAGGGGGATCAGCTAAGGCTTTTCCCAGAAGGTGGGATTTGTGTTGAGACCTGAAAGCTGCCAGGGAGGTCAGGGATCAGAGGGAAGGAGGGAAAATGCCCAGCCTAGGGAGACAGCATGTCATGTGTACAGGAAGTTGTGATTTCAAGTCTCTATTTACTTTTTCCATGTTACCTCTCGAGATTTAGCCGTATGAAATTTTCTCTTCTTAGATTTGGCTCAATGTTGAAGGAATCACCTTGAAAATCCTGATCCTATTTTCCCCCAGAGTTTAACTCTCTTCTCAGCTTTGTGTCATCCGCCTTTGACCAAATCATTGATAAAAATGCAAACAGTGCTGGGCCTGGCACAGATCTCCGTTGGAGACATCCTTTCATGCTTCCATCATTAACAATAACCCTTTGGATCTCATAATTGAACCAGTCATGATTCTATCTAATTATGTTTTCCATATCTTTCCGTCTTTTCTGCAAGAATAACTTGAGAGATTTTATCAGATACTTTGCTAAAATTAACAGCATTCCTTTGATCCTGGCTCAAGAAGAAAATAAGGTCAGTGTAGCATGAAGCCACGATGACTCTGAGACTGTCACTTTCTTTTCTAGGTGTTCAGTTGTCTCTTTGATAATATATGCTCTTTCAATAAGTCAGTGAATGTCTTCTCCAGTTTTTCCAGGAATCGGCTGACCTCACTGGTTTCTAATGTGCTTGCTCCATTTTCTTCCCTGTTTTGTGGATGAGAACATTTCCCCTCCTCCCAGCCTGTACCCCCTCTCCTGTTCTCCATACTCTTTCAGAAATCACTGATAAGCTCAGCAATTCCATCTGCCAGTTCTTTTAGCACCCTGGGATTTAGTTCATCAGGGCCCGGAGAGATGAGTTCACTCAGAACCACTAACGTGATGTTTTTCCTATGGTACCAGCTCCCAATGAAGCCCTTTCATTCCAAAGATCATTTTTCTTGGTCAGGCCAACATACAGTGTAAGACATACGCATTGGATCCTCTCTCTGCTGTTGCTCTCATAGGCCTGCCCCTCCCCTACTGGGCAGAGTGGGTGCCCCCTTTAAGCCTCCCTCCTCAGTGGAGCTCAGAGAGACCTGTTGGGCCAGTCTCAGCTCATTCTGCTTTGTATTACCTGCCTTTCTTTCCAAGGGCAGAGGGCAAGAGACAACATTCATTTTAAGCTGTTGAGGTCATTGTGAAAGGTGTTGTAAGAAGATATTTGTAAACTGTAGAGGGGCATTTAAATGGTGAAAGCCTTTGTAAAGAGTAGGGGACAATGTAAATAGTGAAGAGATGTATCAGCATTTGAGGGCTTGTGGATGGTAGAGGATGTCTTGGAGAAGGTGACAGGATCAGGATAGGTAGAGAGGAGGGTTTGTTGGGCACCTGGGCAGGGTGGGCAGAGGACAGGAAGAAGAAGACAAGGCTTGCATGGTTGGTTGGGTCCAGTCTATGGAGGGGCCTTTGAGTTGTTTGGATGTCATCCTGTGGGTCAGAGAGAACCATGGGGAGTCTCTTGGGTGGGGTAGGACAGAGAAGAAAGCAGCAGTTTAGAAGGATGAAACTGAAGCTCACACTTAAATACTAGGCATATGATTAGAGCCCAGTCCTCTCATCTTCTAGAGCAAGAAACTGGGAAAGCCCAGCTCAGGGAAGGGATGAGGTCCACGGTCACATCAAGACCAACGGCAGACCTCTCATTCAGGGTTGCTGACTCCACCCTGGATTCTTTCTCCTCTACTTCCCTGCTGCTCACCCAACGAGGGTCTCATTCATTTACTCAGTCGAAGTCTGTTCACTTTTCCTATTCATTCTTTCATTGTCTACCTTACTGCTTCATTAGCTCTTCATTCAACCACTACTGTGTGTAGGAGCCTGTGCTGGGGGTATGCGGAGAGGTGGGGAGGAAAGACAAGATGAATTCTGAGTTGGGCCCTGTGATCTGACAATTCCTCACTAGCCTTCTTAAGAGTTTCTCCCCTTGGGCCCTGTAGCCAGTCAGCCCACAGTAGGACTACCTACTGTGTGCAAAAGCCCTTGCTGGATGACAGCAGCTCAGGCATTTGGGAGTGGTTTGCAGACCTGCTCTGCAGTGCTGCTTCATGGTTTTGGCCCATGTAGCTTGGCCTGACCAACTCTAGATTTCCTCCCTCCTCCTCTTTTCTTCTCCCTTGGCCCAGCTTGGCTCCCCTGTTGGGCTCTGGGCTCCTGGCCAATGATGGGGTGGAGAGGCAGTGACATCAGCATCACTGGGGACAGCCAAGGATGGAGGCAGCTGGGGACGGTGGGGGCTCCTGGGAGGAGGTGAGAAGGAAGGAGGCAGCCCTGGACTCTCTCTCTTTTCTGCAGCTGTTGGAGAAGAGGCAGGTGATGCCCACACCTTCTGCCCGGAGGTAGGGACCCATCCTGCCTTTGCTGGGGTCTGGGGGACTGAGGAATCTGGTAGCACCGGAGGGCTGCAGCCTAGAGCTGCCTCTCCCACCTTGAGGGTGAGGAGAATGGGGAGGGGGTTCCTTCATCCACAACCTCTGGAAGAGGAAGAGAAGAGGCTCTAATCTAACCCAAATGACTTGACCAGATGATGCCAAAGACCCTTCTAGTTCTCTGATAGCGATTCCATTGATTAGATTGAAAAAGCACCAGTTGGGCTTTTCCTGTAGTCCCAACTAGACTGCTGCTCACTGGCTGCAGCATCTCTCTGGATCTTGGTTTCCTCCTCTATAAAAGAGGAAGTCGTGGAGACTGGATGTTCCCTAAGGTCCCTTCTAGCACTCTAAAATGATGACTCCATGACATTCCAGGAGAGTGAGCCAGGGGCTGGAGTGCAGATGAGTCCAGTCTTTGAGATGTGGGCCCCTGGGGGACAGGAGCTCTCTCCAGAGACCTTTCCATGGAGGTGATTCAGACACTCCAAAAGAACAGGTGGTCGGGCTGAGCAGATGCTGATCCTAAGCTCAAGGATGTGTGCAGTCCAGGAAAGGGGGAAGGATTGGGGGTCAGGGACAAGGGGAAGGTGCAAGGTGCCTTGCATGTGCTGAAGTAGTCCCCCATGGCAGAGCAGAGACTGGCTTTTGCTTTGGTCTCTCTCTGGGGTCCCAACTCCTTGGAGCACTTGGCAGAGACTTGTGGCATTAAGGTCTTGAATTTGAAGGTAGGGGGCTCTTGAGGCTTTAGGAGTTTGCATTGTTTACTCCTGGACCCTTTGGGACTCCCAGACTCACTAGTAGACAGTGACACAGCAGCCCAAAACCTAGGCTGACCCTAGGCTGCATTTGCAGAGACATGGTGAGAGTCTGTCTAGGCCCTCTATAGCCTCCAAGGACATCTGGGCCAACTTGTACCTGACCGGAAAGCCCTCTGCTGATGGGCAGCTCTGAGGGCCAGGGAGCATCTCCTTTCCTCAGCCTGATATCTCCCTCCAAGAGCAATCCTTGAAGACTCAATAAGTGAGGACTGCCCAGCTGGAATAGTGGGCCTAGGTCGCATGGCACAGTTTTTGGAAAGACACTGACCAGCTGCAGTCAGGACGGAGAGGGGACTAGAGGGCTTGCCATGTGAGGAACAGTGGGGATGTGTAGTCTGTGTGTGTGTGTGCGTGCGTGCGTGTGTGTGTGTGTGTGCGCGCCTGAGCTCATGTGCATGTGAATGGGCATGTATGTGAACACCAGTGTCTGGGATCCTGGGCTTTGTCTTCACATAAAAGGGTCTTGTATTGCTTGGCAGCCCCATGAGGAAGGTGGGTAGAGGGGAAGGGATTGCTAAGCTACAGATCCTGGCTGGATGTGAGAAAGCATTTTCTAATAATCCAAGGGATGGTAGAGCTATGTTGGGTGCTAGGAAATGGGGTCCCTCCTCATTGAATAGCCCGTCTGTAGGTGGGATACTAGAGGGAAGGCATCCCGTTCGAGGCTGCCATTTCAGAGGTCACTCCCTGCTCTGTGGTTCTGTGCTTTGCTCTTTTGACGTTATGTTGTTGAAGCTGTGTGGGTTCAGATCCTGGCATCTGTGCTTCCTCTCCGTATAACCTTGGGCAAAGCCCTTTCATCAGGTTTTTCTGCACAGCAGTGAATGACAGACAGACTGGACTTGCCCCCCCTCCCCCCACTCCTTTGCAGGCTCGTTTTGAGTCAAGTGCTTTGTAAACCATAAAACCAGGAGCTCTTATTAGGATTATGGGTGTCTAGGCTTGGATCCAGGCTCAGCAGGAAGGTCTCCTCCAGCCGCTTCCACTAGGTTTACAGATACTGCTTGGGCAATTGTCAAGTGGTAGAGAAATGCCAGCAGAGACAAGCTTAGACACAGAAGGCTGTGCAGAATGGAGTACCAGCTCAGATTCTGACCACCCCCAGGTGCCACCTTGAACGTTCCCCTCTCTGTGCCTCTGTTGCCTCATCTGTAAAAAAGCCGATTGGACTTAAGGAGATGAGGAGCCTTGCAGATCTGACATGGGAAGGCCAGAGTTCTTTGGGCCCCTCCCTGCAGCACTGACATTTTGTGACTCAGTGTCTCTTTCTGGCTCTCACATACTATGGCTAACTCACTCTGCTCTGCCTTCCTTTAGGAGACTGTGAAGCAGTGCTCCCGCTGACCATGTCTGACGGTGCGGATAGTGAAGAGAAGCCCCCAGCCCCTCCACTAAGAATGAACAGTAACAACAGAGACTCATCAGCCCTCAACCACACCTCGAAGCCCCTGCCCGTGGCCCCCGAGGAGAAAAACAAGAAAGCGCGACTCCGCTCCATCTTCCCCGGCGGAGGGGATAAAAGTAACGTATTGGCCGCTGACCCCTGTGCTCTGGGCTCCCCGTGACGCTTTCTGGGAGATGTTTCAGGGCTTGCTAGGGTAGGGAGGCTGGGCTTGGACAGAGGAGGACAGCACTGGCCTTTTGTGAGAAGCCCAGCCTCAGGGACCAGCTTTGTCTCCAACACTTGCTGGGGGGACATGGTTCCCAGGGTGTCAGTTTCCCTCAGATGTAAAGTGAAGATGATGATTGTAGAAAGCATGAACAAAGTCCAAAGGACTTTGGGCTTGGAGTTTAGAGAGCTGGGTTTGAATGCTGTCTCAGTCATTCACTGGCCATGTGACCTTGGGCAGGTCATTTCCCCCTGCTTTGGACCAGAGTTTCCTTCTCTACAGAATGAAGAGTTGGACTTGAAGATTCTGTCAAGTTTGAAATCCTGTGGTCCCTCCATTGCATAGTTTAAAAATTATCCTATTTTTATTAAGATTTTTTTTTGCATCATGTTCATTTCTGAATATATCCCTTCCCCCTCTCCACCCCCATGAGCCATCCCCTGCAAAAAATATTTACATGGAAAGTAACATAAAGCAAACAGAACCAATACATCAACAGCCTGACAGTACATGTGACATTCTCTAACCCATAGACTCCCACCTCTGCAGTGGAGGGAGTGAAGCACATCTCAGCTCTTCTCAGGGAGCAAGCTTGGCAGTCTTGATTAGACATTATTTGGTTTGCATTTTTTTCTGTGTTCTTTGCGTTTCTTTGGTTGTGGTCATTGTGCGCATTCAAGGCTGCTGATGGCCAGGCTAGAGAAGGGGTTTGCCAGAGGTCACACAGTTCATCAGGGCAGGAGTACACTGAGGTTCAGGAAAGGGAAGAGATTTCCCCTTCATTGTACAGCAAGTTAGGCCCCTCTGACCCAGGGGGTCCTTACTTCCTATCCAGGGCTCTTTTGGATTGTCCATGACATGACCCCTCAATAGATAGGGAGTCCTGTTAGGTGGTGGTATGAGTGGGGTAGAGGAAGCCCGAACCCCCAGGAATTGTTCATTCATTCATCAAACATGAATTCAGCACCTATTGACTACAAAGTCTCCCCTTCCAGGGGCACCCCTCTTTTCTAGTGAGTGATGCTTTGGGAGAAGAGGAAGCAGTAGGATTGGTACTAGAGAGCTGAGCCCATGAGGGGCCAGGGCTCATGTCTGGGGTGTTCTATGTGTTTTGCTGGAGGGTGCTAAGTATAAGGTGAGTGGAGCAGTAGATAGAGCCCTGGGCCTAGAGTCAGGAAAACCACTGTTCAAATCCAAGCACAGACACTTCCTGGCTATGTGACATGGACAAGTCACTTAACCTCTGTCTGCTTCAGTTTCTTCAATTGCAACATGGGGATAGTAGCAGCCACTGCCTCCCAGGGTTGTCATGAGGATCAAATGAGATCATATTTGTAAAAGTGCTTAGCACAGTGCCTGGCACATAGTAGGTGCCATATCAGTGCTTATCCCTTTATACCCCTAAGATAGGTGAGGAAGTATAGTGAACTGTGAACCTTATGTGATGCCCAGGGATCCAGCATATTCTTTAGACATTGGTAAAGTGGAAAGGGATGGGGCGGGGCTGGCTTTGACATCTGACACCTGACTCTGTCACTTAGAACCTGTGTTCTAATTTGGGCTAAGTCACTCCCCCACTCTGGGCCTTAGTTTCCTCTCTTGGATTAGCTGGCCTCTGAGAGTCTTTGGAGTTCCAGATTCTTGGTCCTAGAATGCTAAGTCTGTTTTCTCTTCCCCGTATTAACCCTTCAGATATTCAAAGGTGACTACCATGTGGGTGGCCCACCCTTCTAGTTTATAATAGGCTAAACACTCACCATGCATTTACTCATGAATTCGACAAATTTTTATGAAATGCTGACTGTGTGCAAAGCCTAATCCCTCATCTCAGTGCCAGTTCTTCAGATACTGGAATGCAGAGAGTGCATCCCCCATTCCCAAAGCCCAAGTCGTCCCTGTTCTAGGCTAACACCCCCAGTTTGTTCCTTATTAGTTGATTTATCTATTAGTACAAAGATGTAGCACAATTGGTCCCTGTCCTCAAGGACTTCATGATCTCGTAAGAGAGCAGACAAGGGCATGACTATGATGTAAATGACTATGTCACATCTACGAGGAGAGCTCATCATTGGAGGGCTTTATCCATACAAGAGAAGATGGAAAAGGGGAGAAAAACAAATGTGATTTTCCTTCCTGTTCTACAGGCCTGCTTTGCTCACTGATGTGATGGTAATGTGAGAGATGAGTTTCCCTGGCAGGGAGTGGGTGGGTGTGAGTCTTCAAACCTGCAAGAAGGGGACTCTGAGATGCCTAGTCCAGCCTGTCATTGGGATTCAGGCCCTGCTTGACCACTCTCAGTTACAGGCAGCCCATTGCATTGTAGAACATATCTGATTAGTAGGAAGTTCTTCATTCTTTCATGCCCAAACCTACCTCCTGTGACCCCTCCAAAGCTCAAAGTTGGAAGGAAATTTAGATGCCATAACAGAAGGTCATTGAGATTCTGCTTCAGGACTTCCTGTCACCCTGGAGGCCATATTCCTCCAACTGTCCAGCTTGCTTATTTCCCCTGGCCTCCTCCTCCACCCCACCCTCGACTACACTCCAAGATGGTCATACCCTTGATTTTGCATCACTCACAATGTTCCTCCTCCATGTTCATGAAATTCCTTTATCAGATCTTAATGTGGTTTTTTTTTTATCATTCCATCTTTCCCTCTATTCTTTATCCTCCCTGTGACCTCCATTTCCTCTATCCCTCAGTTTTTTCCCAGGCCCTTACCCTTTCACCAGCTGTATTCTCATCCTCTCCCTATCTTGAGGCACCAGTTTAACTCTATACTGTCTTCTACACTCAAGTCCTTTGTGCCCTGATGCCCTGTTGCTGATTGCATCTTGTCAAGCCCCAACCTTGGATTTCTTCCACCATCTACAGCCTTTGCTTCTACTCATATGCTACTGAAAAGAGCTAGATCCACTAAAAATTTGTTATATAATCTCAACTGGGCCCTCCCTGCAGCAAGGCAATCCTTTTATATCTCTCTCATTGATTCATTATTCCATTGATCACAAATCCTCTGTTTGACTTTTACATGTCTTCACCATCCACTACCCTCCCACCATTGTAGTCTTCTTACAACTTCTGTCCCTCTTCCCCCTAAGCACACTTCCATGCAAGGGACCCTGGCCTCTTCCATCTCCGACTCTGCAATTTCCTGGACACATCAAATCTTCTCTTCTTCATTGGTGAGCTCAGGAGGTCGGAAGTGATTGACTTTCTTTGCCAAGATGCACCAATCTAGTTGGAGCCTTGGGAATACGGTAGACTGATGCCCGCTGGGAGCTCAGACCCCTAAAGGTAATAGTACAGGAGAAGTTGGACCTGGGTGATCCTGGGAGAGAATACAGCAAAAGTCTTTACCCCAGTGCAGGATGTTAGATGGCTACCTGTCAAGACCAAGTCCAGAGTTCATTCCATTTCCACCAATGCTTTTAATTGTCTACTAGGTGTAGATACCTGATGCTGAATAGTTGCTAGTCTACATCAAAATTAAATGAATAGTTTTGGACTGTTGTGGAAAAGCTCTGCAAAGATGAAAACCTTATTCTAGCTTATCCTGTAGGAGCTTACATCATTGTATATAACATGAGTGAGTTAGGCCTTCATACCCTTCTGCAGAGATGGGACCGTGCCACTCTACACTCTTGAGCAGCACCTTGTTGCCCATTGAGTCAGCTCTGGTGTGACATTTGAAGCCTCCTCCACAGTCTGGTGCTGTCCCGCCTCGCTAGCTTTAGCACCTTAGATTCATTCACTCTGTGGTCTCAAAGTTGCCTCTCCACTAGAGTACTCTATGGCCTATGGGCCTCATTTTCTTGTCTTTGCTTATACTCTTCCTTATTGCTGGAATGTCTTTCATTCCTTCTTTACCTTGGAATTCCATCCTTTCCAGCCCAACTCCCAACCTCCTCACTCCCCCTGACCACGAACAACCTTTCCCTTTGGACTCTACATAGAATATTGTTTGCACCTCCCAAACACACTTATGTTTTCTTCATGGCCCCGTTTCTATAATCTTTATTTCTTAATGACTCTATCCACCCCCACAATGAAATGGCTTCTTGTAACAGAGGAACAAAGACCAACAGCTATTCCAAATCCATCAGCACATGGGGCAGTTCTTGCTGCGTTCAACCTCTCTTGTCTCCCAGAAGGAACTCTTCAACATCTGGCCTCTAATCTTGGGACTGGTCATTGTGCCTGACACTTAATCATGCAATGTTGTGCCCTGTAGCTCTCTGTGTTGACCCTGTGTCCCACCCGCTGCTAGGTGGTGAGTCCATGAAGGCATGGACTGAGTCTTTTCTATACTTTGTGTCTCTTTCAGGGAGCTCCTAGGGTTCTGGACATGGTAAGCACTTTGGTGATTTGATGAGTGAAGCCCCCCTCCCATTCTAGACAAAGTTCTTTCATGTTTTTACCTCTCTTGGAGCCCAGTTCAAGGCCCCTCAGGTACTTAATAAGCATTTGATGAGTTAATGAATGAACAAAGGAATGCATGAACAAGTAAGTTGGCCACGACAGAAGGGTGCAGAGCAAATGGGCTAGGAGAATCCCAAGGCCTTCTTATATGGATCAGAGGAGGCAAATTACCCAGCTTGAGGGACAGCACACTTTCAGACTTCTTTGAGGGGGCAGCCCCTGAACAGATCTTTTCCATATCAGTTATGTGCTTCAGTATCCCCAAAGGTCCATGGCATGGGCCCTTCCACTGATCTAAGCTTATCCTTCTCAGGTCTCAGCTAGGCTGCTTTATCTGTCACCATCAAAGGGTTGTAGTTAAAGTCTGCCCAGTTCCGCAGGAGTTCGCGGAGCTCAAGTCCACCTGAATTAGGAGGGAGAGAATTCCAGGGGAGGATTCATTACACACACACACACACACACACACACACACACACACACACACACACACACACACACACATACACACACTCATGATTGCATGCATCTTTTCTGTGAAACCTTTTTGAGACAACATCTCTTTCATTTCAGATAAAGATGGCTTATTCCTTATCATCGATTTCTTGAAAATTGATAAGATTTAAATCCCCACTTTAGACCTTAGTCAGGTTGTAGAGATGCTAGATTTGTCAGGGAGTGAGGGGTGCCAAGGACAGGCAACCTATATGTTGACCAGTATTGTATTCAACTCAGAAGACCTGAGTTCGAATCTTAAGTTGGAGACTTAGTGACTGGTGGACCCTTTGCAAGTCACTTTCCCACTCAGAGACTCAAATTTCCTCTTCTATATAAAGGGGATGATAATCCTGATCCTGTTTCCCTCACAGGCTTGTTGGGAAGAATATGCTTTGTAGAATGTCATGAGTGACGTAGAAAAATGAGTTGTGATTATTTTGTTTTTTCCCACTTGATACCAGACTATAGGCTGTACATTTGTATACTGAATCCAATTCATACCAGTTTATATGGTGTAACAGAAAGACCACATGAGTAGAATTTCTTGTCTCCTGTTTTCACATGCATGTGTGTAGCATAGGAATTGGGGGAGCAAGGTCTCCCATTTGCCCATGATTTGGCTGAGAGTATTGGATTGGCACCTTGGAAGGCAGGAGAAGCCTGGTTCTGAGAGGAGGAGGAGGAGGGGTGGGACAGGAATAGAGGGAGGAAAGAAAGGGGACAATCATTTGGAAAGACTTGTATGAACTGATGCTGAGTGAAATGAACAGAACCAGGAGAACATCGCACACAGTAACAACCCCAGGGTTCGAGGACTGACTTTGATAGACTTAACCCTTCACAGCAATGCAAGGATCTAAGACATTTCCAAAGGACTCTTGAGGCAAAATGTCATCCACATCCAGAGAAAGAACTATGGAATCAGAATGCAGAATGAAGCAGACTATCCTCTCTTGTGTTATGTTTTGTTTGGGTTTGTTTTTTCTCATGGTTTCTCTCATTCATTTCAATTTTTCTATGCAACATGACTAATGTGAAAATGTGTTTAATAGGAATGTATGTGTAGAGCCTGTATCAGACTGCATGCTCTCTTGGGGAGGGAGGAGAGAGGGAAGGGGATAAAATTTACAACTTATGGAAGTGATCTTTGAAAACTGAAAACAAATAAATTAATTAAATTTTTTAAAAAAGAAAGGGGATGATGCAAAACCTTGAAGGTGAAGTGGGGTTGGGGGGGCCCTTTGATTGAGTGGCTGTGTGAGCTGCTTTCTCCACCAAGGATGGAGAGTTACTGTTGTTATTCTTAGACATTTCAATCAATCAGCAATTATTAAGCACCTGCTAAATGCCAGGTTTGCACAAACAGGCAAAGACACTGCCTGTCTTGAGGAGCTTGCAATCCAATAGGAGAGATGACATGCATCCAAATATATACCAAGCAAGAACTGACTAACAGAAGGAAGACACTGAAATGAAGAGGGAAAAAGCTTCCTGGAGCACGTGGGATTTGAGCTGGGACTTAAAGGAAGCCAGAGAGGTCGGTGGTTGGAGTGGAGGAGGGAGAGTCAAATACTCCAGGTGTGGAATTGAGAGGGTTCTGTTCATGGAATAGCCAGGGACTGAGGTATAAGAAGGGAAGATGAGACAGGTTAGGAAGGGCATTTGGAATTTGTTTGTGGAGGTGGTTGGGAGTCACTGGAGTTTATTGACTGGGATGGGGGTTCACATGACCAGACCTGAACTTAAGTGACCAAATGGAAGGTAGATTAGAATGGGGAGTAACTCCTCCCCCCAGCAGATATGACAATGATCCAGGTGTGAAGTGATGAGAGCCCATATCAGGGGGTGGCAGTGTCGGGGGGAGGGCATGTTTGAGAGGC
Source organism: Notamacropus eugenii (assembly GCF_028372415.1). Classification (NCBI taxonomy): domain Eukaryota; kingdom Metazoa; phylum Chordata; class Mammalia; order Diprotodontia; family Macropodidae; genus Notamacropus; species Notamacropus eugenii. The sequence goes on along the minus strand of NC_092879.1, from coordinate 97,916,284 downwards.
TGCAGAGCTGAAATCTGCAGGCCTTGGCCACAGCTTGGATCTGGGGGGCAAGAGAGAGGGAGGAGTCCAAGCTGACTCGTTGGGTGTGAGACTGAGGGTCTTGGTGGAGGGTGGGGATGCCCCCTGACATAATATAATAATAATAGGGAAGGTGGGGGTGGGGGTAGGGTTTAGAGAGGAAGATCATCGATTCTGTTTTGGATATGCTGAGTTTAAACTGTCTGCTGGATATCCCTTTGGAGATGTCTGGACGGCAGTTGAAGATGTAAGATTGGAGGCCAGCAGAGAGTTTGGGGCAGGATGGATAGATGTGAGAATCATCAGGATTGAGATGGTCATTTGATCCACAGAAGCTGAGGAGATCCCCCTCGAAGTAGGAGAGAGAAAGAACAGTAGAGGGTCTGGGACAGACACCTGGGGAACACCCACTATATGGGGGTGTGATCTGGAGGAGGAGCCAGTCAAGGAGACTGAGGAGGAGTGGTCCGAGAGGGAGGAGGAGAATGGGAGTGTGTGTGTCCTGAAAACCTAGAGAGAAGGCAGTATAAGGGGCAGAGATATCAGTTTGGGGATTCTCATTCAGGTGGGGGTCATCAGAAATGCCCTCTGAACTCCCCTCTAACTTAGAGATTCTAAGATCATTATTACTCAAAAATCTACCTTGATTTGTAGAGAGAGTTGATTATGATAATCTTTAGCTATGCTGAAAAACTCATCTTTAGAGACTCACAAATTTATTATTTCTAGTGATTTTTAACAGCAAGACTGCTTGACTTAGGTAAAGGTCAGTCCTCCTGGTCAGAGATATCATCAGATTCAAACAAGAGAAACTTGTTTCTTGTGTGACCTTGTGCAAGTCCTTTCCCACTTGAGCCTTTGGTTTTCTAGTTAGATTCCTTCTTCTCATGGCATTCCAGTTTCAACTTTCCATGTTCTACCATTAGATATTCTAAGACTCCTTTTAGCCCACATTCTCTATTCCTATGTGATGCTGCTTGGTCATGGCCAATAGTCAGCCCCTGGCCTTTCTCTTTTTCTTTCCTCTAGCCAATAAGAAGAAAGAAAAGGAACGACCAGAGATATCGCTTCCTTCTGATTTTGAGCATACAATTCATGTGGGATTTGATGCTGTCACTGGGGAATTCACCGTAAGTGATTCCTTCCCATCTTCCTGCTCCCCTCCCTTCAGAGCACACCTCATTGTGGACTTGAACTGCTCAGGTTTCAGTTTATCCCCCATAATACTCTAGGATGCATGATAGCCTGGACTTTGATGGAAGGGGATTGAAAAGTGAATGGGAGATGGGGAAGTGGAGGCATTTAGACAATGCTAAGAAATTGGCAGGATGAGAGAGGACAGATATTGGACAATAGCTTGAGGGATGCTGGGCCCAGTGGAGGATTCCATCCCACCCCCCACCTCAGGGTGGAAGAGACCTTTGCAGGCTTGTAGGCCTCAGGGAAGGTACTAGAAGACAGGGAGAAACAAGATATAGTACATCCATCAATGAAAAGGGATGGGACTAGGGAGACAGCTCCAAGGGAGGGCCTTGGCAAGGAGAAGGGCTACTTCTTCCAGGCCCTTCTACTCTACTGCCAGCCTGCCAGTGCCTCCAAGTATAGCTTGGAGTCCTCAAATAATGGCTCCTCGATCTGTCCAAGGATAGGGGAGCCCACTATCCACAGAGGGAGCACATTCTATTTTCAGACAACTCTTCCTTCTGCTGGCTGAAAATTGAGCCTGCCACAGTCCTCCCCCATCTTCCCTTGTTCTTTTTTCCTGCTCCCTTCCATGCCCAGAACACTCCAGATCAGGAGTTGGCAAAGATGGCTCATGGGCCTTACCGAAATGGAAAAAGCGTCCTTAACTCCCAGGCTATCCCAAAGCAGGTGGTGGACCAGAGTTTGCCCACCCCTGCTCTAGACAGTCTTAGATACATGTCTCAGTCTCTCCTTGCATATTTCTGGGGCTCAAACAGGATAGGAGATTCGAGGGACTGCATGACTTTTGGATCTGGTAACTTTGCATGATAGATGGCAGGACAGGAGAGAGGTGCTGGGAAATAGATCCCCAGGGCAACAGACCATCATCTTCCATCCCAGTAGGCACCTGGATTGCTGTTATCACAGAATCAGAGCTAAAACAGACCTCAGTGGCCAAACTCCTTATTTTGCAAATGGGTAAACTGAGGCCAATTCAATTCACATTTATTAAGTGCTTATTATGTGCAACACCCTGTGCCAGGACTAGCAAGGGAAAATGGAGCTGAGAAGACATAGTTCTTGTTTAAAACCATGAGGGGAGAAAAAGTGGAGACATGGCCGCAAACTAACAATAAGCCAAGTCAGTGAATGAGTAGGAGGAGTTGGCCAGACTAGCTCGAATGTTGGAGCTTGCTGGGGGTGCTATGAGGAAGAGTTTTATGGATGAGGAGGCATCCAAGCTGGCTGGGCCAGAAGGGAAGGATTTCAGTGGCAGAGGTAGAAACCTGGATGTCCATCCCACACACAGGAGAGGATGTCAAAGACATTAGAACTGGTTGAGGTGATGGCAAAGATTCTTTCCAGCTCTGATAGTCTGGGATAACTCTGAGCCTCAGTTTCCTCATCTGTTCTCCTGGGGGGATTGTGAAGAAGCAATACAGAAACGAGAAAGCTATTCTTATAATTACTATTATCCAGATCTTTAGACCTTGCCAGGGACCTTCCTGTCAGTAGGAGTGAATGAATCAGAAGGGATCATGGGAATCATAGATTTACTGCCAGAAGGGGTCATGGAGTTCTAGTCTAACTCCTTTACTTTAAATACAGAAAATAGATCTAGGGAGGGCAAGAGCATTGCTCCAGGCCCCTCAACTAATAGCTGGCAGAGCAAGACTCAGACCTAGACCCCCGCTTCCAATCTAGTTCCCAGAGCCTGCCGGGCAGCTGCAGGAGGGGAAGCATGGGATGGCACCTGGAGTCGCTCTGGCCTTTGCCATTTCCTGTCCTGTAATCCCTGGGCAAGTCACTTCCCTGCCCTTGGCCTCGATTCTTCCTCTGAAAAATGGGCCTAATAATCCCTGGAGTGCCTACTTCAGTGGACTGAGCTGGGCACAACACTTTGTGGACCTACACAGGCTCCCTAAGGGTCCTTCTGGCTGGCTAAGTCTGTGGTTCTGTGACGTCAGAGTGCTAAACTGGACCCCTAGCTGGGTGATGGTGTGGGGCATTCACTTCTGTAACTTGATTCTGATGGTTCCAAAGATTGGGAGCAGAACTCTTTTTTCTTTGGCCCTGGGAGGTTTGGAAAGTACTCTGAACCATAGCCTGAGCAAGCAGAGCACATTGAAAATTTTCCTTTTTACAGATGAGCAAACTGAGGCCCAGAGAAGGGGAGTAACTTGCCCAGAGTTACACAGCAAGTGAGGGTCAGAGCTAAGGTTTTAATCCAAAACTTGACTCTTCCCAGTCCAAAAGTCTTTACACTGGACCACACTGTAGTTTGTAAGTCTAGCTTGGCTGTCTTCATTTGGGGCCCCATCAGGAGGGATCTCTCTATGGGCCCTCATGGGATTATCCTAGTTCTAAGGTCAGATTAGGAGCAGGCTTGGGTCAGCAGTGGGGTGTGGTGGCTACGGGGGTGGTCTAGGAAGAACTGGGTTTTGGAGCCAGTTACTCCTTTCCTAGCCTCAGTTTCCTCTTCTGTAAAATGAGGACAATAATAGCACCTACCTCACAGGGTTATGAGATTGTGTCTGGAAAATACCTCTGAAATGGCAAGCCTTATTGTGGCCACATATTCTCTTGTGTTTTCCTCCAAAGTGCCTGGCTGTGCCCTGGTCCCCTAAGAGCTGCCCTACCTTAGGCTGAGAATGTGGGCAACTTGACATTTTAGCCGGCCTCTTGCCACCAGTTTGGCCTGGAACCCTCCCTTGGGGACCCATGTGGGCATCTAGCTTTGGGTTCTCGAACCAAAGGGAGTGGTGGCACCTGTGCTCAGAGCAAGACTAGTGGGGGTGGCATTAAGACTCAACTCAGTTCAAGTCAACAAATGTTGAGGAAGCCCCTGTTGTGTGTAAGCCCCTGTACTCAGCACTGGGATTACAAAGGTGAGGAATGAGAGAGTGCTACAATGCAGGTTTGCTGGGCCACAAAGTGTCAGAGGAGCATCTGAGGAGAGAAAAGAAGCAGGAGGCTTGCAGGGTTCGCTGAGAAGGCCCATAAAGGAGGAAAGTGAGAGAAGTCTAGAGACGAGAGGTACAATTGGGGGATTCGGAGGTATTGATTTCCATGAACTGGAGTTGACTCAGAGCCCAATTGAGAGGGGCCTCGGATTCCAGAATGAAGGGGCAAGGCCAGGCCTGTGGAATCAGGTGGGCTGCACAAGGCTTCTCTACCGTTGGAGACATAGCTGCCTTTCAAAGCTACTGTGCGGGAAATGGGCCTTTCTACTCCCTGTGTTTAGAGATGAGAGTTACCAGAGCCCCCAGCCTACCTTACTTTCGCCTGTGGGGACTTGGGATGCTGATTATGAGTCAGAAGCATGTGATGTGGCAGCCAGATGTATGAGCTAATGCTCTCTTAGGCCACATCAAGAGAAGGCCAGCTCTCAGGGAGCTGGAGGCCCAGCATCCTCTGCCCTGGGTAGGTCAGAGATGGAGCCAGCGTTCAGCAGGGGGTGCTGCTGTTTAGGAGGGACGATGATGAGCTAGAAGAGGGTCTACCAGAGGGCAGTCAGGTTGGGGGGGGGGGGCTGGAGTCCATGCCATGTGAGGACAAAGACAACTGGGCCTGTTTAGTCTGGAGAAGGGAAGTATTTAGAAGCCTGTCATGTGAAAGAAAGATTGGTCGTCTCTTGCTTTCTTGAGGTGAGGCTAGGAGCAACAGGTGGGAGAGACAGAGACAGAGGCAACCTTCAGCTTGCTGTAAGGGGATACTTTTTAACCATTAGAATGACCAATTCACAAGTGAGAGCAGGCTGCGTCATAGGGTGGTAAGTTCTCCATCCCTGGAGGTATCCAAGTCAAGGAGAGGGTAGGGATGCCAGAGAGGAGATTCTTGCGCTGCTGAGTGGCTCAGATGCCCTCTGGGAGGGGGCGGTCCCTGCCAGCACCAAGTGTCTGATTTTGTAAACATTTGTCTCCATATGCCAGGGATACAGTTATCCTTTGACCATCTATCATGTGAAGCAGGATGCAGCCAGGGCTGTTCTCCTGGGCATTGGTTGTTTTGTTTTCATCTTCTAGTTGGAAATGGGGCTGGGGAACCTTGGTGGGTGGAGCTGGGCTTCTCAGCTGAGTGATTTGGGGTAAACCGCTTGCCCGCTTTGGGCTTCAGGCTGGGCAGAAGAGGCAGCAGGCCACTGGCCAAGGGGCCCTGGTCCTATCTCTGCTCCCTCTGAGCTGGGGAAGCCACCTAAGCTCCCAGGGACTCAGTTTCCTGGTCAAGGTAGGATCTGAGGTTTTACATCCTGGATGATAAGAAGGCAGGAAGCAGTGAGTCTTCCCTTTTGGTTTGGTGGCCGGTGGTCACTTTTCTGGTTTGGGTCCCAGGAAGGGGCTAGGCTCAATGATCTCCAAGCATCCTTCCATCTGGCAGGGTCTTGGATTCTGGAGAAGCACAGAGCTGCTTGGCTGGATTCTCCTTGTGCTCGTTACTGCCAAACTTGGGAGGTGCCCAGTGCTCCCTTTTTTCCCTCCCTGGCACGGGTTTCTCCAGGGTCAGAGGTCATTGCATGTTGGAGTTGACAGGAGCCTCAGAGATGATCTGGTCTAACCTTGTCATCTTGCAGGGGAGGAAATTGAGGCAGCCCAGAGAAGGAGGACAAGGACAGGCTTCCAGGCCCTCCAGCTGGGCTTGGAGGTGGGGCCTGGGGTCACTTTCCATCTCTGGGCCTCAGGTTCCTCCTCTGTAAGATGACAGGTTGGACGAGATGACTTCTGCGGTCATGACCTCTAGCCCTCTGATCTGCTGCTCACAATTGAGTGTGAACCCCTCATTTTACAGATGGGGAGACCGAGCACTGAGCCCAGGGCCCTGCACATAGTAGGTGCTTGATAATTATCTTTATTGAGTTGAATTGAGTTGCTTTGCAGCTGGAATTGTTTCCAAACCAAAGTGCTGCCGCCCTCCCCTCCCCCCCAGAGAGCCCGCCCTTGTGACAAGGCCAGCGGGCTGCATCAGTCCTTCCATTTGCCAGGGCTGCTGGTGGAGGCCTCATCCAGTGTGCTGAGGGCTGGAAGCATGGGGCAGCATCTGGCCTCTGATGTGGCACTGCAGGGAGCAGGGCTCTGAAGGCTCTCAGTATGGCTTTGACCCTGGCTGTACTGTTTCTAATTCTAAGCTCAGAGCTACCTGGGGCCCCCCACTTCACCCCATCATTTCCCTAAGGCAGAAGTCGAAGGAGGGGGGAAGGGGAAGAGAGGGAAGTTGGGGTTGGGCTCTCTGGCCAAAGAGCAGTATTGGCATGGGCTCAGGACCCCTGCCCCGGGCTTCCCTTTGCTTCCCCTTTGCCCCCTGGCTTCCCTGCGCCCCATCCCCAAGCCAACTGAGCCGAGGTGCCCAGAGCTGGGCTGCCGTCTGGGAACCTGGAGCTCTTTCTCTCTCGGAATGGCTGCCGCTGCTGCTGCCACTGCCTCCGCCACCCCTGCTGCTGCTGCTGCTGGTGGGGGTCACAATGAGGAGAACCATGGTAACGATGATGAGGACAGCAACGACAACGGTGAGTCCCCCTGGTTGCTCTGCAGGGAATCCCTGAGCAGTGGGCGAGGCTTCTTCAGACATCCAACATCACGAAGCTGGAACAGAAGAGGAATCCACAGGCTGTGCTGGACGTCCTCAAGTTCTATGACTCCAAGGAGACAGCGAACAATCAGAAATACATGAGCTTTACTTCTGGAGGTGAGCAGCCTCTCCTTGGAGGGTCCAAGGGCCCTGCCCAGAGGACCCTGGGGGCGGGGCAGGAGGGACAGGTGTGCAACCTACTTTGGGTGGGGAGGAGGGAGCCTCAGTGCCTCCTAAGGTCAGAGTGAGCTTCCTGACCTCCCCTCTCCATAAGGCTGTGCTTCCAGGGTGGTGGGTTGAGGCTCCCAGCTTCCCATCCTCCTCCTAAGAACATGGTCAGAAGTCCTGCAACCTAGTAGTTGGGCTGACTGCTGTGCGTACCTGGCCTCGGTTAGTCCTTTCACTTCTCTGGGGCTCCATTTTAGGGATGAACCTGAAAAATGGGGAAAGTTGCAGAGGAAAATTTGAGGCTCCATGTCAAGAGAGTCCTACTGGCAGTGAGAGCTGTCCCCCAGCGGGACCCAAGCTGCCTTTGGGTGTGTGGAGGGGGGAGGCTGGGTGGCCACTTGTGGAGCTTGTGGCTCAGGGAATTCTGTGGGGGGATGATGTGGGCCCCCAGCACAGAAGACAGGCCTGGATGTGAAGAGCCTTGGAGGACCCCTTCTCTCAGCATCTCTCCTGAGGCCCTTTCATGAGGTCCTCCTGGCCAAGGTGTACCCCAAGCAGCTCTGGGAACTTTGTTCAAAGGTTTTATTGAATCTTCTCCCCAGTAATATCACTGTCATTCCCTGATAATGACCCCTCTCCTCAATACAGCCCTCATGAAGCGAAAGAAGCTGACACTTTGGCCATGGCTGACCCCTCTAATTCAAAGCCTGTTTGCTGAGAGGCGGGAATTCTGGTTGAGCATCACTCCCCTGAATCTATGACTGGTCCTGCCTTCCTTTCTGCTTATGTGGGGCCATGCCCTTCTTAACCACTCTGATCCACAGCTCTTCCACCCTCAGGGGCTCTCCTTTGTCCATTTGCCTTATTCTCTTAGCCTCTCTCTGTCCCTGCCTGCTGCTACAGACCTGCATATCCCTCTCACCCTGGTGGGTGATGAGAGAAGGAAAAAGGATGGCAGGCTGGAGAGAGGATCAGGCCATCAGAGGCTGGCGAGCCCGGAGAAGGGAGCACCCAGAGGCGCTCTCCCAGGGAGCAGGGATTCAGCTCAGGAAGAGCCAGGAGCCATGAATGGGGGAAGCTGACTAGTGCTTCGACATTAGTGAACCTCCTAAGTGGCAGAGTGGGCTGGGCCTTGACCCGCTGTTGGGCACCATGTGTTTTGGCTGGGGATTGTGCTCACTGGCCTTGGGGCTGCTGGCCAGATCCAGCTCCCTAGTCTGAACTTCTTTGTGAATGTGGGCTCACTCCCTCCCCTCTCAGTATACTGGGAGTGAAGGAAGCTTGGATGTGGCCACCTGGTGGGCCAAGCTGACCCAGGAATCTCTGAAAGCTGAAGTGGGCATGTCAGAGCTTTGGGGTCAGAGTCCACCCTCCCGATCAGCCGGGGGGGTGGGGGTGGAGGGGTTGGGGGGAAACTCCTGCCCAGGAGACCTAGGCAGCCCAGGTGGCCCAGGCCACTTGGGGATGGCTGTCACCGGGAGCTTCCTCCTGATATCCAGCACTGATCTGCCCCCTCCCCCCCATACCTTCCCTTCATGGCTCCTGGTTCTGCCCTCTGTATCTCAACATTGAGGAATCATTTATTAAGTACCTGTTGTGTATCTCCTTCTCCCTGTGCCCCACCCCTGCTAGATAAGGAGGCACCTTTCTTTGGTTGCCTTTGCATTGGTCTTGAATCCTGGGCAGGGCCTGCAGTGGTGGTCCTGGGGTTCTGCAGAGGAGAGGGGCTCAGTGACGTCTCTGCTTTGTTTTTGCTCCTTTCAGATAGAAGTGCTCATGGATACTTAGCAGCCCACCCTTCGGTAAGCTACCACTGGAATTGTTCTGCCTCCTCTTCGTGTCTACTGGGACGGGTACAAAAGATTTTAGGTGTAGAACCACAAAGACCTTAGGGCTGGGCTTGGAAAACCCTTAGCGATCAGGGAGTCCAATCAGGGAGTTAGTGAGGCCCAGATGGGGGCATGTATCCGGGGAGCATCCGTAGTTCTCAGCCAGGGGTTGACAATCTTGCAGACGTGCCCTTGCCTGAGGACCTGAATGGCAGAGTTGGAAGGGACTTTAGACACCATCTAGTCCAATTCCCTTATTTTCTCTTGTAATATTTTCAGCAGGGCTTTCAGTTGATGTTTTTGCATCACTAGCCCTTCCCAACAAGCTCCATCCTGCCTTTATAAAGGGAAGTGGTTGAACCAAATACATGGGTCCGTCCACCATAGCTGTCTGGCTCAACCATGATACCTCATCTGTCTTTTGAGGTGACTGATCCCTTTTACTGCAGGTGCTCAGAGACCGAGAGAGGACTTGTCCAAAGTTCTATACCAAGTCTGGTAGATCCAGGCCGGAGCCCATATCTCCATTATCCCAGCTTAGCATACATGGAGCTGGAAAGCTGAGCTCAGAGGGGGCTGGTTGAGGCACTCTGATTGGCCCCCTTGGAGACAACACTTTAGCATCTTAGAGATGTCCCTTGATTCATTCTGATGTTCTGGCCTCCTACCAGAAGGGGGCGACCAGAGGGACCCCACCACCCCTCTGTCGGTTGCTGCTGGCATTTGGAAATCAGTTTGACAAATTCACGTTTCTTGTTTCCTATTTCTATTGCATTGTTTATCATAGGACCCAGGACTCTCAGAGTTGGAATGGACCTCAGAGGCCATCCAGTCTAACCTCCTACGTAGGGCCGAACATTCCCAATAGGTGGTCAGCTGGCCGGCCGTGAAGGGGAAATCACTACCTCCTGGCATAGCCTGGCCAATTTCTGGACATCCCTGATTGTTAGGAAGTTTTTCCTGAGGTTGAATCGAAATCTCTTCCCCTGGAGCCCCCCCTGCCCACTTTGGGCCCCCTTTGGGCCTGGCTCTGCCCTCCAGGGCCAAGCAGATTGAGCCTGATTCCTCTGCCCTGTGCCAGCCCTTCACATCTTTGCATGTGTTTGATTTCCATCGCAAAACTCACAGCCCCAGTGCATGGCAATAGTGCAGTTGTTAGGGGTGAATCAGGGCCTGTGTTAAGGAGGCCACTCTGGGGTAAGATGCTATTGTCAATGATCCACAGCAGACTTTGATTCCAAGACCAGCTTCCCTCTGTTACCTGGATACCTCAGCTGCCGAGGGAGTGAAGGCTCAGGTAAACATTGGAATCAAACCATACGGCCAGAGGATGGCACCCGAGAGACCATCTCGTTCACTTTCTTGCTGATGTGATGGGGGCATCCTGCTCACTAATATGAGACACAATTAAGAGCAAGGTTGAGAAAACCACCAACGCCTAAGTATGACAAGGTACCCCCGCTCGCTGACCTTTCATGGTTCATAGAATGACAGAATGTCATTCAGTCATTCAGCCAATACGACAATGTGCCTACTCTGGGTGAGAGGCCAGATTTTGAGGCAGTGTGATTGCAGAGGCAAGATCACTGGACCAGGAGTCAGGGAGACCTGGGTTCAGATCCCTCTCCTGACTGACTAGGAGCATATCCTTGGAGAAATTATTCAATCTCTCAGAGCCTCGGTTTCCTCATCTGTAAAGTAGGGATAGTAATGCGCGTAGTACTTGCCTCCTGGCATTGTTGAAAGGGACAATTTAGATAATATTTGTCAAGATGCCGTGTAAGTCTTCAAGAGCTCTGTAAAAGCCAGCTCCCATTAGGTAAGGCATGAAGCTTCAACACAAGCCTGGGGAGTTAGAATATGCTATATTAAATGTGTGCATCAGAGGGATCCACAACTGAGCAAGCTCAGACAGGGTTGGGCATGAGCACGTGGGGAGGTGGGGCACAGAGGTGGCAGAGTCCGGGGGGAGGGGGAGGAGAGAAGACTGGCAAGGTGGGATCAAAGTTTGTTCGAGATAGAAGGGCCCTCAGAGACCCTCTACTCCAACCCTTCTCATATTACAGAGGAGGAAACTGAGGTCAAGGGAGGGGAAAGTGCTTCTCATTACAGTTATCCATATTATTATCCCTAGTCACTCCCATAATTGCAGACATGGGATTAGAACCCAAGTCTTCTGACTTCCAGGTCAGGACTCTTTTCTCTTTCTTGATGTTGCCTCCCATATCAAATAGTTTCACTCTTTTTAAACTCAAAGACAACTAATTGTGTTGCTTCCTTCTGGGAAAAAAGAATTCCCTTTTAATGTAACCTATTTGTTTTACTTAGTTGTTTTAAACACTCTGTTGTATTTAGCCTCTCTCTGTACTTTGGGCACATGTTGCAGTGGAACAAGCCCTGAAATAGCAGTCAGGAGACCTGGATGCCAAAGTTCTGGCACTGACTTGCTCTGTGTCCTTGGACAAATCTCTTCCTTTTCTAGGCCTCAGTTTGCCCCCTCTGTAACATGGGTCTCTGAGGTCCCTGCCAGTTCTGACAATCTCTCATTCTATGAACTGTGAAAGACCAGGTGTACCTCATTGTACTTAGGTATTTGGAGTTCTTTTAATCTTGCTCTAGACTGTGTCTCATAGTGGTGAATGGGATTCGTCCATTGGGAAGGGGGTGGACTTGGGGGTCTCTAAGTCCCCTTCTGGCTCACATGTTTTTTAATTCTATATTTTGAATCCAATGTTAAAATGACATGTCAATCTACTTGCAAAAAATTCCTGCCTATGGGCCAGCATGTCTGTTGAAATGTGTCATTGCCCCCATTAGAAGAAGAAAGATAGGGAATGATTTCATACTGAATGCTTGGTTGGTGTTTGCATTGGTAGAGTACAAAAACAGCGTCAGAGCCTCCCTTGGCTCCCCCGGTGTCTGAAGAGGAGGATGAAGATGAGGAAGAGGAGGAGGAGGAGGAGAATGAGCCCCCACCAGTAATCGCACCACGCCCTGAGCACACAAAATCTGTAAGTTGCCCCAAGCTGCCTGACAGGTATTTCCCCTCCTGAAGTCTCCCCAGGCCTGTGGAAGTACTCACTGGAAGAGGGCTGCTGAGGGATGTGCAGTAGCATGTCCTCAAGGGGCTTGTAGCCTCACTCCACAGGAAGCTGGGCTAGAAGTCAGTGGCACTGAGTGCTCCTCTGTGACCCATTCTGCTTCTTCCCCCCACCAATGGAGAGTGCCAGCTCCTGGGGTGGGGGAGGTGGGCCCCTTTGCCCTTGGTTAGCCTGATCCTTTGATGACAGACCTGATCCCTTGCCGGGCCTGTCCTGGGAGGCTTTCTGGTCTGATAGAAGCTCCTGGAAGAGAGTGAGAGCTCAAATGTGGGCCATCTGTCCCTTTGCTGGTTACTCTCTCCCGACACCCTCCTCTGAGGCCTGCGTTTCCTCGAGTGAGCTATGGAGAGAGTAGTGTCTGGGCCATTCGTCTCCCAGGGTTGTCGTGGGCCACAAATCAGACATGGCAGGTAAAATACCTTGTTAATACATGAGGAAATGTTGGCCAAGTGATGTTAAGTGGTTTTCCCAAGGTCATACAGCCAGCAGGGGTTTAGACTCAGATCTGTTGGTGCTCAGAGCAGGGAAGGGGTCAGCATGGGTTGGAGCAGGCTGAGAAGGATTCTGGAAGGGTAGGAGTTGCAGGCCAGGTCATATCCAGTCAGGGAGGCTGGAGACTTGGGGATTTGCTAGAGAGGCAGGAACGGGGGCCTGGGAAAAAGGATTTGGGGGTGCTATTGACCCAGCATATCTTTTTTTTTTAAGTTTTCTTAATGGTTTTTTCCCCCTTTGGTGAGTACTTAGGGTTAAATGACTTGACCAAGGTCACATAGCTAGTGAGTATCAAGTATCTGAAGCCAAATTTGAACTCAGGTCCTCCTGCCTCCAGGGTTGGTGCTCTATCCTCTGCCTCACCTAGCTGCCCCTATAGTTTTCACTTCCTGATGGACATAGTGCCCCCTCTCCTTTAAACTTCCCCATTTAGGTCAGGTAATGGCATGCCTTATCCTACACCTATAGTCTATCACTTCTCTGATGACAGGTGGAAGGAGGCTGATGGGCTCCTAGATCACCAGTTGAAGGGACCTCAGACCACTTCAGTTGTCAGCAGATTTTTCCAAAGCCAGATCACTTGAGACCAACCGTGTGAAGTCTCCCTTTCTCTTTAGAAAATTCATCCCTTCGCCCAGTAGCCACTTTCCCAGGAAACATCTCTTTTCACAGTGGTTTCACATGTCTTTCAGATTTATACCCGTTCTGTGATGGATGCTGCTCTGCCAGCAACTCCCCCGAAGGAGGCTTCTGCCCCCACGGCAGAGAACTCCCCCTCCAACACTCTGTATAGGAATGCAGACCGGCAGAGGAAGAAGTCTAAGATGACGGATGAGGAGATCCTGGAAAAGCTGAGTGAGTGCTTGGCTCCCCTCTCCTCACTCTCTGGCTCTCTCTCTGGTTGGCTGGCTCTTTGGGGGGGGGTGGGGAAGGAAAGACGTTTGTCACTCAGCTTGTAACACCCTCAATGGGGCTTTGGGCCTGTTTGGTCCAACCTCCTCTTCTCTATAGCATCCCAGGCTCCCAGAGCTAAGAGGGAACCCGGAGGGGCCGTGGAGTCATGGGATTTAGAGGCAGAATCACCCTCCCTGTTATGTTGGTGATGGAGAAACTGAGGCCTAGAAAGGTCATAGGGCCATAGATTTAGAGTTGGACCTCAGAGATCATATAGTTCAGGGGTCAGCAAACTAACCTGACCCCTCCCCTGCCCCCTGACCCTCCCCGCCTTGTTTTTGAACAGCCTGCAAGCTAATAATGATTTGGACATTTTTAAAGACAATAACACTTTATTTAAAAATGTAAAAACCGTTCTTAGCTGATGATGTACAAAAACAGGCACCAGCCAGATTTGGCCCATGGGAAGTAGTTTGCTGAGCCCTGATTTATTCTAACCCTCTTATTTTACAGATGAGGAAACTGAGGCTCAGAAAGGTAGAGTGACTTGTCCATGATCATGCAGGTAGTAAGCGGCAGAGCCAGGATTTGAACCCAGGTCCTTCGACTCCTTATCCAGCCACCTCATACTCTTGCCCAAGGTCACACAGCTAGTAAATAGCAGGGCTGGGATGGAAATGCAATTCCTCTGACTCCAAATTAGCTGCTTCTTCCACTAGCCCTCCTCTACCCCAAGCCTCTCTGTAAGATCCCTGACAAATGCTCATTCAGCCTCTGCTTGCAGACTTCAGGGATGGGGAACTCACTACCCTTCTAGGCAGCCCATTCCATTTTGGGACAGCTCCAGCTGGGAGGAAGTTTTTCCTTCTATGGAGTCTAAGTCTTTAACCCCATTGCTCCTGGTGCTTCCCCTTGGGGCCAGTGGGTTCAATGGAACTCAAGAGTGACAGGGTCTAAATGAGGCCATCCTGAACCAAGTCTAGTACCCAAGCCTCCTGCTCTCTAAGGGGATGTGAAGGTGCACTCAGTATAGAGCAGCTGTTTGTTTCCTGAGGCCCTGAGCAAGGCATTCATTCCCCTGGGTGGTTCCCTCAGGCAGTGACCCCTTAGGGGTTTGGGGGCCTCATTCCCCTGTGCTGTTGACCAGCCTGCGTTCTTTGTCCCTTTTCTCCCTCCTAGGAAGCATCGTAAGCATTGGGGATCCCAAGAAGAAATACACGAGATTTGAAAAAATTGGCCAAGGGTGAGTGAGGTCCTGCAATTCCTACAGGAAGCATGGGGGGTAGGCTGGGGTGGCGAGGAGAGGCTGGCTAGGAGGAGGGTGCTGGAAAGGAAAGGATGATCATTATGGTGGGCTGGTGAGGGAGAGGGCGTGGAAGCAGAGTTTCCCAGAGGAGGTGTGGCACTGGAGTCAGGTTTAAAAGCTGGATGAGCAGTCAGCAGGTAAAGAACAGGCAGGAGAGCACAGGGTATGTGCCCACGGAACTTACCTAGGAGGCAATCTGGGGGCAAAGCAGGGAGCAAAGTGATTTATTAGTTTACAAAAGGATGAGCTCCTGCAGGCTTCACTGGGTGGCAGGGAATTGGTCTCAGGTGGCTGTCTGATAACAGAGCCAGTAGTGCCTGGGCTGGCCATACACTCCCCCCTTCTCCCCCCCCCCCCCCCCCCCCCCCCCGCCCCGGTCTGTCACTGACAAATGGGAGACCCTAGGCTGGTCACTTCACCACCATGGATCCATTGCTCAATAGCTTGACTTCTGGCCAGCATCGGCTTCCTCACCTGTAAAAAGAACCTTTTCACCCTAAATCCTGGGATGCTTTCAGAATGGCCATCCTGGGGCCCCTGGGTGGAGAGTGAACACTCCCCTCTCTATCCACTGCCTAGCCACGCTTCAGGGCCTGGTGTATATGTACCCTCCTTTCTTTCCCCCCTGCCCATGTAGTCCCTGTCTGTGTCCCTCCCTCCTCCCAACCAGTGAGGGGGTGGAAATCACTCAGCAGGCAGAGTCAATTCAGTTCAATCCAACAAGCAGTCATTAAGTACCTATTATGTGCAAGCACTATCCCAAGGCATTGGACACAGAGACAAAAACAGAATCATCTCTACCTTCAAAGAAATTACATTCTATCTGAGAAAAATACTCCAAGATGTCTCCAAAGTAAATCCAGCATGACTTCTGAGCACTGGAGAGATGAGGGGAGTGGGCCCTCATCCGAACCTTGAAGGAAACTGAGGATTCCAAGGTCTGGGAAAAGGCAGAAGATGGAATATTGGGTCTGGGGAAGTGTAGATGAGTCTCCAAATTGGCTGGAAAATTGAGAGTGTCGAGGCTAGTGATGTGGGATTGGCCTGAAAAGTTAGGTGGGAGTCAGCTGGAGGACTTTGTGTTCATCCTGGATGCACTAGGGAGCCCCTGCAACTTCGTGAGGAGAGGAACGTTTTGGTCGGACCTGGGCTTTGGCAGTTGGGGAGATGACAGAATAGAGAGGAGAGAGGCCCTTGGAGTAGTCTAAGGGATAGTGCTGAGGGCCTGACCTAGCTCTGTGACTCTGGGAGCAGAGAAAAGGGAATGGACAGATGAGATAACCTGGAGGGAGACTAAAGGGTGCTGGAACCAGAGCCCAAAACTCAAGGCATTCCTTGGTGATCTTGGTTGGCTGTCCTGGGCCTCAGTTTCCTCACTTAGAAAATGACACTTTCTGAGGTCCCTTCCAGCTCGTGATCTCTGGTCTTGTGACTTAGCAACTTACTAGAGGTGGGGGAGTGAGGAAGAAGGAAGAAAGTGAACCTCAGTGCCACCAGTGGCACCCATGAGAGAATGGATAACGAGTATTCAGCTGGCACTGTTACTATGGCCCCAGTGGCCAGGCCTCCAGCTGCTGATTTCACTCCCTGAGTCCTGGAAGTATGGAGAGAGCACCCTCCTGGACAGGGGGGCTGGCACACACATCGTTAATGAATTGACATTATTAACACGTTTTTAAGTTGAGATAACCAACAAAGCAACAAGTTCAGCCCTAGGTTGTAGAGATTGAAGAGGCATACGTGGCCACTCAGAAAGCTGAACGGTGGGCTGAGTTGGCTGCAGAGCATTCCACTGGTGCCCATGTTGCCAGCCACAGGGACATTAGGAGGCAGGATGGGTTTGGAGGAGTTCTGATTGAATGCCTACTATGTGCAGGGGGAGAGAGAAAGCTTCAATAAAGTGAGGAGCCTGCCTGCAGGAGCCTCGGTTTCAGACACTCACATAGCAGCTTCAGGAACACACTTCTGATGTGAGAATGGTGGAGGATGGAGATAATAGGGTTGGAGGAGCCATGGTCTCAGAGGAGGAAGGAGGACTTTTGAGCCAGCCTTGCACTGAGCCCTCTTAATCCCTCCTTTGCTTTCCAAGGGGCAGAAAGGCAAGCAATCAGGCCCATTCTCCTTCCTTGGTCAGTCATTGAGCTCTTTTCTCCATTCTCCCCTCCCCAGGGCATCAGGTACTGTCTATACAGCACTGGATATCGCCACAGGACAAGAGGTAAGTGCTACCATCTAACCACTCTGCAGGGAGCCTAGACCTGCCTGGCCAAGGGCCCCTGGCCAAGGCCCTGTGGAGCCCAGGCCTGCCTGGCTAAGGCCCCTGTGCCAGCCCTCTCTGCAGAGATGCTGGAATTGTTTCAGAGGCTATTGGTGAGGGGAGCCCTCCTGGATTGCATTCATGCTTGGATCTCCAATGTCCTCTCAGGTGGCCATAAAGCAGATGAACCTCCAGCAGCAGCCCAAGAAGGAATTAATTATTAATGAGATTCTGGTCATGAGGGAAAATAAGAACCCCAACATTGTGAATTATTTAGACAGGTAAGCACTTCTTTGCTAGGGGCTGGGCCTGGTGGCGGGCGGGCCTGGTGGCTGGCATAACCATAGGTACCTTCTCCAGAAAGCCTTCAGCTTTACGGAGCTCTCATCAAGGTAAGGGCTGTGGGTGCTGTTGACCTTTTTATACGGTGAGGAACATTGAGGCTCCAACAGGTGAACTTACTTGCCACAGGGTGTCATAGGTAGTAGTAACTGCTGGGAGCAAGCTTCGAACCCAGTTTGTGGTGACCACAAGCCCAGCTGTCCGGCCCCTGTGATAGGGAAGCTCCCATTTTGGCATTCTTCAGTTTGGTGAACAGCCAGCTGCCCACCCCACATGTGGAGAGAGAGGTCTTGGCCCCAAGCCTAGAGCTCCACAGGGGAGTTTTCTCAGAATAATAGGGAGATTGCTTAGACATTGGAGATGGTCTCTCCACACCTGGCCCTGTAATCATGGGCGCTCTTGGACATGGTCATGAGTTCCACGCCTGGGAGATGGGTAGCCCCAGAGAAGGGCATGGGGTGGGGTAAAGATGTCCTGGGGAGAAGGCTCCATGTCCCCATGCAAGTGCATTCTCCATACGGTTGGGTTGAGGTTTGGTCCCTTCTGCTCATCATGACAGGAGAGGGCCAGAGTGGGCTTTGCTTTTGTAACCCAGGGGCATTCCTGGCTGGGAAGCACTTCAAGACAATGATTGTGGGGCAGCTGGCCTCCAGCAGCAAGGCACTCCACATGATGCCCAGGACTCACGAGCCTGATGCCTGTTAGTTAACTCATCCTCCCCCGAGAAGAATAGCCATCAGATGGGGAAAATCTGGCGCGAGAGTGGGGTCTGTTTCAAGCTGGAGCCAGTCTTGACTGCCTCTCATCCCGGGGTTCAGTTCTCTTTTTTGTAAGCTGACAGGTTCTTGGATTAGGTTCATCATGCAGGCATGAGCTTAGAGCGGGAAGGGACCACAGTGACCAACCCTTTCATCCAGCACAGGACAGATGGAGGCCCTGAGCATCTGAGTCTCCCCGCCTCAGACTGCTGGTGCCTAGTGGTACAAGTGCACCAAGAGAGGAAAGAAAGGCTCAGAATGTTCTGGGGCAGTCTGGGACCTTGTGCCCCAGCAAGGCCCAGGACATGAGCCTCACTCACCTCAGGGAGGGACAAACACACCTGGAAAACCAGGCTTAGCCATAGCTCTGTGCTACACCTAGGCCTTGCCTGTGTCTCTAACTCTCCCTCATCATAATACAACCAGTTCACTAGTTTAAAGGCTGAATTCAGAAATACCAGCCCAGAAACTTGGCTGCCTCTAGACCCCATGAGAGAGGAGAGGCTAGTGCCTTCTTCAGTCTCCTTGATTTTGGTAACAGCAGGGAAGGGATCTGCCCATTCAGGCCCATCAGTTTGAAGCCAGGTCTTTGCACTCTAGACCTAACACTCCCACTTGTGCCATGCTGCTCTCTAGATGGTCTCAGAGGAGCCTTCCTTGCCACTCTGAGGGGCATGATTCTTTGTCATCTGAGCTGTGTAGAAAGCCCATATGAAGAATTCAGATGAAGCTGAAATTGTCCAGGTGGGCAGTCTACACTGCCAGGGTTCACTGCCTGTTCCTGGAGATTCATTGCCCTTTCATTGCCCTGAACACTGACCTTCTCTCCTTCCCATTTCTTCCTCTCTCTCATGTCTTATCCAGAGGGCAACCATTGTGCCTTGGGACCGCCTGGGTTTCCAGCTTGTCCTTGGCATCATTCTAGAGTATAAAACATGGATTGTCAGAGGATAAAAGGACCTTAGAGGTCCTATAGTCCCGTTTAGAGATGAGGAAACTAAGGCCAGAGAAGATGAGTATCTTGCCTGAGGTCACAAAGACACTAAGCAGCAGATTCTAGATTTAAATCCACGTTCTTTGAGTCTTGAGCCAGTTGTCCCAGATTCGTGACGGGTACCTCCTTAGCCCCACCCCTTCCTTTGCTCCTCACAGCTACTTAGTGGGTGATGAGCTGTGGGTAGTGATGGAGTACCTGGCCGGTGGTTCTCTGACTGATGTCGTCACGGAGACTTGTATGGATGAAGGCCAGATAGCAGCTGTCTGCAGAGAGGTAAGAGGTTAAGACATGCCCTGAGAGAGGGGAGTCCCTGGCCCTGGGAATGATGGCTTTCCAGAACAGGGTGTCTCCTTCAGCATATCCTTTCCCCATTTCTCCCCCTGGTGCATTCTAGCCTCCTGCAGGGCGTTTTGGGACCCAGTCGGGTGCCCAGCTGGGGGTAATCCAGGAAATGCTCCCAGCCCTTTAACTAACAGGATGTTTCTGCTTCAGTGTCTCCAGGCTTTGGATTTCTTGCATTCAAACCAAGTCATCCACAGAGACATTAAGAGTGACAACATTCTTCTCGGGATGGATGGCTCAGTCAAGCTGAGTAGGTGCCCAGGGGATGCCCAGGGGTGGGGGTAGGTTGCCTGCCACTGGAGTGAAGCCCTAACTGTCTTCAAGAAGGGATCAGAGTGGAGAAGCTGACCCAACTGGGGCTTTGGCAAGGGTAGCATGGCATCCCATTCCCATGCCCCCTGCTCTAAGGCCATTGCTTCAATTCACTTCCATTCAGGAGGTACAGTGTGTCAGGTGTGTAGATACAGAGACAAAAATGGAACTGAGCCTGCCCTCACAGAGCTTCCACTTACTGTGTGGGGGACTGGCCAGCTTCTGCTGCTCTATGTGGTTCTGTCACAGGAGTCTGGTTCCCCCCACTATCCTATCTGGTTTATGCCAGCAAAGTAGCTTAACAAATAGCCCTGGCTGAGGCCTGATTGAGCCCACAGTGATTACTGGAACAGGTTTTTTCCCTCAAAACTGGCTTTGTCCGCCTCCTTATACTGCTTATGGGATTTCCTTGCCACTCTTATTTGAATTGGGCTCTTCAGGGGCAAGAAGACTCACTGGGCAGTGCCCCTTGTGCAGGGTTCTACTTTAAGAAAGTTGGGGGTCATCCTAAGCTCCCTTTGGCCAGGTGATCTCAGGGGTGGCCCTGAGTGGCACAGAGCCTGGGATGTTTCCTGAATCCCCAGAGGAGGCCAACTTGTGTGGGGAGCAGAGGAGAAGGGAAAAGATCTAGGATTCCTAGAAATTCAACTGACCTCAGTTTTCTTATCTGTAAATAGGGATAATTGTACTTCCACCTCCCAGGGAGGTAGAGGGAAGCTTCCCCTCCCAAGGAAGGGTGGCAGAGCCACGAATGTGCTTCTTGGAGAGTCGTTGGCATTGAGTTCATTTCTCAGGCTCTCTAAGCTACTCCTGGGCCTGCTCAGGGGACTCTGGGTCCTTGCCCTGTCTGTTGGCAGAAGCATCCAGAGGACCCCAAGGAAAGGAACATGGTAGGCCAGAGGCTGCCAGTTCACTGCTCCTTCCCAGTCAGTGAAAGCCAAGGGACTCAGTACAAACTTGCCTCCCTTGGCTTTGCCTGCTCAAGGATCCAGTTTGGGGAGTGAGAGCAACAGGAACTGGGCCTGTGATTTTTCTGGTAGAGGGAAGTCCTTCTACCAATACAGGTGGGTACTGTCTCTGGAGCACTAAGAGACATTAAGTCATTTGCCCAGAGTCACTCAGCCAGTGTGTGTCACAGGTGGGATTTGAAGCCTCCCCACCTCTTGTTGGCTTCCCTTGACTAGAGGATCATCAAGAACATCCTTCACCTGAGGCCAGGGTGAACGGCCTGCTGAGGCAGCCCCATCGTGCTCTGAAAGTGTTCCTTTGGGAGGATGGGGGATGAGGGACACATTTCATAGCTAGACCTGGATCTAACACTGTTCTCTTCTCCATAGCTGACTTTGGGTTTTGTGCCCAGATCACCCCTGAACAAAGCAAAAGAAGTACCATGGTGGGGACTCCCTACTGGATGGCTCCTGAAGTGGTGACGAGGAAGGCCTATGGCCCTAAAGTGGATATCTGGTCCCTTGGGATCATGGCCATAGAAATGGTGGAGGGCGAGCCCCCATACCTGAATGAAAATCCGCTCCGGGTAAGTGGGATAAGGAGTCCCCCTACTGCCACCCTGCCCACAGCTCAAGGGTTGAGTGGGGATGATGCTGACTGAGGCTGGTTCTCCCCCAAACAGTCTCCATGCAAAGGCTTCATCCAACTTTTCCTAAGCAGTGAGTGGCATCTCCTCGCTGTGGGCTGGCCAGCCTGGGCTTGTGTGGCAAGGCACATGACATTGTTAAGGGGTCCCCTGAACAACATCATTACTTGGCTTCATGTATTTCAGGTCCAGAAGGTACCTCAGAGCTAGCAAGTCTACTCTCCCAGGCCTCCCACTAACTGCCTGTGGAACCATGGCCCAGTTCTTTGACTTCTCTTGGCCTTAGTTTCCTCTTCTCTTAAGTTGAGCAAACTGCATAAGGAGGCCTCTAAGGGCCTTGGCAGCTCAGCCAGTCTGGAATTTGGTCCCAGCAGTGGCAGGTGAGCCCTGTGTCCAAGGGGCTGGCCAACTCCTGAGGGAGGATGATCTGCCTGAGCAGCTACAGCTTGGACAGACTGTAGCAGGGAAGCCTCAACCCTTCTAACATTTTCAGGCACTGGCCTTCGCCAGGCTGGGCCAGGAGCAAGGAGGAAGCTCTGTTTGGCCCAAGGGATCACTGCCTCCTGCTCTGGGCTTGACCTGTGCCCAGAAATTCAGGCTCCCTGTCTAAGACTTTGCCTCGGTATTTGTAAGCTCCTGTGCCCACGGGGAAGCAGCTCAGAGAGGCTCCCTTGAGGCCCCGTTCCCATGGCTTCCTCCTCAGTCAGAGGCCCTGTCTGTGTACTGTGGACAGATGGTTCCCTTTCATACATGTTGGCTTCCTCCAACACCTCCCACCCCCCAACGTGGGGACTAAAGCAGGGACAGGTAGCGGAGGTCCTATGGAGTGATGTGCCCCAGGAACACGCTAGTTACTTTGGCTCAGTGCCCCACTGCCAACTGTTAGAGAGGAGAGGGCCAGGCCAGGCCCATTCCTGGGAATTCCTTGGGTCTGTCACCTAGATCTGGCCAGACAGGCCCCAGTGGAGAAGCTAGCCCTCCTAGGGTGTAGCAGCATGCTCAAGCAGGCTTCATATCGGGGGGATACAATTAGAGAGAAGGTGGGGGTGTGGCAGGGCAATGCAGAGGGAAGCGAACCCCTCCATCTCCATCTCCATCTCCCCTGTGTCCTGTCCTGTGAGCTCCCCTGGGCCCCTGTAAGTGCCGAGCTTCAGCTTGGATCCTGGCTCTGCTATGGACCACGTGCTCTTAGACATTTTGCTTCCCTTCCCTGAGCCTCTGTATCCTCCTCTGTAAAAGGAGGGTTTGGCCTAGCTGCCTTCTGAGGTCCCATCCACATTCTTGATCTTAGGGTTCTCCCAGGTGGAAAAGGGCCTTCTTGTCTGCATTCCCAGCACCTACTGTAGTGCTCTGCACACAGCAAGAGCTTGCTGAACCTTTGCTGGATTGCCAGTCACATCACAGGGCTTGGGTGGAGGAGGGGCTTCTGCCTCATTGTCTCCTGTCTCTGCCCAGGCCTTGTACCTCATAGCGACTAATGGTACCCCGGAGCTCCAGAACCCCGAGAGACTTTCTCCTGTGTTCCGAGACTTCTTAAACCGCTGTCTGGAGATGGATGTGGACCGGCGAGGCTCTGCCAAGGAGCTTTTGCAGGTAAAACAAAGAGAAGGGCGATGGGAAAGATGGCAGAGCCCCCTGGGTCCCTGGGTCTGCCTGCGGCATTGATCAGGTGAGGTTCTATTTTCAAAGTGGAGAAAGCTTTGGATCTAGAAAAAACTTTTGGCTCTTCATGGAACCAGCTCCAGCAGAGTGGCCAAGACCCTGGGGTAGGCGTCTTCCTGCCCGTGGGACCCTGAACAAGTCACTGGGCAGACAGTAGTTTCCTGCTCTGGAAAGGGAGGGAGTCAGCCTGGTTTTTTTGTTAATGGCTTTGATGCCTTGTGTGATGCGTCATCATCCTGTTTCAAGTCCCTACATTCTGAGAGTCTGTCCTACTCTCTGCCTCCCATTTCTGAGATGGGTAAATTGAAGTCCAGAAAGTATCAAAGGATCACAGGAGTGTCGTGTTAGCCTTAACAATGCCTTTCAAGGTCAGCAAGCCCAGCCCTCTCATTTCATAGGCTCAAAAAAGACACCTGACTGTCCCAAGGTCACATGGGTAGGAAGGAAGGCTTCAGAGCAGGTACTTTTCCCACCATACCCCACTGCACCTTCTTTGCAAGTGAAGGACGTTGTATGTGGTCCTAGAGCAGCTCCTGAGGGGCCAGGCTTCCTGCCCCCCACTCGTGTGTTGTGCCTTTTCAGTCTCCTCTTGTTTTTCACCCTGCTAAGGACATGCACACAGGGCTTGGTATCTTGGGTACCCAGCATCCCTGTGGACTCAGAGTCCAGGTTCATCTATGGGAGTGGGCCTTGCAGTGACAAGGGGCCAAGTCTTTGTGTCAAAGGTTTTGAAGCCCCTTTAATTCCTGGACTTTGGGGAGTGTGATGAGACTCCCGTGTTCAGCTGTCACGACTTGCCAGAGTTTTTTCAGCATTTCCCTGCTGGGACACTGGGGACACCTGAAGCAATCAGACTTTGCCACATGGAGCCTTTGGTCAGTTAGTGAGCAGACCAAGCGAGAGGACAGAACCCTTGGGTGTTGCTAGAGCAGCATCCCTGTGGGAAGTCTCTCTCAGAAGTCACACCCATGTGTCCAACACATGGTTTGGGGCCAAGTAACTGATAGCTTTGTCTGGACCATCTCGGGGGGCCAACCATGACCTACAATGGTGACTGCATGTGCTGACTTCACCGCTTCTAGCTTGGGCAACAGGGTCTGAACCAAAGACTGTAGGATAGGGAGTCAGTCATATGTGTGTGCGCACAGCAGCGGCAAGATGAACCTGATGTCAGGTTTGTGCCACGTTGAGTTAGGGCAGCTGTGAGCCTTCCAGTAGAGCTGTTGAGCCCAGAGATAGGGGACTGAAGCTAGAGAGAGATTTGGGACTGTATCTGGATGAGGAGAGAGGGTGGGTAGAGAAAAGTCAAGGCCTGATGGCTGACCTTGTTGGCATGTCTGTACAAAGTGGTCCTTAGGGCTAGGAGGCAAAACAGGCAGCAGGGAAGGGAGTTCTCAGTGAGGCCACAAGCTGAGGTGCCATCGAGGCAGGAAGACAAGAGACAGGCCACCAACTTTGGCAGTTGTGATGGTAGCGCTTGGCTAAAGAGGTGCTTTGGGTAACTGTCCAGACTCCTACCAGGTCAGTGAAAGTTGGGGTGTGACCAGTATAGGAGCCTGAGGTGCCAGCTCTGTGGTGCTCAGTTCTGGGAAAGCATAGGATGACCCAGGGTGCTGTAGTGGAGTCAGAGGAGCCAGGTTCAAGTCCCAGTGCATCATCTTGGCCAAGTCCCTTCCCATCTCTGGCCTCAGTTTTCCCATCTGTTAAATGAAGGTCCTTTCCAGCTCTCAGGCTCTGGTCCTAATGGTTTTGCATCGGGGGGGACCCAGGTGCTTTGCAATGAAAAGCAATGTGGATTAACATTATCATGTAATGGTACAGAATGGAACCTAGCAGAACACCTGTGGTATTGAAGAGAGTGACATCCCAATAATGCTTGATCTTTTCCTTTTTTATTGCAGCATCCATTTTTAAAACTAGCCAAGCCTCTCTCCAGCCTGACTCCTCTGATCCTTGCCGCAAAAGAAGCGATTAAGAACAGCAGCCGCTAGTGAGGAGAGGGAGGGCCTTCACCCGCCCTGGCCCTGGCGCGTGGAGAGCCAGATCCCCACCAAGACTCTGTAGGACCTCACTGACTGGGCTGCAGCCCAGACAGACAGACAGACAGACAAACCGAATTTGGATGTCCCCAGTGTAAGGGGCATAAGGCCTTCCTAGGAATGGAGTCTTTTCCCCTACTCCCTCCTCTCCTATACCTTTGCCAGCTGGAGCCAGCTCAGGGCTGCATGGGGCTACAGGGGGAAGCGTCTCCTGGCTGTTTCCACCAGCTGCCCCAGTAGCCAGGAGCAGCCCTCCACCATGGGCTGGCTGCCCACGTACTTCCTTGTCAAATGCCTGGCTTGTTGCTTTTCTCAGTGTCTGGTCTGCTTTGGCATTAGAAAAGGAAGAAAGGGCCCCTCCGGCTCTCAGATGGCTCCTGCCCATCTGCCCACCTGGCTCCCGTTCCCACATTCAGTTTGCCTGCAGTAGGATGGACAGAAAATAATGGCTTGGCTGTTCCCAAAGAGGCAGAATGAATGTGTTGTGAATGAGACCTCATCTGTGACCTCAGCCCTTGAACCCTGCTTTGCTTCCCCTTGTCCTACCCACCCCTCT
The DNA here is from genome assembly GCF_028372415.1 of Notamacropus eugenii. Classification (NCBI taxonomy): domain Eukaryota; kingdom Metazoa; phylum Chordata; class Mammalia; order Diprotodontia; family Macropodidae; genus Notamacropus; species Notamacropus eugenii. Next base: position 97,890,870 of record NC_092879.1, on the reverse strand, counting down.
CCGAGTTTGGGGCCTCCTTCCTTGGGTCAGCTTGGTTTGTCTCACTCTTGGTCTGCATTTGCCTTGGGAAAGTTAGCTTGTCACATTTATTTTATTTTTTAAAGGCAAAAGCTAAGTGTGTTTGGGAAGATCTGGTTTGGGAATTCCGCTTTCTGCCTACTACCCCCCCTAGCTTCCCATGTTCCCAGATGCCTGGAGAGGGTTGCAGAGATTCACATGGCAAAGCCTGTTCTGCTGGGCTCACGCCTGAATTTGTCCCTTAAAGCCACCCAGGAAGGCAATCCCGGGGGCCACCAGAAAGATCTCCATGCTACCTCTTGACTCCCTCCATGTGTGGTGGCACTTAGGGACCTTGCCTCTGCCCACCCCCTGATGGGGTTGAATCATTTTTATTCTGATAATAATTGTGCAAGGCAATGATTTGTGAATTTTTTTTAAATAATAAAAGGATCTTGTGAGGAGATACCTGGTCAGCACTTGCTCTGCTAGCGAGCTGGGGCAGGATCTTTGCTGCTGACTTCATGTCCCTTTGAGAACTGGGCATTGCTGTGGGTACTGCCCCCTCCTCCAGATTCTCCACAGACAGGTTTCAGGTTAGGGCGTTTGCCATGTTCACCATTTAGCAACTTTGCCACATGCCTTAGTGAGAATCTGTTTCCTTTTCCAGAAGAGTTCCCGAAACAATTTCACCTGAGAACCTCACTGAGGCATGCATGGGTGGCACTCTTTCCTGGCCTCTCCCCAAAGACTCAGCTGCTAGCACATTTTGGTTTCCTGGAAGGAAGGGATGGAGAGAGTGAAGGAAGGAGGATGGATGGGAGAGAAAAGAAAGGGCTTGCTTCTTTTTTTGAGCTCATTGGCATCTTGAAAAGATTTGGACGGTTGGGTCCTTGAACAACTCATGGTTTCTGTTGAGGAAAGCTCAAGATTTGTAGCATGTCAGGCATTGTAATAAAGTGTGTCTGAATTCAGGCTAGGAAGTAAAGGGGTAAGTGAGGGTTTCTTAGTCTGTGGGCTCCTTCCTATCATTCACCTAACCATCTATTCATTCATCCACTTCCCCATCCCTTCACCCATCCATCCATCCTTCTGCCTCCCCACCTCTCTCCTCTCCCATCTATCCCTTTTTCATCCAGAAGTCCATTCATCGATGATCCACCAGCCACCTACTCATACATTCCCTTTCCAATTCTCTCTTCCAAAGCTCCCGTTTCCTTTCCAATTTTTTCCTCAAGCACTTTCATTCCATTTACAAAAATATTTTTCAAAACCTCTGCTTTAAACTCTTGCTTAGCTTCTTCCAGGAATTCTAGTTTGTGCCCAAGCCGTGTTTTTCTCTGAGCCTTTACTTGTAGATGTTTTGGAGTCACTCTCCTCTCCTGCCTTTGTGTCTTGAGCTCATTATGGTGGGATTCTTTTTCTGTTTGCCCATTCTTTCAGCTTTCTTCCTGACTTTGGACATGATGTAGGACTGGGCTCTGCTGCACTTTTACCCATTCATCCACCTAGCCATTCTCCCATTCACTCAAGTGTCTGTCCGTCCTACCCATCCATTCATCTGTTCATTTGTCTGTCCCATCTGCTCTCCATTCATATGTCCGCTCGCTCATCCTGCTACTAATCCATCCAAGATCTCTCTCCCCACCCATTCACCCATTCACTCATCCATTCATTGTTCCACCTATACATCCATCAACTGACTCACCCACCCATTTTGTCATCTCTGACCCTTCATCCAGCCATGCCTCTACCTACACATTCAACCATCCCCTGAAATGAAAGCACAGTCTGTGGGGAGTTTAGGCTAAGCCCTTGGGGTCACCCCCCCCATTGGGGAGGTGATTCTGGTTCCTTAATTTCCCATGTGGATATCAAGTTTGGGGGACGTTGACCTCCCAGGAAACATCCAAAGGAGAGAAGCAACAGACAAAGCCAGGAAAGTGTGTAGTCCTATCCCTTGTTTGGAGCAGCCTGTGTGTAGACTAGGCCCTGGGAGATTCCAGGCAGCTGCTTGAGCTAATGAGAGGCCTTAACTTTTGTTTCAGTTGAAAATATGTATTTGTATTTTTCAGTGACAGATGTCAGTTCTTTCCATAGAGGCATAAGATGCTGTTGGGTCGCTGTGGAGGGATGGGGATGCTATCCTTGGTGGGCAGGGGGGGACCCTGAACTGGGTTGACCAGAAAGAATAATTCATGTCCTTTGTGTGCCTTCAGGGCCTTTCCTTGAGGTCACTGCATGTAGCAAAATGGCTGTTCTTCTGGTTTCTCCAAGGTCCTTTCTGACCACTGCTGGGCCACAGAGGCCGATGGTAACCTATGTCTATAGGCGTGCCCTCCTAGCAGACAAATGGATGTAGCTGCTTATAGAGATATTCTGATAATCACCTGTTTTCTCAGACCCATCCTTCCATGGTGTTGGACAGCTACTTAGATTTTTAAGAAGTATTACTGATAAGATGTTTGTCTTGCCAAAATTCTGCTGAAGGACTAGCATATGACATGTTTAAACATCCCTTCTTCCTTATGGCAAAGCCCTTTCCCCCTTCTCCCACCTCTTTCCCTGGTGAATCTGCCAGGCTCTTTCCTGTGACTCCAGGGCCTCTTAGCTCCCGATGCCTTGGAAGGATCCTGACTCAGCCTGGGAGCAGCAGCAGGAGGGGCAGAGAGAGATGTCTGGGGAGCAAAGAGAACCTTGATGTTTCCCTGTGAATTAGTGACTTGGTGCTTCCCTGCTGTAGTCCCAGGTTGGTCTTGGCGGTGGCCGGCGCCGGCCATGGCAGCGGGTCCTGCCTGTCTGTCCTGGTTGATTCCCACGTGTCTGTCCTCTTTCCCTGGCCACTGACTGGCCAGATATGAAGACTTGAGTCAAGTATTTATGTTTGATTGTCTGGTTCCGATTTCTTTGTGGTGAGCTGATTCTGCTTTCCTGTCTGGTCCTCGCTCATCCTTCTCCAACAGGGATGATCTTCTTGTCGCCCAAGTTTCCTGAGTATTTTACGGAAGGATCTTTGTAATTTGATGAGCCTGCCACAAGCCAGTTTCCTTGTCTATTAGACTCTTTATTCTGATTGAGTCAGGGAGTCAGAGAACATTAGATATAGAGGGGATCGTAGAGCTCATCTAGTCTGACCCCCACCATTTTTCCAAGGAGGAAATTGAGGCCCAGAGAGGCGAAATACCTTGTCCAAGGATACACAAGTTAATGGCAGTCAGGGACTTGAACCCAGGTCTTCTGGTCCCTAGTCCAGAGCTCTACCATGTCCTGCTGCCTAACATGCCACTGAAGCTCTGTTCAGCTGGTGGCTTGGGGATGTGGGCTGCACCCTGAGCGGCACATGTGTTGTGCCTTCCAAGATAATCATTGGCCACTAAGGGAGAGGCTACTGGCAGGCTGAGCAAGCCCAGGTTCATTGGCTTCATCCTTTGGACTGGTGTGCTCTGTTTGCAGGACCCTGAGGATGGAGGGGAGAAGGAGGGGTTTGGGTTCTCAGAAGGACCAAGTGAAGTGGGTGGTTCCTCTGTTATCCATCATCAGGTGGCATGCTAAGGGATGGTGCTAAGGTCACTGTCACCTCCGTGTTTCATTTCTTACTCATCTAGGCAGAATTCCTCTCTTAATCTCAGATAGTCAAGTGGGACTGATTTCCCTTGAAGTAAAGGCATGGAATTGAAGGCTGAGTGGGTAAACATTGGCAGATGGCAAATGACACTGGCAGAGGGAGCTTGCTGGCACTCCAGCATGTTTGGCTGGTGTTGCTCTGAGGTGCCCGCCATGCGCTGGCAGTGCTCCTGGCTTAGCACAGCAGGCAGAATTTCTAGAAAGACAATATGCACGTGTGCGCACGTGCGTGTGTGCGTGCATGCGTGCGTGTGTGTGTGTGTATGCATGTGTGTGCTCTCTACTCACTCACCAAAGTGATTTTAGGCGGCAGTGGGATGCTTTTTCCCAACCGGCACAGATCACTCTCCTCCATGCCTTGTCATCCTGGGCAATTCCTAGCCATGACTTTATGAAAAGCCCCCATCGGCAACATCCCCCATCTTGTGGAGGCCCTGCCGCCCGTTTCTTTCTCTGCTCCTTTTTTGGTATTCTTGGGGCTTCTGCTGCCCTTTAGTTGCTGCTCACCTTCTCTGTGGCCCCTGACCTTTGGGTCATCCACTGTTTGCATTCTTCAGAGAACATGGGGTTTCCATGATGTTTAACTGCCCAGGGAGAACTTTGGATTTTAAAAGATGGGCTTTTGCAGCAGTGAGGAACTGCTTTGGAAGATTTCATCTTCTTGGCAGAACAAACACTCCCCAGAGAACACTGTGCACCCTCTTCTTAACAGGCTCCGGTGATGTGAGTGTGAGGGGCCCTCTACCCTGCTGTGCCCTGGCCCCTATCAAGTACAGCAACATCTGCCAGCTCCCCTCTGGGCTGGGCTGGCAGGAGCAGGTGATGGGGCAAAGCCTCTCTACCTGGGCCTGGGAGGCAGGCTTCAGATGGGCTGATATGAGCAGGAAAACCAGGGCTTCTGGGATCATCAGGGAGCTAACTCACTTCCCTTGGCCACTTTGAGGTACACAGGAAGCCCTTTGAAGCTGGAGGTAGCTAAGTGTGTGTATGTGTGTGTGTCTGTGTGTCTGTGTGTGTCTGTGTATGTGGCATGGCATATCCTGGCCCTGCCCTGGCCACCCCTGGGCCAGGATAGTGAGGAGCAAAATCTCTCACTTGTAAACTCAGCCATGGCTGTCAGCCCCCGGCTGGTATGGCAGGAGCCTGGCAGGCTTCAGGCCCAACATATATCTTCCAGAATGCACTGCAGAGGGAATGAAGCTGCTCACTCTCCATCAGTGCCTTGGGAAAACTTTCCCAAAGGCTGAGGCCTTTAAAATGAGGTTCATTGATGGGAATGGCCCTTCTCTCCCAAGCTGGCTTTATGATCCTATGATCATCAGTCGGGCCAGCCTTGGTGGCTGTGCTCCGAGAGTCCATTGACAGTGCCCTCTGGCAGTCCATTTCAATGGGTCTGCAGCCTGGGAATTGAGAATGATGGATGCCTCTTCCATGCTCAGGCACCATCTGCTGGCTTAGAGTCTAGTCTCAAAACTACTCCTTGGGATATTGGATGGTGAATAATAATGCTGGATCAGCCTTACAGAGTCAGCTCCTCCAGCCCAAGCAATTCCAGGCAAATCCCAAGCTGTCCTGGATGAACATCACTGCTCCAGGGGTGTGGCTGTATTGACTTACCAGTAAGGCTAGTGGCAGTACCACTTTGTGGCAGTGGACTAAATTGCAAGGCTAGGGCTTAGGAGCGCTACACTTTCTGGTCTACAGGGTTAACGTTGCAAATCCAACCTCAGAGTGAGTGAGGGCCAGTAACCATCCCCGCCTGACATCTGACTTTCTGTTTGCTAGTGAGCCACAGGCCTGATGAGGCTGGTAAAAACTCCAGGGGTGGGGGGTGGGGGTGGGGGTAGGGGATGGAGGGAGTGGGGGGTGGGGAGGGAGGAGTTACAGTCCCCATAGGCTGGTCTGCTAATAGTTGACCTACTCCCACTGAGGCCTGGTTAGCTGGTTATCAGTGGGTGAGGGGCCTCACTTATCATGGGGGTGTGTGGGGGGGAGGGGCTGGTTTGGAGTGGCAGGCTCTCATTCAGGAAGCAAGGCCATGCCCTGTGCTGAGGAGGCTTGTCCCGATTCTACGCATGACCCCTCCCAGTCCAGGCTCTGCTCAGCTTTGGCTTCTAGGCTGGCAGGACTTGGGGGTGAAGGTGCTCAATCTGTGGGGGCTGGAGCAGGCTCAGCCAAGGCTGGGGTGGCTCAAAGGGAGCCATGGCCCAGGCCTGCTGTGCTTGGGCTGTCTGAGTACCTGCCTGCCCTGGGCTCAGTGGCCCCTGGGGGGAGGGGGGAGGGAAGGGTGTGGGGAGCAGAGGATCATGGGATGGCAGAGCTGGAAGGGACCTCAGAGAAGATCTAGTTCAACTCCTTCATTTTATAGTGGAGGAAACCAAGGGCCTAGGGAGGGGAAGGGACCAGGCCAGGGTCACCCAGCAAGTACAAGGTGGAGCCCTAGTCCTCAAATTCCTAATCCAGGGCTGCTACCCCTTGACCATGGGCTGAGCCCCAGAATATAACTTGGTAGTGGCTTGAGTGTCAAATGTGATTCCAGCTGAACGAGCCAGATCCCAGTTATCCCTGGTGGGCCCTGGCTCGGGACTGGCATGCCAGGCCTACCTGGCTCAGGGAGCTCCCTGACTAGGGATCTCCTTTCATCCGCAAATGTGAGTTGGCTGTGTCCTGTCCCATCCTGTCCTGTCCTGTCTTGTCCTGTCCCATGATGCCCCTAAGCCAGGAGGGCTGGGTGGGCGGGGCTGGGGAGCAGGGGGTGGATCCCAATGTGAACTTTGACGTTGTGCTTGAAGCTCTGGAGGTTGACTCTGGCTAGTGCATGACTGTATCTTGAGTGTAACAATATTGAAGCTTGGACCTCCAGTCCTGTGAATAAAAATGACCTGAACCGCAGACCGCCCGCTCTGTGTTGTCTTTTCTGTTGCTCCTGGGCTGCCTCCTCCCCTTGCCCCTGCCTTGGCCTTACCCCTGTCCTGGCTCCCGCCAGTGAAGGTGATGCCACCTCCCAGGGCCTGCCTGCCCGCCCAAGGGGTGCCCATGCCTTGCCTCACGACTGTGGCCTCCAGTGTGTGCACGTGGCTGGAGAAACAGCTTCCATGTCTGTGGTGCTCCAGCTTCCCTTGGACATGCCATTGGTATCTCCAACTTGACATGCCCAACATAGAAGCTGACTTCCCTCTGGAAGGTAACAGAGCACTAGATCTGGGGTGAAATTCATGAGCTGGGTGACTTTGGGCAAGTTACTTCCCCTCTCTGAGTCTTAGTTTCTCCATCTGGAAAATGGGGAAAATATTTGTAGTTCTGACCTCATAGGTTGCTTGTGAAACTAATGAAACGATACAGGTGTTGTACAAACTTTAAGGTACTGTCAAATCATGGATTATTATTGCTCTGAGACACCAACATCCTTCCAGGCTCCTGAGTGTGAGATCTCATAGTCATCCTCAAGTCTTCCATTCCCCACCTGTACCTCCCTCCAGGCCTTTGCACAGGCTGTCCCCCATGCCAGGAGTGCACTCCCTCTTTTGGCCTGCTTCTGAGAAGCTCTAGTTTAGGCTCACCTCAGGTGACCTGCAGTTGTCTGTGCCCAATGCTCTTCTGCCCATCTTGTTTATGCTGTGAGGCTTAAGGAGGTTGACCCCTGATCAACCGAGTCCCCTCCCCCCACTTTGAAATTATGGGCTATAAGGGGCAAGTAAGAGAGATGAGAGACATAAGGGTGTGACCCCTTTCAGATTTGGGGTGCTCCTTTTCAAAACTTGAGTTTATTTTTGAGGCCCTTGGTCTTGGCCTATCCTCAATGGGTTCCCTTGCCCTTTCACATACAAATGTTCCACTCAAACTTGAATGCCCCTTACGATCTGTGAACACCAGACTATGGGCTTGCTCTACCTCAGGCAAGACATGGGTTGGGGTGGGGGAGAGGACCGCAAATTGAAATGTGGACCCTGCTGGTGCTGGAGCCTTCCATGAAAGAGCAAGAAGCCAGCTCTTGAGGGTCTTGTCACATTCATTCTTCGCCATAGCAATTTCTCTCCCCACCCCAACTTCCTATTGGCAGAAGCACATGGCATTGCGCAGTGAGGCTGAGTCTGTCTGCAAGAGAGGCCAGGAGTCTGAGAGTCTGGCCACTGGAATTCAGATCTGACAGGCCTGAGAAGGCCTGAGGCTCCTACTGGTCCCAGGGAGTAGGCCCCAGTCCATTCTGAAAGCTGTTAACAGTACTCTAGGTGAGGATGCCCACTGAGCTCAAAGCTAGAGACCCTTTGGCAGAGTGACATTCGGGGGCGCAGGAACCAGCAGGAGCCAAGCAGTCACATTCACTTAGTGGGAACCAGTGGAGCAGAGACCAAGACTGGTGGAGGCCGTCAGTGGTCTTCAGCTCTGCAGAGTCAGAAGGGATTTGACCATGTGCTCCCCACCTGTGTGTCTCCACTTGTGAATGCTGTGTGTCCACTCTTCTCACTGATGGCTGGGTGTACATGTGGGAAAGCCACTCAAGGTTTATGAGGGAGATGTTGGATTGCTACCGCTTTTACAATGCCATTGGAGTAAATGCCCTGGCTTTGAGCTAATTGTGACCTCTGGCTGACTACAGACAAGGTCAATGCACCAGTGGGGGCTCATGAGCTGTGTGCAGCGCCACAGAGAACCTTGAGGACCCTGGGCGGGAGTGGGAGATATCCCAGAAAGGCTGTAAATGCTTCATTTACCTACCTGTTATCACCCTCCCCTTCTCCTTTGGGGCACAGACTGGTTCCCTTTG